>NC_141063.1:23043700-23606200 GCF_041138505.1 Cibotium barometz | reverse complement strand
ATATATAGAGAGAGAGAGAGAGAGTGTGTGTGTGTGTGTGTGTGTTATATTTGATATCAGGGATATTACTTAGGATGAATGTAGCAAGGAGATCATTTTCGTTCGTTTATGGTGATGGACAAGATATTGAAGATAAATGTTTTAGACGTTTGCTATAATTTAGGTATTATTATTTTCCAAGATTTATTTAATATTCAGGGCTAAATTGTAGACCCTCCATTTTGGGAAGGCCAAGCAACAGCTTCTCTAATTATCGAATTGTTAGAGAGCACTGGTGTTTTACGGTATATATACAAACTTTCTTTTTATGTAGCTTTTGTGTTTTGTTTAATTAATTTATATTTTTATTGAAACATTCATTTGCAATAGGAAATATCTTCACTTTTTAGAACCCAGATTATTGTTCGGTTTGTATGGTCGAGACAGTTACGACGAGAGCTTTGAACTCCTAAGAATTTACAATCTACGATTGTGGAAGGTTGCAGATCAGCTTCATGTACGTATAATGTTTGTGGATTATGAAAATCCTGATAAGTTAGATTTTCGGTGCATATGCACTGAACAATAGAGAATTTTTTTATTTGATGTTTACAAGCATGTTCAAACGCTGTTCGCCTCAAATATTAATCCACCAAATGAGTTTTATAAGCTTTTATCTTTATCCAACTTTTTTCTACGAGAGTTATATTTTCAATGCTAATATTTTTTATGGCATACATTTTGCCAAATGGAGGCACGGAATATAGGTTACCAAGGAGAGAGAATCCTATTGTCCGAAGATTGTTTTGAGGTTGTGTTCATGTGTGTTAAGATACTCATCATTTTATGGGTTTGTAATGCTACAAGCTTCTATATGGATATATATGGCAATCACGATGTTTTTATATATTAGCTTGGCATGTTGAGAGCAATGTATACATATATGTATGAGTGTGACCAATATCTATGGATATTATGGATGCGTGCACATACACATATTTACATGTGTGATGTGACATGCACATGCATTCATAGGCACGCACACTTACACATATCTTCCAATTGTGGCATGTATGGTTTCAATGGATTTCACATACACGTACATATACATACATACGTACATCTTTATGCGTGTTTGTGTGTAACTCGATGTGCCTAGCTTCTAAAAGAAAAGGAAGAGTTATTTTACACATATATCTTTTGCATGTACCTAAATGCAAAATGCTTCTTGCCCGTCAAAAACGAGACAACCTCCATCCAAAGTTTGTATAGATCACCATCAAAGCTCTTATACAATGACCGAATGCCATCAGTTTGTAATCAAGTTTGCAAGCAGTAATATTGTTTACTCTTCACTTCTATCTGCAATTCAATGCTTTGTGTTGTGATGATCATGCTTCTGATATTGTGTAGTATTACACTGCAGAGATGAGAGAGGGAAGGGGAGCTAAGATGGTGTAATGGCCTAGGAGGGACTAGGTCGATGAAGGAAACCAAGCGCTCAAGGGGGCTGCAAGCCTAACACCTAGCTATGCAGCTTTCGGTGGGGGAGAGAGAGAGAGAGAGAGAGAGAGCATGGCTAGTTTCTGGAGAAGGTGGAAGAAGAAGTCGCAAAAGGGAGAAAATGAGGGCCTGAAAGGAAAAGGCTGCATAGCAATGCCATGGGAGGGAGCTTCGACGCGGGAAGCAGATCTCAAGTCTTTAAGTGCGAGGGAGTTTGGCAGGAGTCTGGTCTCACAAGTTGGCTATTTGAAAGCACCAAGTATGGACAACCAGTGTGTGGCTTCATACGGGTGCCCTAGTACCCAAATGGTGGCGGTAAGCTGCTTTTCCCTATGAGGATGGCAGAAGCGGCTGATGATGCCTACACCGCACCCATATGAGGAGACCCTCTTAGCCATGCACTAGCTGCACTATGTATTATAGCAACCATCATGCAAAACAGCATTACGAAGTGGCTCCATACATAAATTTCAATGTCTTTTACATAGGAGTAAGAAGCCACTTAATACCCCAGAAAATAAATGGCAAACCCCCAGAAAATAGATGGCATACAGTATCAAAAGATTGACAGTGATTAAAATATGATAATAATGACTTTTATACAACCATACATAATTAAGGGCCGTACATGATTTAACCAGCAAAGACCTCCCAGGCACTAATAGCTTGAAGTTACCTGTATTATAGAGGCAGTTTGACTTCTGGTTAAAATAAAAAATATTCACAATATCCCCAGTGTGACTAAAGAAAACTAATCCAAAATCCTGCTTAAATGTCCACCTGCCTGGTACCAGTCCACTGAGCAAAAGAGAATGTACAGGTAAAACCTACTGAGAAACATCTACAATCATACTGGATACCCTCCATAGACACTAACATTTAGTAGCTTTTGATGTCAAGTTAAATGTAACAGAGGAAACCTGTTGCAATGCTCATTCCATATGATAAGAGAGCCAGCTCTGCTTCAGCTACCCAACCATCAAAGGAGCCACAACACTAGGCTGATCCTTGCAAGGTTTATACTCCTAACTGGAATTACAATCCAGAAAAGTTAACTTGAAGAAATACCATTCACCCATTGGTGAATCTTGCAAAAAGGACTGCTCACATTTGTCCCACTAGTGAATCAAAAAGCCAAAACAAGCCTTATTACTTCTGTTTTTAATAAAAGCCTCCAGCAGCGGCTGTGAATCCAATTGCAGATCCTTTCCGCATGCATTTGTCGTAATCCCTAGGTAAGATATGGCCCACAGTTGGTTTTCCAACCCTGGACAGAGCTATTTTATCAGGGTGCCTTACAGCACCAGTCAAGTCACGAATTTCTGCTCCAAACAACAATCCAATCCAAGGCTGGAGAAGACAAATCAAAAAAATTAACCTTGAGAGAGGGGGAGAGAAGGGGGGGATCATATCCTAGCACCCCACCAACATAACACTCAAAAACTGGTCATCAAGCAACAATCTGATCCAAGTGCATGTTTTCCATCCAAGATCCAAGAACAGAATGGTCCGCAGCATCTCTGTGGCCACTAGCAGAACCATCTTCAATATCAGCATCCTGAGGCCGCTCCTGAACCCATGACAAATCCGGCTCCTCAGATCCTCTAAACCCAAATGAGGCAGACTTTCTAAATTTGGACAGATCATCTCTCTGCACACCCCATTCTGGCTTTCCAGTGGGAGAGCCCCAATCAGACAATGACAAGCCTGCTCCTAAATCTCGAGAACTGTGACTTCTCTTGTCCTGTTGTGCAAAGGCTGCTCGTGCTGCTACCACTGAAGGAGATAAAGAAACCCCACTACTACTCTGGCTATCAAGATCCAACACTCCAAGAGCAGACATGCGGCCAAGGGAACCAAGGCTAAAAGATGGTGTCTGCCGCGGAGAACCTTGCAACCGGGACTCCAGACCTGCCTGTTGCAGTTGCAACTGCATTTGATCTGGCACTGATGAAAACACTTGAGAGTTTATTTGGGCCTGGAACTGGTTTTGCAACTGGGACTGTATTTGTGAAGATTTGTGTGATTGCATGTGTGTTTCCATTTGAGACATCAATGGTGAATCATGCACCATAGATCTGGGAGAAGACAGCATCTCTAATGCAAATAACTCCTCGTGGTTGGTAGGTGCAACGGTCAACCCCAAACTCCTGTATTTTCCTACTCGAGAAGATGTGGTTCCACATGCAGATGCTGCAACAGTGGCATTTAACCGGGCTCGAGTGGAGAGAGCTTGAGATGAAAGGGAAGCAAACTCACTCACTAACTTCCCATCAAACTCTGATTCCCTTCCAAAGTCCTCTAAAGATATATCTCGGGCATTCAAAGCAGCTCTCAGCCTACTTGCTTGCAAACTAACTCCTGGAAGATGTAAAGCAGGCACACTGGATGGTGACCAAGCTCCAGCACGAGAATTAGCAGGAGAAGACGAGGGAGACATGGGGGGTGTTGCAAGGTTTACCTGTGTGGGGTTGTGAGCAGGATTTAATGAGAAAAATGGGCTCATCAAAGCTGCTGATGATGGAGAACCTGGGGCAAGGGGTGGGCTCATTCCAGCCATATCCAAAGAAGAAGAGGTTCTTGGAGACGGGATGGTAGAACCAGTAGAAATGTACAATGGCCGAAGCTCTTCAGTTGTGTGGGCAAAAAAGCAAACTCTTCTATTGCAGCCAGTGCCATCTTTACAGAGACGGGTTCGATATTGAGCAGGATGCAGCCAGCATTCAAACACTCCATGCGCATACTCGCATGCATCACCTCGCCTGCAGGCACCCTTCCTAAATTCTGGGCAGGGAACACAGCTGTAATGGTACCTTCTTGGATCTCTTCTTCGAGCATTTTCCCCGGGATGTACAAATGGACACTCAGTCCAATCATGTGAATATGCCCTTGAGCAAGGGCGAATTTTGAAAGAGAACATACGGAACTCATCTGTTGTGTATATGCTGTTCTTTATGTCAGGAATGGTCGGATCAATATGCCATTCCTTGGCCTTTTCATTGCCCTCTCCAAAGACCTTGATTGCAGCTGTATCCAGTGCTCTGGGAGAGGAGGAAGGTGAGGGGGAAGACAAGGGAGACTGCCCAGATGCCCCTGGTGATGATAAAGAAGATGATGACATGGCAAAGGTTAAAGCTCCTCCATCCACCACAGCATCCAATCCAAAGAAACCATCTTCCCCATCTTCAACAAACAGAGAGATACCAGACCCCAGTCCTTCAGACAGATCCATTTGTGTCACCTGCACTGATTTTGCTGCTTTCAGTACAGACTCCAATGCTGTTTTCACATGTTTAAGTCTGGGGAAACTTGCAATCACATCTGCAGGCCGTCTCCCTTGAGCATCAAGAACATTCAAGTCAGCCCCAAAATCAAGTAGGAGATTAACCGTCTGTACTGCGCAGGCAGAACTGCCAGCAGCAGCACAATGCAAAGCCGTACTGCCATCACTGCCACACTTCATGTTAATGTTTCCAGGAGAATCAGAGAGGTTTAGAATGTACTTGAGAACATCCACACTTCCGTACAAGGCTGCAATCATGGACGGAGTCCTCTGTTCCAACACCATGTGAGCTGTCCCATTCTGCCTGCCATACCAACTTCCCACCCCATCTACCTTCGCTTTGCCCTCTTTGACAGCCTGCTGGAAACCCTCCAAGTCATTGTTAGCAGCCAATTCTAACAAGTAGGCGATGGAATCACTAGCCTCTGCTTCCAGAGTTTCTGTCTTGCTAGCTGGACTAGAACTTGGGTCTCCACAAGAAGTGGGTAGCCCTCCATCCTGGCATTTGCTACCAGGGTTTGTATTTGCCTGTTCCGGCACTCCACACATTCTTCCTTTTCAGTTTGTTACTGCTTTTTGAAACACAAGCGAGACAAGTCGTAAGAAACAGAGCAGGTGACACTTGTCTGAAGGGAACCATATCATACAACAGAATTTTATGTCAATATATACATACCTTCGTTAGTTTGGAGTGACTCCAAGTTTACAAATTGTACAAAATATATATACATGTCTGAAGGGAACCATATCATACAACAGAATTTTATGTCAATATATACATACCTTCGTTAGTCCAAGTTTACAAATTGTACAAAATATATATACATGCATAAGTAGGTTCATGCATACACATACGTGAGATATGATATCGATATACCTATATATGAGTGTGTAGCATATGCAAATATGTGTCTGTACACATGTCATGCTTGTGCAAGTGTTTGTATGTGTGTCATACATAGACACAAGAATCACATACATTGGTATATGCGCATACATGTATTTGACATATATGGAGATAATGTGTATGCGCATAGGCTGTTAACAGACTTCTGTCCATCCTATAATCTTCTCCACCATGGCATGCAAGGACACCTGCGGTGCTATGAACAAGGGAAATGAGTTCTACAAGCAGAGCAGCCCAAGGGTTCTCATATCCGTAGTGTAAGAAATAACTACATACACATATACCTGTGCACAATGATCCTTCTTACTGGCTTCCTAATCAGGTCGACCTTCTGTCTTTCAATTGCACTTGCTGATCCACGCCTTGTATTGAAGAGTTCTTTCTACTGTGTATTTTCGTGATCCTTTTTCTTGCCTTTCTTCTGCCTTGTGAGGGCGACGCCTGTATTAGCTCGGTAAAGCATTGCAACTGGGAAGCCTTATTTTTTGCTAATTATAGAAATGGGATTTCATGAGAATGTGTCTAAACCCCCTTAACATACACACACTATCATGTGAAGATAGTCTCCTCCGATTTCGGTGAACATGGACAGAGAAAAGCCCCCCCTAAGAAAAAGAAAAAAACCTAAAAACAAAAAACGAAAAGAAAAACATTGAAATGGAGGGAAAACGCTACGATTTCTGTCGATCCGGGTGTCGATCGCCAAGAATGAAGCCCCGCTATGCAACAGATTTGAAGCAAGAGGTCGACAAAGGTCATAGGAATCCACAGGCATGGAAATTTTAGGGTTTTGGTTAGCCTTTCCGTCAATGCTAGGGTTGGGGTTAGTGCTGGGTCAGGATTAGCAGAAAGAAGAACAGAAAACCAACCTGAAAGCTATCGCGAAGCTGATGATCGTTCGTAAAGATGAAGCTTCTTCTTGCTGACTAAGGCGAGTCCTAGCTTTCTTTCTGTTCCTGCTGCTGCTTCTGGCTATGGCTATGGCTAAACCGCAGAGCTGTTCTTTTTCTTTTGATCTTGTGTGTGTTGTCCTAACGTCCTGCAACGAAGACGAGTTTTCTCTTAAACTCACAATCTGAATGAAATGAAACTCAAATTCATGGCACGGTCCACCTGACACAAAAGAAAAACGAGGCGCTTCCGCCGTCTGCCGGCCGCTAATTCTACCGGGGCGTCAGCCTAGTTTACCGGCGTGGTCAACCTCGCCCCGTTATTTTTTTTTTAAGTTTTCCTTCCAAAAAAAAGGTTTAATAATTATTGTTCTCGTAAATCTAACCCTTTACTTGCTTGCTTTAGTACATTAAAATTGAGAGGGGCACAATTGTCGTGCCGCCCATCTCGGAATCCTCCCATTTTTTGTAAGCTATACAAACAATTCAATTAATTTTGAGAAAATTCAATAATTCTTTATCCAAAAAACATTATTTTTCTATATGAGTGGTGCCCTTTTAAAATCCAATCCTTATCCTTCCTTAATTTTGTTGTATCTGCTCAAAAACAAGAGGCCTCCCCTATATATGTTCTCTATTTTTCAGGAGGGTGCATTTGTGTGTGTTGTGTGTGCAACATGTCGTCCGTTGTGTAGCCCCTAGGTATCGAACCCGACGGTTCTACCAGTTGAGCTACACGCCCATTGGCATATTCACTATAACTCTATATTATAAAAAGGAAGAGTTTCACGAGGCTAC
The DNA here is from genome assembly GCF_041138505.1 of Cibotium barometz. Taxonomy (NCBI): domain Eukaryota; kingdom Viridiplantae; phylum Streptophyta; class Polypodiopsida; order Cyatheales; family Cibotiaceae; genus Cibotium; species Cibotium barometz. The sequence continues at coordinate 23,598,840 of NC_141063.1, read as the reverse complement.
TATGTGGCAGGAATTGGGAGGCTCGCGCACACAGTTTAGAGGTTCAAGAAGGGGTAGGCTCCTACCCGTGAGAGATGGGTGAGGTTTCTCATATATATATATATATATATATATATATATAGAGAGAGAGAGAGAGAGAGAGAGAGAATGTTTAGATATAGCTTATCCATTTTTCTAATTTGACACCTAAGCTACTTTCCTTAAGGAGGTCTTATATATCCCTAAAGCCTACCTTTTTACAAAGGCATGCCAAAAAAAAGAATCTCTTCTTTATTCAGCCCTTTTTCCATACCGTTCCATTTACATCATCCCCCACCACCACTCACATTTTCAATAATGTTTTTTTATCTAATACATCATTGATCATTGAAATGGGCCTTAGCTTGAGCTCCCACTTATCATTAAATCATGCATGTTTCCATCCTCTTATATTTTTCATCAAAACAAATCTATGTCGTTCAACCTCTTCCACATTAATAAAGTAAGGTGAATTTGTGGAAAGGGAATTCCAATTTACATAAATATATCATAACTTTGCCCCCCCCCCAAAAAAAAAGTAAAAAACTAAAATGTCAAGCGTGTATATATGTATCATCCTTATCTAATATGCCAAGCATGTGCACTTTCGATAAATTTTAAAATTCACCATGGCAAGTTCGTATTAATATCTCAAAAATCAAATAGGTGTATCACTCATTCTTTTTTCTTTGTAAAAGTATTCTTATAATAGAAGCTCAATCTTAAAAGTATTCTTATCCATCTAAATAGAAGCTCAATCTTAAAAGTATTCTTATCCATCTAAATAGAAGCTCAATCTTAAAAGTGCATTATTCTTACTTTTGTTGCACTTGTCAAGCACCTTGTTTTTGGTGTTTTCAAGCATTTCTTCTTAGACAACCAAGTATGTAAAAATGTTGTGCTACGTAAACTTGCATATCATCATGCATTTACACAAATTAGAAAGCTAAATCTATGCTCAAGTTGAGAGTAGAGAAAATGGTAATGGCAAGGCTTCGAGATAAAAATTGCAATATCAATCAATCTCTCCATAAGAACAAATCAATATGCTGATTTCATTTTTTAAGGCACCTCCTTACCCTTGATCTTCAAGTATTTTCAAAACATGTTTATGCCACTGATTTTGTATGGCTTGTGAAAATATTTTTCAGCCGCTAGGTTTTGTTTTATTTAAGGCAAATCCACCTTGTCAGAAAGTGAGTAGCTGCTTTGAGCCGTCTTCTTCTTCTTTGCCTTTTCTTTCTTTCGTTCTTCTTCTCCTACTCTTTTCTTTCTTTCTTTGAGCCATCCTCTTCTCCGCCTTTTCTTTCTTTCTTTCTCTTTCTTCTATGCTTTTTTCTTTTTTCATATGTCTTCCTAATTTTTTGGTGTGTCTATCTTTCTTTATTTCTTTTCCTCAATTTTTTTGTTGTGGTCGTCTTTTCCTTCCCTTCATTTTTCTTTTTTTGTTTATGGTCATCTTTGTTGTGCTTCTCCTTCTTCTGTTTCTATTTCTCCTTCCTTTCTTTCTTCTTTTTCTCTTTCTGTTTCTCTCCTTCCTTTTTTTTATGTCCTTAATTTTAGGTCAATGCACATTTTTTTATGTGAAGTATTGTGATCAAGCAGAAACAAGGACTCTATGAAGGGACATGAGTCAAAACAAGATGAAGAAAAGCAAGGTTTAGAATATTTTTAGACTTTTGAGCACACTATAAAGAGCTTGACGATGGTGGTTGAGAAAACGGGTTACCTAATCAATTGGAAATGCCATGTAGGCATGCATGAAGAAGAGGAAGATGAACTCACGTTTCAATGCACCTTTGCTTGCCATACTTTGATGTTGCTTTTGCAGCCCTGTGCTTATGGAATTGAGATTTGTCCCTCAGGATGAGAAAAAGCATTGGTCATTTGTGTATTTTTCATGGCTCCCTTGGAAAATATTGGTTGAAATTTTTCTTTTCATGAAATTAAGCCAAGCTTCCGATTTTATATGGCCGGTGAAAATATTTTTTTTCAGACACTAGGCTTTCTTTTGTCGAAGGTGGATCCACCTTGTCAAAAAGTAAGCAGGTGCTTTGAGTTGTCTTCTTATTCTCATTTTGCGCCTTTTCTTTCTTCTTTTCTGCCTTTTCTTTCTTTCTCCTTCTCCTATTCTTTTTTTCTTTTTTTGTCTATCTTCTTGCTTTTTCGTGTGTCTATCTTTCTTTGTTTCTTTTCCTCCCATTTTTCATTTATCTTCCTACTTTTTGGTATGTCCATCTTTCTTTGTTTCTTTTCCTCCCATTTTTCATTTATCTTCCTACTTTTTGGTATGTCCATATTTCTTTGTTTCTTTTCCTCCCATTTTTTTTTGTGACCGTCTTTTTTTCTTTTCCTTCCCTTCATTTTGCTTTTTTTGTTTGACTTTTTTTGACACCAACTTTGTATACAACTCCTCCAACAATCTCTGCTTTCATGTCCAATGCACTTGCTGAATCTATTCAAATGCTTCTTTAGATATACCTCTTCTATAAGGAAACTTGTGGCTTTCTGTCCCAAGAAGGACATTGTCACCATGTGAAGTTGTGGATGTTGGGAGATCCTCCAGTGAAATACCAATACTAAAACCTACACAAATAAGCTTTTGTGCTTCCCCAATTTTGAATGATGTGCCCTTTGTATAATGAGGCATACATCAAGAATAGTAGAAGGTGGATATAAAACCATTGTTTAAATCTTAACATTAGTATTGCAGAAATAGAACATCTTATCTTTTGTCCATTGTGACAATTTACAATCACTTGAAAAACATGGAGCTACATCTCCACCTCGAAGCTGCATATCACATTTACAACCCTTTGCCCAATGATGGCACTTTACCTTGCTTGTCTTTGGAATTTTCCTGATAGCCCAATTAGTGTCATGAATTTATTTCTCCATTTCTATTAGTTGTTTATTTATGTCCTGCTCCTCCAAGTCTATTGCCACATCCTTTTCCTTCACATAGTCTACCCGGTCTACTCTCCACACAACACAGAGATAAATTCAGGTCTATGACTACAATTAGCATCATTTTCCTCTTCTTCCCCCACTTAAATTTGATCCTATATGTAAACATTAGAGTCCCCATGACTGAATCACCAACTATTCGTGAAGTGGCTACTAGGTGACGGGCTAGTCTTCTACCTTAACAAAGTTCTATCTATTATTTCAAGATCAAGTCCACTACCAATGTATTTTCCCTCTATGAAAGCTAGTTGTCGAGTTTATTGCAAGGTTGCATTAATCATATCTATGACACAAGCATCATAGAGGTTAGTTTGGTGCTTATAACCCTCTCCTAATACCCAACTCCCATGCTTTGATTTAGATAGATTAGTCTAAGGCACTAGTGCAGGTCTTGACACGATCTTATTTTGAGAAGAAAATAAAAAACAAAGAACCTTTATGCACATGTACAAGGAAATGTCCCGAGTGGCCTACTCTAAAATGCCACCAAACTGAGCCAGCTAATTAGGTTTTGCAATGCTCTTATTTGTAGCTTTACTCTAGGCTGTTATCCTAGTAACTACTACGATGCAAGGTAGGGCCAAGGTTCCCTGCCTAGATAGACATCTTCCCTAGCTAAATGCATGACCTGGAAATCAAACGTAGCCTCATAGCCCTAAATAGCAAGTGGCACTCCCAAAACCACCATGTCCCAAACAGTTTTGTCATAACCATTAGCAAGCAAAACTATGCACTTATTGACACTCTTGGTCTTGGGCAGCTTCAACTTTTTGACTAACAAGGAGTTAAGAAAGTTGTGCATGGCTCCATCATCAACCATAATGGTGACTCTACAACCACCAATCCTACCATATAAACTAACCAAATTGTATGCTGAAAGATGGCTACCATATAGCCTATGAAACACAACAGGCATGGGCGTTATCCATATGATGGCAGAAAATTGTCACCTCTAAACTCTACGGATCGAAGATGTAACACCTGCATAGTATGAACTTACGGAGAGGATTTACCATCCTTCTTGGCATTGCGAGAACTACCTTCAACTCCAACACCCATCTTGGGACAAGCCACCTTGTTATGCCACACCTCAAAGCAGTAAAGCACAAATTTTATTTCTTTACTTTCTCAAACTGCTACTGTTTTTGGAATTTCATAGGGTTTTTCTCCATTTTTTCATGGTTTTTAAGACCAACATCCCATTTGTCCCCCTTTCTCACCTTGACCATGTTCCTTATCACCCCGAAAGAATTTTATTTTGAAATTTGTACCCCTACTCTTGTCTGTCATTTGCATAGGACCAGATTTCAATCTGCGAGATATATCATCGAATATCTGAGCGTATTTTATTGCCTCATTGAAATCCTTAGTCTCTTCATTGAAGCGCATCAATTCCCTTTAACTTCAACACTATTTCTCGATACTTTGAGATTTATTAGGTAAGTGAAATGCCACATATAGAGCATTTGTCCCACTCATGCTGCTAAGACCTATGAAGCTCATAAACTGGTAAAAACTCTTTATGGAATGATGTCTCAAACTCTACCCAAGTATGAGGGTGTCGCTATTGGCCAAAATCATCCACCATTTATATGCTTTGCTTTGCTTGTCAAGGACAAGCTTGCCTCGATGGGCCTCACATCCTCTGGTGTATGCCTAAGGTTATATAAGTTTGACCACTTTTGTAAGAAAATGTTAACTGCATCTTTGTTGAGTTCCTTTTCCTCTCCCCCAAAGCTCGGCAATTTGAGATCCTTGAAGATCCCAATAGACGCTACAGACTGCTTGGCAGACTCTATGGATTGCTGCTCCCAACCTGCTGAGAAGAAGTAAATTGTAACAAATGGAACCAACTACCCGATATGTCTCGGAGTGTGCCGATCATCATCGACGGATGCTCAAAGCTAATGGTGTGCTGCATCATCATCGATGAAAACTTGTCAAAGTCAATGGCACTCCGAACTTTAATCAGCTCGAGCTCGTATCCCCCAGACTCATGTAGTTATACACATAAGGATTAAGAGCGTGGAAAATGACATCAAGTGGATACCACATGGTTGTCGTCATGTGGCTTGTGCTTTGTTGCATGTTTTTTATCTGAACTTGAAGTTCTAGTGGAGGGCTACATTATCCCTTCACTACTAGAAGAGGAGGTTGCTCCGTTGGCTGTAAAAAAAAACCCAACTAAACCAAAAGCTCTCCTCCTCTTACAAGATAGCCTGCCTCTTGGTGCACCACACACACACTACTTCATAGGTGGGTGAGAGAGAGCGCTCGTTGTGGGCCCTTACACTTGTTTATTGGGCTCATCCTGCCAGGGGGTTGTGGGGGTGGGGGTGGGGGTGTGTGTGTGAGTGAGTGTGTGTGTGTGTGTGTGTGTGTGTGAGAGAGAGAGAGAGAGAGAGAGAGAGGGGACTTTCAACACTTTCCATGTGTGATTGTCCATCTTGGGTAGTCATGCCTAGTGCTCTTCACCCCAAGGCTCCCTTCGTGGCCCCAAGTTGGAAGGCCATCACCGTAACCCACAAACTTACAAGTAACATGACCATCGTCCATCTCAACACAAACATTCAACGAGGCAGCACATAACCCCACACGCGTGCGCAGACAGCTTCCTGCCCATGCATAAATAGCCACCTGCCCATGCCCCCATGTAAAGACAGTGCAAGTACACACTCTCTCTGCTCTTTGTTTTTTTCCAGAAATCATCTTCCTCCTCTCACACTTAGAATGGTCAAAAATCTACAAGCATGTGTCGAAGAAAAAAATTTAGTACAGATAAGAAGGTTATCTTTTCTTGAGAGTGGGTCACACATGGAGAGAGAAAGAACCGTTCACAAGCTCTGATACCAATGTGAAACAACACCCATAGGAATCCACCATAGCCACCAAGATATGAGATGATGTTGGTAGGAAGCCACCATAACCACCAAGATGAAGGATACCCCCTCTCTGTCTCTTAACTTTGAAAAAAAAACCTTTGGGGGAGGTGGGGCTTTTAAAAAATATATATATTTTCCCCTTTTTTTCAAACTTCTCTTTGTCTCAAGTTTGAAAAATAAAACCTTTGGGGGAGATTGTTTTTTTTAATTTTTTCTTTAAAACTGAGAGAGAGAGAGAGAGAGAGAGAGAGAGAGAGAGAGAGAGAGAGAGAGAGAGAGAGGATTAAAAAAAAGAAAAGAAAAGAAAAGAAAAGAAAAGATTTTGCTCTCTCCCCCCCTTCTTCCACCCTCTTGGCTCCCCCCTCCTCTTTCCTTTTTCTCCCCCTCCCCCTCCTCCTCCCTCTTCTTCACTCCCCCTTCTTTCTCCCTCTTCGCTCCCCCTTCTTCCTCGCTTCTTCCACCCTCTTCGCTCCCCCCTTCTCTTCCCTTTTGCTCCCCCTCTTCCTCGCTTCTTCCACCCTCTTCGCTCCCCCCTCCTCTTCCCTTTTTCTCCCCCTCTTCCTCGCTTCTTCCACCCTCTTCGCTCCCCCCTCCTCTTCCCTTTTGCTCCCCCTCTTCCTCCCTTTTACTCCCCCTCTTTGCTCTCCCTCCTCCTCCATTTCTCACCCCCCCTCTTCAATTGAGAGAGAGAGAGAGAGAGAGAGAGAGAGAGAGAGAGAGAGAGAGAGAGAGAGAGAAGGATTTTATTTTAAAAAGAAATTAAATTAAAATTTAAAAATCCCCAAGTCCCTCATCCCAAGTGGCGAGCTCACCAAATGGGATGGGGGGGTTATTTTTTCTCATCTTTTTTTTCCCAAACTTATATATATATATATATATATAGAGAGAGAGAGAGAGAGAGAGAGAGAGAGAGAGAGAGAGAGAGAGAGAGAGAGAGAGAGAGAGAGAGAGAGAGAAGTTTATTTTTAAAGAAAAGATTAAAAAAAGGAAAAAACCCCACCTCCCCCATCTCAAGTGGAAACCTCGCCACCACTTGTAATGGGAGAACACACTTTAACTATTGCAACAAGCTAGAATGGATTCCTAGTGAATATACTTCACGTATGTATTATGAGATTAAGAATTGTTGCCACTTATGTTCGTCAGGGGTGCCCAGACTCACTAGAGTTCAAGTGTGTGTGAATACTTTTGGCCTTGTATATAAGTCATTTTTCTCTCATAATGCAATATAATCTCCCATTGTGTAATAGAGTCTTGCTCTTGCTAATCATTTTGCTAATTACCTTCTCTAATGCATGCTAGTGAGAGTGTATGAGTGATTTGAGGAGGGAGGAGGGATGAGGACCCATAGTCCAACACGATGGTGTGACAATGCTCGTGGGAGATGGTGACAGAAGCTACTACCCAACAAAGTTGTGGAGCTCTTGAAGTGGTGTGCTTGAGCTCGGCAATTGGAAACATCCCCATGATAGTTGTAGCTCACGAAGGTAAGCTCTTGTGAATGTGTTTCTGGGAGCGACCAGAATGGGCCATAACATTTTTAGGTCCAGTGCCAAAGAGTGAGGCTTTTTTCATTGTTTGTTCTATGCATAGCCCATTGCACATACTCTCTAGTTGTGGATTTCCACCAAAAAACAAAAGTGGTTTTGATGGAGATTTGTGTGAGTTTTAGTGATTTTTTGCTCTCTTTTTCATCTATTAAGTTTATATTGGATCATTTGCATTAAAATATGTATTAGAATGCATATTAGTTGTTGTTCATCACTTTGGGAGGCCTCTCTTTTCTATCGCTTAGTTGTAGTGTCCACATCCTCTCCAGAATGTCCTCTTGCGTGCTTTTTGGATGAGGATGGTTGGAGGAATGAGGTCCTCTAGCTAATTGACCACTGAATAAAACTTATCAAGCTAGCGGCACTATACCAATTGATAGTGAGACAATTACACAAGCTAGGTAAAGATGATGCTTTATGGAGTTGTGTGTGAGAACATGAATTTGTGTAAGTATTGGAGGAAGCACTTTCTAGAATTATTAGAGGACACTTCGCTAGGGAAGTGACAACACAAAAGGTTCTCCGAGTAGATATGGTGTGGCCAATGTTGTTTGGTGATGCAGTCGAATTTGTCAAGGGTTGCAAGATGAGAATCAACAATTCACTATACCACAGTAGAGAGACGAGATGATCTGCCAACTCCCCAGCTGGAGAACAAAGGGGATTTGATGGTGGGGTAGTGACAGGCTAGGTGGTTGGCTTTGGGCCTCATCTTCCATGGTTATCTCTTGGGGTGGGATGCTTGGTTCCATGATATCGATAGGCTTGTTGAGGATCATTGGTTCCTATGGTACTGGAGAAGATAGTTGTGGTGGACTTGGAGCTTTTGCCACTGTGGTGCTTTGTCCTTCAGCATGAGTCGATGGTGGTTAGAAAAATAGAAAGAGATCAGCAAGGTGTGCTCTTAACCTTTTCTTTGGGGTTTACTCTTGAGATCTCGCACCAATTTTTACCACCAAGTGCTTTGTATATTTGGGGGTTACTCTTGAGAGCTTGCATTAATTTTCACCACCAGTGGCTTTGTATCTTTGAGGATTGCGATACCTTCTACTAGCTATCTTTGTAACTTTTTCACCAGGAGGGGTTCTTCAGGCAGAGCATCCAACAATGGGACTCCAGTATCATGGCTTAGGATTTGGGGGAGGAGGTACGGGTTTACTACCTTATTGTTTCCATGTTTGGTGAGGTAGTGGGTAAAACCCGGTGGAGCATTCAGGCCCAATGGACTTGTTCACATCGATGCAGGTGATAAACTTTATGCATTTCCATGTGGTTGTATCTGTCAGCTCTGCTAGCTTCACCTCGGTGTAGGCGATAACCTTTATGCATGCCCATGTGGTTATATCTATCTGCTAGATTCACTTGCATGATTAGTGTTAGGTATTGTGAGGCGGCTTTGAATAAAGTATCTCTCCTTGTGCAGTCTATGAACATGTGATCTCTAGTGCATTGATCACACATGGGTTGGGTGGTGTTAGGACTATAGGTGAATTCCCACACTGAGTAGTCAACAATCTTATATGGTCGACAATAATAGAAGCATTGTACTAAATATCTTTCTTCTTCATGCAGCTTCTATCCCTATTTTTTTTTCTATTTGAGACAAGTAGACTAGATGTGTGCTTGGGGCTTGGTTTTGATGTGACTGTAGTAATTCATACAATGTCAAGTGTCATGATCAAAAGCCTTGCAATGATCACAATATAGAAAGACTAGCTTAGGAAACATGTAATGAAAATTAGGATGGTGGTGCTCACAATGTGTATAGCACATTAGGTCTACGAGAGAAAGGGGTTGTAAAAGTTGTTGGCAATCTATATCGCCCCTTTCTTGTAGTGATTTCTAAAGTTTTCAAGCAAGGAATTATAGAATTCTACTATGGATATCTTGATCAATGTCTTGGTACCCCTTACTTTGATTAGTTTAGATGAGGAAGAATTTGTATCAACGAATTGCTTCTTTGCAACATTGATCAAAAGTATCTGCATTTGAGACTATGATCGAATTTGTAAAGTTTTTTTTTTAAAAATCCCATGAGGAAACATTGCTTCATTTGTGCATCATTGAATTTCTCCCATTCCTCACATTGTGAGTTTACGGTTTTCATTCGTAAGCTATAATCTTGTACAGTTTCCTCATGTCTCCACTCTCTCCCATAGAGTTTTGTTCTTGTAGCACTCCACCTAGGGACTTATCTCGAGAATCCAGAGATAAATGTCATTTTTAGAGTTTTAAAAATTACCTTAATTATAGGCATCAACATGATGACCCATCTACTAGCCTTGCCTACTAAGCATAGAATCAAAGCATGTACCTTGGTAGGGTAATCTGGTTTTCCAAATGCTTCACATCACTAAAGTATTTGCCATGTATCATGTAAGGGAAAAGAGAAGGTACATCAACCTTTTATTAAGCGTGATTTTTAAGTAGGTCACTCCTTTGTTGGAGAATCTAGTGGCTAAGAATAGATCCTTGATGACAAGTTTAGGATACCCCTAGTCATTACACTTGGTCTACAAAGAACTCAAACATGGATTGAGAACATTTGTTTATGACCCTGGTGGTACGTAGGTCCTTCAAGGTTAGGTATCCAATTGATAGGTTGAGGTGCGATGGGTATAATTATCATCGTTATGCATATATGGTTAAAGGAATTCAAGAGATAGAGCCCACATGTTTTGAGGAGGCACTTGGACATAATAATTGGGAAGATGTCATGGATGAAGAGATTGTTACATTATATGCAAATATAACATGGGATTTTGGTGCCTTTTCCTAAGGAGACGAAGGTAATTAGATGTAAGTGGGTTTTAAAAGTGAAACACAATTTAGATATGTTTATTAGAAGGCACAAGGCAAGATTGGTTGCCACGGAATATACACACATATGGCATTGAAAATGAGGAGACATTCAACCTGGTTGTTAGGATGACAACCATGAGAGCAATCATTGCTATGGCTAAAGATAGCTAAGGGATGGTCTTCACATTAGATGGATATAAAGAATGCATTTCTACATGGTGATTTTTTACAAGAGGAGATGTACATGGTGTAGCCACCAGGATATGAGAATCATGCTATACATGTTGCACAAAGAAAGCCTTGTATTTCTTAAAGAAGAAGGCACTTAGAGCATGGTCTAACAAGATAGGAGAGAATTTTCATTGGATTCTAGATATCCAAAGCTGATTTTTCACTCTATGTGAGAAACTGCTGACATGGGTACTATGCTAGTGGTTATGTATGTTGATGACTTAATTATCATAGGTAACAATGATATGATGATATTCATGAGGTGAAGATGCTTCTTAAGAAGAAGTTTGAAATAAAAGATTCGGGTGAGTTGTTATAATTTTTTGCATAGAAGTGATTAGATCACGAGATGTGATTTAGATTTTATAGAGGGAGTATGCATTAGACATGCTAGCTAAGTATGGGAAATGATAAGATCCGAACGTGCTTCTACAATTCCTAAAAATCACTCCTTTTAAGCCCAAATGAGTACTTACAGTCCACAATATTCCATGCAACTCAACCTTAGACTTCATGTATCCACTCATTTTCCATGCACTTAACTACTCCTACATGCATCCACTTGTACATATGCATGGTTAAAGTTTTCTATTAGTTTACATGCTTTTAAAGTTTTCTATTAGTCTACATGCTTATCTTCGCCTTTAATATTTATTTTTCTTTCCAAAAATTACTCCCAAGTTTTTGCATTCCACCTTCCAACCTTAGAATTTAGATTTTCACCTGAGATTAATTAAAATATGCACTCTTCTCTATTTATAGTTTTTTCCAAGGCTAATGCACACACACCCTTCCATATTTTATGAATATTTTCACTATTATTTATTTTTCTAAAATAACTCAATAATTTAATTTTAAAAATCTATCATTATTTTTTCTCTCTTTCTAAGTCCAATGTATAAGGGGGTGCACATGGAAAAAACTAATTAATTTATGCACATGTTAACATAATAATTTTAAAAATAGCTCTATATGCACATGCCAAAAGAATAATTTTAAATAAAACTCATGATAGCCCTATAGACCTAGGATACCCTAGCTATGTGAAGACTTTCATGGTTATAAAGAAGAGTTTCTTTTGGCCCGGACTTAAAAGGATATACTATAACATGTTCACCAGTGCTTAGTCTGCCAACAAAAGATCAAAGCCGAAAGGATTAAAATGTCTGGAAAGTTAAATCCTTTAGACATTCTACATATGAAATGGGAGTGTATAAGCATGGATTTCATTATTGGATTACCTTCAGTTTTAATGTAGGATATGATTCCATCTTAATCATGGTAGATCACTTAATGAAGGTCCCTTATTTGATTCTAGTGAAAAAGACTTATATTACTCTTGATGTTGCCAAGGTTTTTCTAAAGAAAGTATTCAGACTCCATGGATTACCTAGAAGGATAGTTAGTGAATGAGATGCTAAATTCATGTTCCACTTTTGGACTGCATTCTTCAAAGTTGTGGGGTACCTCTCTATATCTTAGTACTTCAGACAAAGAGGGTAAACTAGGTAATCATGATAAAAAACAGAAGCAGGAGGGAGCACACACAAGAGAAGCAAACCCTAATCCATATCCATCAATCATAAAGAAGGAGAGAAGCCATAGTCATCATCTCTCTCACACCCACAAAGGAGAACACAACATAGTGTTATGTCCACACTACAAAGTAAACTTAATGTAATGTCCACACCACACATGACCAGCTGGACGCAGTCATAAACACACCACACTATATCCATCTACCATACTGTCACTCTGTCAGCACCCATGTGCTATCCTCCAGCTGTATACGAGCTTGACATTTCAACACTCCCCCTCAAGCTCGACATGTCCATCTCTAGGACTCCCAATCTAGTACGGAAATACTCGAACTTATCCTTACCAACAAGTGCTTTGGTAAAGATATCTGCAACCTACTCATCTGTCTGTACATATGTCAAATCAACATGCCCATCTAGCACTTTCTCTCTGATGAAGTGATAGTGGACCTCAATATGTTTGGTCCTGGCATGATAAACTGGGTTGCTAGCAAGCTGAATACTACTCATGTTGTCACAATGAATGACAACTCTCATATCACTCCGTAACCTGACATCATCTAGCAACTTCTTCAACCACATAGCCTCACATGCAGCTATGGCTGCTCCACGATACTCGGCCTCTGTGGTAGATAAAGCAACTGTAGGTTTCTTTTTACTGCTCCAACTCACAGCTCCACTACCAAGGCTGAAAACATAGCCACTGGTAGACCTCCTGTCATATGCACTACCGGCCCAATCTGCATCTGTATATCCATAGACATGCATGTCTTTTCCTGCCTCATAGAAAAGACCATAATGCACGGTAATTTTGACGTATCTCAGAATACGTCTCACAGCATCCAAGTGAGGTTTACGAGGACTCTGCATAACCTGACTTACCAAACCAACTGCATAGCTGAGATCTGGCCTCGTAATGGTCATGTAGATAAGGCTACCAACCATTTTTCTGTACATGGTGATATCATCAAGCTCATCACCCAAATCAGCCCTAAGCTTCATGTTTTGCTCTAATGGTGTCAACATTGGTTTGCATGCTGTCATACCATACTTTGCCAGCATGTCAAGTGCATATTGCCTTTGCACCAGCCATATACCCTTGTTTGTTCTTATCACCTCAATGCCAAGAAAGAACCTTAAATCACCAAGGTCTTTCATATCAAACTCTTTGCATAAAGAGGCCTTAACCTCATCAATGCCTTTCCCACAATCACCTGTGATAATCAAATCATCAATGCCTTTCCCACAATCACCTGTGATAATCAAATCATCAACATAAATGACTATCATCACACGATACCATCATGTGTCTTCTTCACATAAAGTGAAGAGTCTGCATTTCCAACCACAAATCCAATACTGACAAGATATCTGCTGATCTTGTCACTCCAAGCACGAGGTGCTTGCTTCAAACCATATATTGCTTTCTTTAACCTGCAAACAAAAGTAGGATATTCTGGATGTACATATCCTTTTGGCTGTTCCATGTACACCTCTTCTTGTAGTTCACCATTTAAGAAAGCATTTTTTACATCCATTTGATGTAAAGCCCAACCTTTTTGTGCTGCTAGTGCAATGATAGACCTCACTGTAGCCATCTTAGCCACTGCGCTGAAAGTTTCATCATAATCAAGACCATAAGTTTGTGCATATCCTTTAGCAACCAGCCTTGCTTTATGTCTCTCTAGGCTGCCATCTGACTTGCACTTTACCTTATACACCCATTTGCAACCAATTGCATTCTTTCCTTGCGGTAACTCAACCAATTCCCATGTATCATTTTTGTCCAAAGCATCCATCTCTTCATCCATGGCTTTCTCCCATACATGCTCTCCAATAGCCTCTGTATAGCATGTAGGTTCCACATGCTTCACCATAGATGTCATGTATGCATAGTGCATAGCAAAATCTCGATATGTCAATCTTTCAACTGGATATCTGACTCTTTGGGATCTCCGCAATGCATGCGGGTCACTCTGTACACCTGTAACTCTAGCATGTGGGGGCACATATCTATCCTGCCTAGCACCAGGTGTGCGTAAAACAGGTATGCCGAGCTCCTCATCCAAACTCTCTGAACTAGATGACTCATAACCTGTGATTCCAATTCCTTCGACCTTCTTCTTTCCTTTATCCATAGCACTACTCCCAGTGCTCACACTCTCATGCCTCAAACGTCATGACCATGGACGTACACTGCTACTCTCAGCTTCTGCTGCTGCTGGCCCAGACATAGTAGTAGAACTAGAACTTGCTTGTGGCAAGTTCACAGGCACATCTGCCTCAAGTGAGTCAATGACTCCCTCATCTTTTGCTTTGTACCAACTAGCAAGCTCATCAAATACCACATCTCGTGAGATGATCACTTGTCTAGTTTAAGGGTTATAACATTTGTATGCCTTCCGATCCTGTGCATATCCAACAAATACACATTTCTCTGCCTTAGGATCCAACTTCCTTCTTCTTTCGTCAGGCACATGTATATAGGCTACGCATCCAAAGACTTTGAGATGTCCAATGTCTGGCCTGTAACCTGTAAGCCGCATCTCTGGCGTGCTTCCATGAATGGTTGCTGTAGGTGTTTTGTTCAGAATATACATTGCAGTAGCACATGCTTCTGCCCAATAGTAATCTGGCATGCTCTTTTCATTGATCATGGCCCTTGCCACTTCACATATGACTCTATTCTTTCTCTCAGCCACACCATTCTGTTGAGGTGTATACCTGCAAGTCAACTGTCTTCTTATTCCATGCTTCCTCAAGAAATGCTCAAAAGCTTTTGAGGTGTATTCACCACCTCCGTCTGTTCTCAAACATTTAATCCAACAACCATATTGCTTTTCTACAAGAGCCTTGAAATCCATGAACTTTTCCAACACTTCACTCTTCTCTCTCAGAAAGTATATCCATGTCATCCTGCTGAAATCATCTATAAATGTCACATAGTATAGACTGCCGTTGATAGATGGGTTTTGTGCAGGACCCCATACATCACTATGTACTATCTCAAGTGGCCTGTTACTCATATTTCCTTCTCTAGGAAACCTCAACCTTGCCTGCTTTTTCCAAACTGACAGGCTTCACAAACATGCATGTGTCCATCATATTTGAATCTAGGCAATCCACTGACAATGCCTCTAGTTTGCATGTTCTTTAATCTCTGTATATTGACATGTCCAATCCTCTTGTGCCACATATCAATGTCCTGCACAATCCCATTGCTCTTTGAAAACATGGCTGAGCTCAATTCTGGTATGCCTACATCTAATTTGAACAACCTTCCTTCCTTCTTGCCCTTGGCAATCAATCTACAGCCATGCTTAAAGTCTTCCACAAAATAGCCATTCTCATGAATCTTACTGTGTAGTCCCTGCTCAACCATTTGGCCTACTGATGCCAAATTCTTTGTAATGGATGGTACATATAGCACTTCTGACATATTCTTCACATTTCCATCATGCATGCCAACATGTGTTATAAGATGCTGAGTATCATCTCCTGTGACCACATAACCATTTGTACCCAATGGTTGCATCTTCTCAAACCACTCACCATGACATGTCATGTGGTTTGAGGCACCCGAATCCATATACCATGACTCATCTCCAGCATTCTGAGAATCCATAGTCTCCATAATGTGCTTCATTGCAAAAAGATGATTTGAACTCCCATCATTGTTACTAGTAGATGCATAATTTCCATGTTGTGGTCTTCCATTCCTCACATCATTCTGCTTTTTGTAACAATCTTTTGCCATATGTCCAAGTTTGCCACAATAGTGACATTCAATCCCATTCAAATTTTGTTGAGGACCTTGCCATCGTCCTCTACCACGAGCACTTGTTCCAACTCTCCCCCTATGGGATTGAAATCCACGACCTCCACGTGGTCCAAATGATGACTGTGAATTCTGAAAATTCTGATTTGATTGTGGTTGAGTAGACCTGTCATTCCAACCACATCCTCCACGGCCTCGAGGGGTAAATCTCCCCCTGCCTCGAGAGCCTCTAGATGAGTAAAAAGCCTGATTCCTTGCATGCTCATCATTACTGGATGAGGATGCACCACCTATAATATTCATACCACCAAGTCCAAGCTTTAATTCTTCCACAATGAGCAATGACACAAGCTCATTAAAGTCTGGCATTCCTCCCAACCTTACTGAGATGGAAGTGTCAAAAGATTTGTATTCTTTGCCTAAACCACGCAATGTGAGGGCAACCAAATCATCATCATCCATTGGGGCATGGATTGATGACAAGGAATCTGCATAACCCTTGATTTCCTGAACATACTCATGTATACTCCTATTCCTTCATGTTACAGTGTGAATCTGTTGCTTTAGTTGTATCTTCCTTGCACCAGTGTCTGTCTCATACATTCGGCACAATATATCCCATGCTTCTTTCGGTGTATCTGCATCTTGGATGTGAATAAGCAAGGCATCTGTTACACATATTGAAAAATAATGCAACACTTTCGAAGACCGCTCTACCCATTGCTTGTGAGCCACTAACTGAGCATTATTTGGTTGAGGAGGTAGAAATGGCTCCGGGTCTTCATCCGACATGAGACTCCATAAACCTTTGCCTTTCAAAAAACTCTTCATTCGAAACTTCCACACTTGAAAGTTAGTTATGTCAAGCTTCTCTCCAACAATTTGTATCGGACCATCTCCCATGTTTGCAAGGTAGTAGATGCACCCCTTTGATCACAATGTATGAAGTACCTGTAATGCTCCAAATCTCTCCAAATCACATCAAATGATTGCAATATATGTGCTTTTAGATCCCACAATGCTTCATCAACAATGTATACTCGATCAAGGTTGAAAACAAATGATACTTCTTCACAAAAAATTTTCTGGTTTTTTTTCTCGCCAGAGAACCAGTCAAAGATCTTGCTCTAATTCCTTCAAATCTTGTTCAAATTTGATGTTTATGCATTCATTGGCTTCATAACACATTGCTCCAACATATCCTAGAAGGGTTTATCAAATTCTTCAAGTTGAGTGAGAACCACCAAGTTTTGTAGCTCCCTGGTTTGCCTTTTTCTACATATGTCAGGTACCACCTCTCACTAAAAGTGCTCTATCTCCTTCAAATCTGATCCAAATTCAAAATTTTTTGAATCAAAAGTTTAGCAACTCATGGAACTCTACTTGTACCAAAGGAATTAGGCCAATTTGATAAAGACAAGGATTAATGCCTTGATTAGTAATGCTCTGTTTCTGGACAGACTTTCTGCAAACCTGCAAATCTCTGATAAATGACTTCAATGAGCTCCAAATACATCACATGAGCTGCCCCAAATGTAATACAACTCTCAATCACACTTTTTCTAAGCACTCCAAGCTTTAAGGCACCAAGTTTGATGTTCAAATGAGTGAATTAGACCAAAAACTATTCAAATTGTCCAAGAACTTGCTCCAGAATGCGCCGCCTGCTCCTAAGGCTCTAGGAGAGAGGGGTTATCACCATTGAGTTGATAGGATCCTTAGTTATGACCTAATGCATCATGGGTATGAAGGGCAAGCTCCAATTTTGAGTAGTATTGCCGCATTTGATCCTCCACGGGGCATATATTCTCTGTTTTGGAAGAGTCAAAAAAACCAGAATTTTTCTTTCACAAATCTCCTGAAATACATCAATGTTTCATGCAATGGTTTGCTCCAGTGTTGCTAATACATGTGCCCTTTCACAATACATGAGAACCTCTATGTTTCCTTTGTATTTGCCCCAATACATTTGACACAATACATTCCTTCATAAGCTTTCCATGAAAGCTTCAAAACCAGAAATTTTCTGCTTGCTTTATGCACTTCAATCTTCACTGAACCTGCTCTTTGGCACCTGCAATCCGCTCAAGGGAGTTTTGCTACTCTTACCAGTTAGGCCAAGCTTCAGATCTGTAACCGAGGTGAGCTCCACAGCTTTCTTTTGCGCCATAGCTTCAATGGAAATCTTCACAGCTTCTTCTTCTTCTTCCCTCTTCTCTCACTCACTCTCACAACACAACTAATGAGCTCTAGGCTCTGATACCATGATAAAAAACAGAAGCAGGAGGGAGCACACACAAGAGAAGCAAACCCTAATCCATATCCATCAATCATAAAGAAGGAGAGAAGCCATAGTCATCATCTCTCTCACACCCACAAAGGAGAACACAACATAGTGTTATGTCCACACTACAAAGTAAACCTAATGTAATGTCCACACCACACATGACCAGTTGGATGCGGTCATAAACACACCACACTATATCCATCTACCATACTGTCACTCTGTCAGCACCCATGTGCTATCCTCCAGCTGTATACGAGCTTGACATTTCAACAAATCAAAGATATTCAAATAGCATTTTGTGGAAGGAAACCCAAAGATGGATGAATTATCTACATCAAAATTTGGTAGAATTCGCTTATAATGTATCTCACCATTGAAGAAAAGGGATGATTCTATTAAGGCACCTTACGGGTAAGATTATGTAACACCATTGAATTGGTCTGACCCATTAATCAGAGTGGAAGAAACAAATGCTTGATGAAATGGATCATTAGATGTAGACTATAAAGAAGGATATCAAAGCGACTCAGGATAGATAAAAGCAGTATGCTGATTTGAAGCGGACAACCAGAGAACCTAATGAAGGTGATATTATCAAAAACTCACATGTGAATTCTAGAGAGAAGCACTTTTTTTCAAGTTTTTCATAGCGTTTTTTGGAATCCAATTTGTTTTTAAGATTCAAACAACCTAAATCTCACTTTAATTAATTATGAGATTATATCTTAACAATCAATAAAGGATTAACTCCCTTGCTAATTTTATCCCTTTGTATTTTTGTTTCTTTTTATAAAAAAATCTCCTCTCTCTCTCTCTCTCTCTCTCTCTCTCTCTCTGCCCCCCTCTCTCCCTCTATAAGGTTTTTTAAAGGGAGAGAGAGAGAGAGGGGGGGGAGAGAGAGAGAGGGGGAGAGAGGTATTTCTCTCTCTAAGTTTGAAAAAAGTAAAGAAAAAAAAAACCCTCCTCCCATGTGGCGAGTTCACAGCTCCACTAGGATGGGGGAGATGGGGGTCTTTTTGGCAGGGGGGAGTAAAAAGGAGGAAGAAGGGGAGTGAAGAAACCAGGGGGATGGTGAACACTAGGGTAGATGGACTACTTTGCTTGGTAAGCATGATGTGCCAGGTACACCTTTGATATCATCCATGGAGTTGTGTCGTGCCTACGAGCTCGATGAGATTTAGTAGGTATATATTTGTACCCTTTTACATAATTTTGTTTCTAAGATGAAACATAATTGAATAATGTTTATGTAGATGAAACGGTAAATTTAAATGGCCTTAGACAAGACCCTTGTTTTTTGAACCCTATTTTGTCTCCATGTGATCAAAACTTGAAATATCCAAGGTTGAAAACGAGACAATAAAAAATGGTAAGTACATAGATACTTTAAATTCTTTATTTTGCGAGAGTATTAGGATGTTTTTCTTAAAGATTTACCAAATGGTGTCCCACCATCTAGGGAAGTAGACCATTTCATTGATGTCCTACCAGGTTCAATGGACTTAGCCACTCCAAAGCACAGGAAGTGGAGCGGCAATCGACCAATTATGTGAGAAAAGGTTTTATAAAACCTGGTTCTTTGCCCATTCTTTCGGTAAAAAAGAAGGATAGTTCTATGTGTATGTGCATAGATTACCGTGCTCTTAATTAGATTACAATTAAGAACAAGTATCCAACGTCCCGCATTGATAAGTTGTTTGACCAACTCAATGGTGCACGTTATTTTTCTAAAATTATTCTTAGGTCAAGCTACCACCAAGTTAGGATCAAGGAATAGGATGTTCCCAAGACCGTGTTTAGAACTCGATTTAGGCGTTATGAGTTTTTAGTCATGCCATTTGGTTTTACTAATGTGCCAGGAACATTTATGATGCTGACAGATAACGTTTTATGTCCATACTTAGAAAAATTCACAGTATTTTTCCTACATGACATACTTGTTTATAGTAAGTCAAGAAAGGAACACATAGAGCATTTGTGCTTAGTGTTCAAATTACTTAGAAAAAATAAGTTATTTGCAAAGGAAACAAAATGAGAATTCTTTTCTAAGGAAATTCATTATATAGGCCATATTATATCCATTGAGGGAACAAGGATGGATCCTGAGAAAGTGGATGATATTCTCGAATGGCCTTAGCCAAAAAACTTAGAAGAACTATAAAATTTTCTAGGTTTATTGGGGTTTTACTGATGGTATGTAAAGGATTATGCAAAGATTGTAGTCCCCTTGACAGATCAGCCGAGAACTAAAGGCAAAACTATCCATTTGGGAGGATCCACAAACAAAGTAATTTTGAGAAACTCAAGGGTGGAATCATAGTTGCAGCTACCTTGAGTATAGAGCCGTTTATCGTAAAAACAAAACACTAGTGGGAAAGCAATTGGGGTAGTTTTAATGCAAGGGGGAAGCCCAGTTGCATTTGAAAGCAAGAAGCTTGATCGTGCAACATAACTTCTCGACGTATGAGCGAGAATTCCTTGTAGTAGTTCATGTTATTAAAAAGTGGCGACATTATTTATATGGTGCTACTTTTGAGGTCTGGTACGGACCGTGAAAGCTTGAAATAGCTTTCAAGTCAAAATGAGTTGAAAGTTAGGTGGGTGGAGATCTTACAAGAGTTTGACCTTCAACTTCATTACCGAAGAGGTAAATTTAACATAATAGCGGCGGGGAGATACGTTGAGCTGCATGCCAATGGTGAACGAGCTGAGCTTCACCACATTTAAGAACAAGTTGAGGATATGATTCGGAGGTTTGGCCTGATGTATGAGCATGCACTTACCATTAGCCATTGCCTTCCTTGTCAGAGAGGAATGATAATTTAGAGGTTTGGCCTACTGTACGCGTGTGCACTTGCAGAGTAGCCATTGCCTTCCTTGTTAGAGAGGAGTGATAATTCAGAGCGATTAGCCAAGGTTTTTGCAAGAAGAAGAGGGAGTTCTAGTCTAGAGAGACTAGATGAGTCTCTTGGGTTATGTATCGAGACGGAGAGCTCAGGGTGGAACCTTTACAACCATTTGACATTGTTTCAAATTGGGGTGATAAAGTTTGGGGGGAAAGATTTAGGAACTTCTCTATCACGAGACGATGGGTACTTATTTTACAAAGGTAGAGTTTTTGTACCATTTATTAATTAATTTTGGTGCCAAATTCTTATTGAAAGTCATGATAGTCCAAGTGCTGGTCAAATTCTTATTGAAAGTCATGATAGTCCAAGTGCTGGTCACCTTGGGGTACAAAAGACCTATACACTTGTTAAAAGAAAATTCTATTAGCCTAGTTTGTTCAAGGATGTCCAAGACTTCATGATGAAATGCAAGAAGTGCTAGGTCAATAAGCATGAGCATCTCAAAGTAGGAGGCTTGCTCCATTCATTGGATATTTACAAAGGGAATGGGAGAGTATTTCCATGGATTTTATCATTAGGTTACCTATAACGAGTTGAGGATATGATTTGGTTTGGGTGGTGGTAGTTCCTCAGGTTCGGACCAAGAACTGGAGGACACTTTAGATGTGGACTTGGGTTCGGATTCGGATTCAGATTCAGACTTAAAGCATCAAAACCAGAAGGCACGGAGCTAAAAGCCTGATAAGAAAGTTGAAGAACGCCTTTGGTAGTATTGGTGAAGCTCACCGGAGGAAGTGCAGGAGGGACTGGATTTAAAATTCGTCCAAATATCTAGTGTGCCAAGTGCTCCAACAAAGGCCACACCAAGGAGGAGTGCAAGCTGACCCCGTATTGTGTGCAATATGTGCTAGACCACCACAGATAGCACAAAAGCTTGCAGATACAATAGTCATGTCATCATCCACAAACAACTAGCTATAGATCCAATGCAACCCAACGTTTCTGCACAACAAGTGGCCCCCATTAATCTAGTAAATGATGGCTCACCAACTTATCATCGTTATGGGCGCGGAAGGTCTAGAGGTGCACCCGGTGGAAATTTTTACTGTTTTATTAATGTAAATCCCCTAGTCACTGGAAGTCTAAATGTTCAGTCTAGAAGCACCATCAAGGGGAATAACAATAAAATCAGCTAGAAGGGTCTTCTTTGCAGGCTCTGGCAATTAATATGGTCCAGATTGAGCTTCTTCTCATGGAAGAAAGTCCACTAATGGCTATACTAGCAGTGACACAATCACAGGAGCCAGTGATAAGAGAGAAGCATGAATTACCAAGGAAAAAGGAAAAACCCACAGATTGGGTGGAACAAAAGCATGTCTGGGACCAAGTTGCCAAGTTGGTGCAAGAAGCACAAGGGGCGGTCCGAATGATCACCAGGCTCCTTCCTAGATCCAAGTGGTTGAGCGTTAGCAAGTATGACTCTATAGTCAGCAAAACACAGTAACAAGTACACTTGTCATTCTTGCTTCTGGGAAGCCCGACAAAGACCAAAGTAAGAAGCAATGCAGTGGTACGAGAAGATTCTAACATCTGGGAGAAAATCACAAAGGTCAAAGGAGGCCAAAAAGTTCCATTTCGCACATGATACATGAAAGAAGTCCAATTGGATGATACTTAGCCAAAAAGGAGAGAAGTTATACACAAGCTACATGAAGCAAGAAGCTTTAGTTAGATGGGGGAGTAGACCCTGGTGAAGAAAGGTCCATTAAGGTAGAATGATACTGTCCAAGATTCTAGAAAGAAGAAAAACTCTAGATGTGGAAAGACGACCACTCTTGAGTACAATCTACGGGAAGATCTAAAGAATATGAAGCTTGACATGACGTTGGATCAGTTGTTGTGTCTAGTACCAAATTACTGCACATAGTTAATCCAGAAGCTTGTGGCTAAAGACTACCTTCTTGAGGTTTCACCCGCAATGGTCAGCACTTAGGAAGAGAAAGAGGATCATTCAGCCTTTAAAGTCCAACCGGTTATGGATTGGGATGAGGTGGTTCTAGAAGTAATAGTTTAGATACAGGGGAAGACCATCAAAGGTGTGGTCCTTGATGGCAAATCTAGAGGAGTGAATATTATCACGGATAAAACCCACTAGGAACTGGGCATCTTGGATGGAGAATTGGACTCTGAATGGCAGATCAGCGAAGAGTGAAGCCGCTTGGGTTAATCCAAAATTTTGAATCCAGATAGCAGGATGTGATCCAGTAGCTTTCATTGTGTTGAAAATGGAAGGGATTGCCAAATCTTACCCCTGTTATTTGGAAGGCCATGGCTGAGACAAGAAAAAATTAAACACAACTAGACAACAAATCAAATTTCAATCCGAAACCAGAAGAAGAAGAAAGTCTGGGTACAAGTGGCATCCCGAGATATGTTGGGTTCTCTTGCCTATTTGTTTTCTCACTTTCACTTCCTAGATATCCTGAAAGAGTTCCGAAAGACCCCACTAAGAAATATTAGTCAAATCCATTGTTCAAAGATCTAGGAAGCGAAGTATCATAAATGGAACTTTAGACCTTGGCAGAGATATAAGAGTCATGTGTCACCAACGATCTTTTGGTTTAGATCTTGCAGCCATTCAAAGAAACCAAAAGGGAGAGATTCGAGCTTCAGAAGAGCGGATGTCATCTTCGTCCCATCTTATAATTATTCTCCCATCAATCCATCTCTAATCCTGAATTCCTTCTTGCCAATAGATTCAGTCTTCGAATCCGGTACAATCAATACTTCATTATCAAAAGGAGGGCTCTTGTTCACCACCCATCAAAAGGAGTATGGATAAGCATCCACACTATTGGGCTTATGTAGTGGCCTATTTGCCCACACTTGCCTAGTCGCCCATGGTCCTCCAACCCAGCCGCCTCAACCTTGAACCTCGGACACCCTTGCCGATCACACTCTGCAATTGGACTCCATGTCCAGTCGAGCCCTACATAGCCAGTTATAAGCTATGTGGCATTACCTCCCCCTTAAGAAGAGTTTTTATTCGAAAACAAACTAAGGATAATTTTTGGTAAGCGTACTCAAGCGTTCCCAAGTGGATGCTTCCTCGTCTCTGTCCTTCCACTTGACAAGTGCCTCTCGATACACAGAATGCCTCGTGTTCCGATCCCTAAATCCAAGAATCCTCGTGGAAGAGATGACGGTTCAATAATTTTCCACCAAAATGTCAAGATTAACTATGTTATCCTAATGATCCACTATTTTTCCTATTCTACTTACATGAAAAACAAGATGTACTCGAAAGCTCTTTGGCAACTCAAGTTTGTATGCTACGCTACCGATCTTCCTAAGGATTTTAAATGGACTACAATATCTAGGAGAAAGCTTTTGACACTTTCCTATCTCTTGAGAGTCTCTAACTTTGTAGAGCAGGGACTTTCAAGAAAACAAGGTCACCCTCTTCAAAGGTCACTTCTCTATGGCTCTTGTCAACACATATTTTTGCATGTCCTTGTGCACTACAAATGTTATCTCTTGTTGCTTTTAGCATATCTTGCATGTCCTCAAGGAAATCTGTTTGACAGATTGAATTT
The DNA here is from genome assembly GCF_041138505.1 of Cibotium barometz. Lineage (NCBI taxonomy): Eukaryota > Viridiplantae > Streptophyta > Polypodiopsida > Cyatheales > Cibotiaceae > Cibotium > Cibotium barometz. Next base: position 23,574,342 of record NC_141063.1, on the reverse strand, counting down.
TCTCCTTCTCTAGCCCTATGAATATAGGAGATATCAGGTGGAAACCATACATCAACATGAATGGGCTAAATCTAGTCATCAAATGTTTTGAAGTATTATAAGGAAAATCTAAAAGTAGCAAGTATATATATATATATATATATATACATATACATATATATATATATATATGTATATATGTATATGTATATGTATATATATATATATATATATATAGAGAGAGAGAGAGAGAGAGAGAGAGAGAGAGAGAGAGAGAGAGAAGTCTCTCTCTCTCTCTCTCTCTCTCTCTCTCTCTCTCTCTCTCTCCCCACTTGGAACGGTGGAGGTGGAGGTGGGGTTTTTTTTAATTTCTTTTCTCTCTCTCTCTCTCTCTCTCTCTCTCTCTCTCTCTCTCTCTCTCTCTCTCTCTCTCTCTCCCCTCAACCTCTAGATGATGATCTACCTCTACTTCTACTTGTATCTGAGTAGAAGGCTTGCTTATATGAATTTGTAGAGGATGAACCTCCCCCAATATTCATATCTGGATGAGAAGAGAAATTAGTTCTTGAAAATCAGGCAAGTACTCTCGATCTCTAATGGAAGTCTAAAACTAGCTGTATTCCTTGCCAAGACCATTAAAGGTCACTGACACCATATCATCATCACCTATTGGTGATCCAATATAAGCAAGGGCATCTACAAGACCTTTAAGCTTCACTAAGATATCATTTATACTTAGCTTCCCTTTGGTCACATTATGTAGCTCTTGCTTTAGCTGCATTTTCTGAGCTTGAGTGTTTGTGCTACTGTGCATCTTCATCAAGGTGTTCCAAGCCTCCTTAGGTATTTGTGCATCTTGTATATGCACAATCATAGAGTTTGTCACAGTAATAGACAACCAATACAACACCTTTCTAGCTCTTTCATGCCATGCTTTACATGCCTGCACTGTGAGACGGGTGGCATTTTTGTTACAATCTCTAGCTCCTTTTCATCACACCTATAATAAAAAGGAATTCATTATGATGAACTCCCAATATGCTGCACCTAATCGAGGGGTGGTATTTTTTATTCACCAATATCTAGCTCCTTTTCATCATCTGTGATATTGGGAGTTTGTCACCTATGATGAACTCCCAATATCCTTTTCCCATAAGGAAATTGCTTATCCTGAGCTTCTATGCTTGGAAGTTATTCTCATCTAGCTTCTCACTCACAATTTGGGATAGACTGCTAGACATGATTATCTGCTACACAACTTACTAAATAATGCTTTCAAAACACTTCTATACTTTAACAAACCTACAATCTCAAACATAGCAGCACTATGAACATGTTATACTATAACTATATGTGAACCAGTCACATAAACATACATCTACCAACACTTGTAACACTATCTTGCAACCAAATTTCTACCGTAACTTTGCACTGTCCAAAAATTAGGCATATATATAGTCAAAATTGACACTTTCACAAAGTGCCTATGGAAAACTTGTAAAGACAAAATGGGCCCCAAAACGTGGCCGAATCACATCGAAACATGCAAAATTTTAATTAACAAAGTTAACTTCACACAATAGGGTCTTCTTGCTTCACCCAAGAGGATGCCTTAATCTGAGATAGTGACTTCCCTATCTTCCTAGCTACCAAAGTTGTTGCTCCAAAATCAAAGAGGAAAGGAGATGGAAATACCCTTACCTATGTATCACTTCCTTGCTCATTTGTTAACCTTTTTCTTACCTCTCACTTGCCTTAAATCTCACACGAGCCGGAGCTTTGATACCATAAAGAAAATTTCGAGGAGAGGGAGAATGCGGGCTTACAAGAAAAACAAACACATAAGAGGGTGTAACATGCCCATCTTCAATAATAATTTATGTCCATTTATAATAATAAATGAAATTATGGTCCTTTTTATAGTGTAAAAATTAACATTTTAATAATTGATCTATTTTTGCTTAGAATCTTAAAATTTTGAGTCCAAATTTGAAATCTACGTGTGATTTTACCCTAATAAAGGATTTTACAACACTCAAAAAGAGACACCGAAATAAGCCTTTACGTAAATTTTTAGTTAAATTACGATAAACTTTTGACCTTAATAAATGTGTGTCTAGCTGTCCAATTGACGAATGGACTGCACCCTTGCGACTAGGAAAACACCCTCGGACAAGTTCACTGGACAATTTCACTAAAAAAAATTTCAACTGAACCGTTGGACGCGTCAACATGCATATTGAGGCCGGTGTCCCAAAAAAGGGATCCCTGCCCCAAAAAGATGCCTCCTTTGGAACGTACATATACCAGGGCACCCATACAAACGATCACATATTTAGACCGAAGGCTGGCTGCCCTAATGTAAGATCCTCTTGCCGTCACGTGGACACCCATGCGACCACTGGCCTGGAAAGTACATGCGGACCCCACCTTTGGTTCGCTGACAAGAACCACTCTTTCTACATACCCATACACCCATAGGCTAGTGTACTTTTCACGTACACCGTCCTTTCCACCCCACTTTGCTCTCTCCTTATCCGTACCTGTATGAGCCCCTATATAAACCCTCAGCACCCCCTATGCCCGATAGACTTAAGGGGAGAAACCTTCGCCTCCTCCCCAACAACTCTTTGCAAGCCAAGCTTTGTCCAGTAGCCCTCTCCAACCAAGCTCTCATAGCCAGCCCTCTAGTCTTGTGGAGGGGGTGTCCTACACTGCTCTCCCCTCTCCCCCCCTGGTGTGAATAGACTTAAGGGGAGAAACCTTCTCCTCCTCCCAGCCCGCTGGTTTAGTTTCCAGCCAGCCCTTGCTCTCAACTTAAGGACACTCTACTTTTTCTCCCCCCCCCATATAAAGAGACTTAAGAAAGCACACTTTTGCTCCAAGAGGTGGTTTTCACGGAAGAGTCTTTTGCTCATAAAGTGAGTAAACGGACCCCAAATCGCGATCCATCTAGAGCGTTGAGTTCACAAGTGCGCGAGCTACAAGAGAGTGGATAGTATGGCTCCTCCTCGAAGATGCCAAAATGCTTCCTTGAGAAGCATGCATGACAACAATGAAGAGGGAATGCTCTAAATGCGGCCCCAACTCTTCTCTTGGGAGTTGGAGGAAATGGCCAGGTTAGCTAAAAAATCATTTAAAAAGATATTTTTGGATTAATCCTTGATGTTAGCATTAATTAAGAAAGATAAAGGATGCTATTGTTTTCTCCCTTATTTTGAAAATATCAAATCTCCTGTAGAATTGTTGCGTTGCTTCTACCCAAGTGTCTTCAGTAGAAGGAAATTTGGAGAATTGTTGCTTTCTTGAAAGGGAAATGCGGTTTCTCGTATCTTATGAGGTTGGATTGAATTATTATGTTGCTATCTTGCTTAAATTAAAGTGCAGGTATATCTTCTCCCTGCCTTGATGCTAACCCTATTCCTGTGCTTCTGTAGTAGCCGGGCTGTAATGTTAGCAAGGACCGGAGTTGGCCCAAGGTATCCCTCATATCATTGGGAAGTTGGAACTTGCCAGTTTGATGAGAACTATGGATATTGGCTAGTTCTACGAGCCCAAGCTAGTGTGGTAAATAAGTCCACCCTAGCGCATAGACATCCCTCCAAGCAGCGAGAGGATCAAGCGATGGAGCCTCAGAGGGCGATAGGTTGGCTTGAATTCTCACCAACTACCAACAATGATGAGGCGTATGGTCCCATACAGATTGTCTATTCTATGGAGACTGGAAGGCCAAATTCTAGATCATCGGCAAAATAAAACATAGCCTGGATCTGGCTATAGTTGGATTTAAATCTTTGTAATTATTATTTTTATTAAGTCCTTTGCTTTCTAGTATTGTTGTATCATTATTTTAAGTTAAGTGGTTGTTTTAATGAACACCGTGTAAGATCCCTAATTAATGAACTTGTCTTTATATATCACACAGTGTGGTAGAATTAATTAGAAAACAAAAATGACGGGTGAGTTGGGTGGAAAGTGGGAGCATGGAACGCCCTGACGGCGCCATCCTATGGACAGGTGAGTTGGGTGGAAAGTGGGAGCATGGAATGCCCTGACGGTGCCATCCTATGGATAGGTGGACCCGATTAGTCGGGTAACTTTCCAAAAAAATTAATCGATCGCACTACGCAAGTTTTAGTCCCTAAACACCATATTAGATAATTTGGAAAAAATCCCATTCCCATTTGAAAAATGAGAGCATGGTGAACTTGTCCAAAAGTTTGTCAAAACCCCCTCATGTGACATATCATCGGAAAGATCTTGAAGAGTAGGATCTAAATCTATGATCTCCAACAAATTTGGAGTTAGTATGTTTAAGATATATCTAAAACTATATGGAGTAATTGATTCCCAAAATGTGAGATTTTTCCCAAATTACCTAATATTGACTTCCTAGGCAAGTCTACTCTAGAGGACTAGGTCAACGGTCATGCCTCACATAGATGGGAAAAAGGGCCTTATTTCTACTAAGAATCAAGAATAGAGGTTGCCTAAGATAAGTTGATCACTCTATGGGTGATTCGATTCTAAGAATCATTTAGGAGACCATGCTCTCCTTGCAGGATAGAACTAGGTCTTACCTGTAGTAGTATCCTCGTATCTCTATAGGGTCGAGGTGTTGACAAATAGGAAATTTTTTAAGATTTAGTAGACTATCTTAAGTATTCCCTTTTTGGTTGGGAGACCTTACAATTGGCATTAGAACACAAAGTTTTAGTTGCTAGGATTTGTTATTTAGGATTGTCTTGAAGTATATGTTTTACCTCAATTAGATGTTGCTTGATAAAATGCCTTACTAGTATAACTTGAATGGTGAATGAATGATTGTAGGAGGAGGGAGATGCTTACTCCAGATTCCTAGTCTTCCAATGCATCTTCGAAACAGCTTGTCGTTCCTTTAATTTCAAATTCTGCGATACGATGATGCAAATGCTCAAGAAGTTGTCCCTCCCTTATCCCTCTCGTGAAGAGGGTGGGGTAGAGACCACTTTTGGGATTGTGGGCTGAGATACTTTGTCATCCGAGTAGACCGAATTAGGAATCTCACCACCAATTTGAAGTGGGTTCATTGGATCGAGAAGATGAAGATGGTTACTTATTCTGGTTTATGGGTACCCCTAGGCCAGATAGTTACATGACCATAGAAGGGAACCATATCCCACAGAACCGTTGGGTGTATGATGTAAGTCTTACCCGCTCATCACTAAGTAGCTGTTATGAATGCAATACAATCCATACTCTACCTTCCCTACCATCAGTTCTCCGTATTCTAGAAACCACAACAAAGCCCCTATATTTCACCTACGTAAACCACTCGCGTCTTATGCCCTAGTTAAGCCTAGAAGTCTCTTTTTGATGAATATGACTAAATACATTAGTCTTAAATCCTTGTAATCAATCTTGTCTTTGTAAATATTTGAATCGAGAAATAAAATGATTTCAAGGTTTTACTTTTATATCATGAACATAGTGTAAAGTATAAGTCTCATGATTCTAAATTTAATCTTGCAATGATGGCCAGGACGATCAGTTTCCTCCCCCCACTATGCTATACATAGACACACATGAGAAGAAGCTCCTACTCAAACAGATGCAACCTCCCTCCTTTAAAGGGGAAGGTTCAAAAATTGAGAAGGATGTCAAGGTATGGATTGAAGCAATGGGTGGATGATTACTTCTCAGCCACCTGTACTAGAGCTACGAACTAATCCATGCTTGCATGATTTCGCCTCACTGGGGACATTAAGCTCTGGTGGAATCAATGGTGCCGTAATAAGGAAGTTACCGAACACTCCCAAACATGGGATGACATCAAACAAGCTATGAAGGTGCGGTATCCTCCCCCATCTCATGAGTCTATCAAGATGAATGAATTCTTTAGCCTCAAGTAGCTCAGCTTAACTCTGGAGGAGTACTACTCTAAGTTCATCACTCTCTGGAAATATGCCCCACCCATGACTACCTCTCAGTAGGTAGCCCGCTTTTGCCAACCTTTGGATTCCCACCTCAAAGCAATGAGGCCGAGTACATTGCAAGATTCTCTCATACGAGCCAAACTTCTTGTAAAGGAGTTGAAGTTTGGCAAAGCTAGAGGCCCTAGAAGAGATCTCACTTTGAATGAAACCCTAAGGACTAGTCTTACAAGAAGCCCTAGCCAAATTCTCTCAACTATAGCCAAGGTCAGACAACCAACCTCTTTATTCCCTGCACATATACTGCTTCTACTATAGGGAGGCCCTTGTGTGTTTCCATTGCAATGAGCCTGGACACTTTAGAGCCAAATTCCCTAAGATTGTAACATCTTTTCCTCAAAGTGGTCAAGTAAATCAAGGTCGTGGAACCCCCATCCGCCAAAGTGCAAGAGGTGGTGGATGCGGCAGAGGTCGCCGGGGGATAGTTGCCCGCACCTGTGTTATAAATAAAGAACCAAGCTTGGAAATGGTTGAAGAAGAGCGTGCCACCATCCATGTGGCAGTAGAGCATCAAGATCCTAATGAGAAATTTGGTGTTATTCAAACCCCAATTGCTCATCATGGTAAGCCATTCTGGCTTTTGATTGATTGCAACAGTATCCATTCATTTCTTTCTCCAAGGTGTTTACGAAAATTAAAACTGGATTAAAAACCAACTAGAAATATGGTTATAGAGCTAGCTAATGGGAAAGAAGTAGTATCTCAACACTCTGTAGGAAACCTTGATTTTGAATTGGGTAGTGAACAAACTCATGGCCATTTTAGAGCCATTAGGCATTTATGATGGGATCCTTGGGATGGACTGGTTAGTCGTGAACAAAGCTAGTATTCATTGTAACCAGGGGAGTATCATTGTAACTAGGGGAGTATCACTTTTAAACTGAGCATGGAGCTAAGTAGTACTAGTTTAGGGGAAGACAAGTAAACCCAAGTCTAGGGTAGTCAAAGCAAAATATCTTCTCAAGGGAGCACGTAAGGGACAACAAGTTATCCCTGTCAAGCTCAACAAAGCTGCTAAACCTAGTAAAGAATCAGAACCCTCTTGGATCCAAGAATTCTCTGATATCTTTCCTGATGAGCTTTTAGGACTACCACCCCCTCGAGAAGTCGACCATGAGATTGAGCTAATTCTTGGTGCTCAACCTATCTCCAAAATACCCTATAAGATGTCTCTCCCTGAAGCCATTGAGCTCAAGGAGCAACTTTGTCAACTCATTGAGCAAGGATTTGTACACCCCAGTAGCTCTCCTTGGAGAGCAACCGTTCTTTTCCAAAAGAAGAAGGATGGCACTCTTTGTCTCTACATAGATTATTGGAAGCTAAATCAAGTCACTATCAAGAACAAGTACCCTATCCCTTGCATTGACGAGCTTGACAGGATTCATGGGGCTAAGGTTTTCTCTAAGATAGATTTAAGGTTTGGCTAATATCAGATCAGAGTCAAGGAAGCAGATGTATCCAACATAGCTTTCAATACCCGTTATGGCCACTATGAGTTTACTGTGATGTTATTGGGTTAACCAATGCTCCTGAAACATATCAGATCAGAGTCAAGGAAGCAGATGTATCGAACATAGCTTTCAATACCCGTTAATGGACACTATGAGTTTACTGTGATGTTATTGGGTTAACCAATGCTCCTAAAACTTTCAACCGCCTAATGCCGGATATATTCCGTCCCTACTTGGATGAATATGTTCTTGTCTTTTTTGACGACATTCTAGTCTACTCCAAGTCGATGGAAGAGCATGAGGAGCATGTGCATAGAGTTCTGCAATTGTTGCATGTAGACATAAACTCTATGCAATTGTTGTACGTAGACATAAACTCTATGCATTTGATGTTTTGAAACTTGGCTTTAAATTAGGTTTTGACATTTGTTGGAAGGGAAAACCCTCATTCCTTTGGTTAGCTACATTATATTTAAAGCCAAGAGGCTTGGATTTGGTGGCATAGAGCTAAGATGTTGCTTAGAAATGGGATTAGAAGTGTCAAGTGTCATCCACTCTGAAACATAAGCTACAAGCCCTAGTTTGTGTGTATTAGGATGTGAAAGTCAAAATGCATCCAAGACTTCAAAATAAAATATCTTTTGAAGTGTGACTTCCTACTTGATATTGGGGTGTGCGATATTAGGTAAACCTAAGAACCTAAAATGGATGGAAATTGACAGAGCTAAGCTCCAGGCTAGTCCCAAGGGTGACGTGAAATATGTTCAAGACTAGACGTGTCATTGGTAATTTGTTTTATAATCACAAAATAAAACTTCCTGTGTGGGTGTATTGCCCATTCTTTGCGTCCTCGTTCTATTATTACACCAGAATGCTTCCATGGTTGGCTAAGGGTATGGAGGTAGATCTTTAATCATCTTAATGGAGGTGAGGAGAAGGTTTCCTTCAAAATAGTTCTGACTATACCAACAAATCTAATGCAACTCGATCCTATAGGGTACACAATCACAAGCAACCTGATCCTACAAGGAACACTACCCTAACCTAATTGGTGTATGATTTCATGTGCAACTTCAATGTTTCATTTCAACCACCATGAGAATATACTAAATACATGTTAAGGATGGCAAGGGAAATGATAAAATCCATATATACAACCTCAGACTAAGGATAAGCAAAGATAATCCATATCTCAAAGCTAATGACTGAATTCAGTACAAAATGGAGACATGGTTCAATACTTAGATTTTTTTATCAAATAAGGAATGCACAAACTTTTTGTATATACTTGCCTAAGGCTAGAAATAGTGGCCTTGGACTAATTTTAAGTTATAGTCGGCCAAGTGTAAACACTAGCCATTTATATATAAGTCAGTTTTGGCATTATGCAATACACTAGCTTGATGTTTGGTTTCTTGGATAGCCTTAAGTGTAGGTTTCTCCCTCTCATGAGCATCTCTTCTATCTAACCAAATCTTGTGCAACTCCACATTTGGGGTTATTGAGTGGGTGTGATGAGCATGGTATCCATGCTAGGTGGCCTTTCCAACTCAAGATCTATGGTTTAGGCTACATTGGGGTTTAGTCCTATGGGATAGGTGTAGATTGCATTTGAGCACACATTGTGTTGGAGCAAATTTGAAAGTGCTAAATCTCAATGTTGTGCTCTATTTTCTTTCAAAAGGAGGGTTTTGGAATGCTCTCTTCATGAATCTTATCAGCATTGTTTATAGAGTTCTTTACATAGTTGGTGAATAGGCTAAGGATGGTTGGGCAATCAAAATTAAATAATCACCAAGCCCTCCACTCATATTGGTGCTTTCTTAGCTCATTTTGATAAGGGACTCCTCGCTAGTCTCTATTGAATTATACCTTCTTAGTACGAACGTACTTTACTGAGTATCATTAGTTTGGCATGACCTCAAGCTAGGAGGGTAGAAAAATTCAAGTTGTTAGTATGAACATACTTTGTTGAGTATCATTAGTTTGACAAGACCTCAACCTAGGTGGGTAGAAAAATTCAAGTTGCTAGATGCACTATAGTCAGGTTACACATTTAAGCTGGTGCATCAATGAGGTTTTCTTAGAAAATCACACTTTTTAGGGTTTTTAAAGGTCAACTATGGGCTGCTTAAACTCATAAATTTCAGCCTAGAAATACATTGCCAAAAACCTTTTAAAAATGTTTTCTCATCACGACATGAGAAGAGTTTTTTCCATGGTGGTATTAAACTCTAGTTGTGCATGGTTTTCATTATAAAATGTCGTCTAAGGATAAAAGCTGTGAACCCATTGGGGCTTATCACATAGAAGAGGGTGTGAAATGTTACAACACAAATAGGGTGTGAAAGGTTACTACACAAATAAGAAGATGTATATCTATGAATTTGTAGAATTCCCCATATTCATCTATTACGAACAAAGTAAGGCCACTTTATATATGCTAGTGCCATATTATAAAAGGCGTGCATGTTTTAACACAAAATAGCATTAGTGCCTTACAAGAGGACTAGGAAATGAAATCTTAACTCGAGTGGTTAAGAGAGAGAGAGAGAGAGAGAGAGAGAGAGAGAGAGAGAGAGAGAGAGAGAGAGAGAGAGAGAGAGAGAGAGAGAGAGAGAGATGATAATATAGAATATCATTGATCTATCAGTTTGTTCCCATGACTTTGCATGTGTGTGTGTGCATATGCACTCGCCCAAATACATGCACATGTGTGTGAAGCCACTTAAAGAGATTGAATTGTACTTATATTCATCAAAGAGATTCAATTGTACTTATAGAGATTGAATTGTACTTATATTCATCAAAGAAAGTAGCAAGGTTTCTACCTATCCATCATCAATTTTGAGCTACAACCTATCATGTGAGAAAACTTTTATCATTAGAGGAATGTTTCTTCTAATGACCCTAAAGTTGAGATATGTTGAGGATATCCTTTTGGTGATCCAATGCTATCTATATAAGTAGCTAAATCTAGAAGCTAAACTTACATAATATTTGCACATGTACTATTGTGCAAATATTATGAGAATGTAGCTTCTAGATTTTATATTTTGAAAGCAATAGTTTACTAAAGGTGTGATTGAATGTGAACTATAGTGCATCTCCGTTAATAAAGTATATTACATATGCCCAACCATAAAAATTATAGAGGGGAGATTTTCTTAGAAGATATTCTCTTATTGGCGAGACAAAATTTTTCAAGTGCTTCATACATTCTTTGTGTAAATTACTATCAATCAAAATAGATATTCTTTTGTTTCATTTCATCCTTGTAAATATCTAGATTTATTTTGTCCAAAATAATTTTTGTTAATATGGGTGAAAAATGATTTTTGGGTATTAATTTGGTATGGTGGAAGCATTGCTAGTGTTAAGGTTAAGGTTTAAATGGTGGTAGGTGTGAAGGTTAGGTTGTAAGTTTCTTAGTGTGTAAATGGTGGAAGATGTAAAGGTTGTGGTGTAAATTCTAGGTTGTCCAGTGTCTTCTAAGGTTTTCATGGCCTCACGTGGTTTTCTCCATGTGTGGTTCTTCCTCTTGCTCGTTCGCAGTTGTGTCATCACCCTACTCGGGTGGCTGAGAGAAGCCACTAGCAAGATATCTCCTAGCAGATGTCTAATTGTTTCATTAGGTTTTTGGTAACATTCTGATTACGTGCTTTCTTGTCTTGCTTGTTTTGATTTGGGGGTGTGGACTAGTTATGATCATGGTTCGTTGGTTTGATTTGGGGGTGTGGATTGGTTATGATCATGGTTCATTGGTTTGATTCTCAATATGGACTAGTTAGCGCATGTGAATCTCATCATCCTATGTGGTAGGTGCTTTAATTGATATCTTGAATCTTCTTGGTAATTCATCTAGGTCGGTTGTCTGTAGATGTTGTTGCACTATATATGTGTATACTTAGTGTTTTGGGTGTCTATGGCACAAGACAGGCATCGTCAGATACAGGGTCTATAACAAGACCCCACATGAGGGCCTCTAGTCACACCACTATTCCTCTCGATCGTGCTCTATTGGTACACTTGTGAATGACTCCGTGTGTGTCTCTGCTGAAAATCCACCATCTGTAGGGCAAGTCAATTACTAGTTCTTCTCTCAGGACATTAAAAAGGAAAGTGAGGAATTTAGGTTCGTGCAAATATAATTCAACATTTTTTTTGTTTCGGCATATCTTATATTTTTGTTTATTATTCTCTGAATGTTTGTTTGTAGGTGTATCCGAGTCTATGGATGCACCTTCAAAGAGGAGACACATCTTGAAAGTTGTAAAACCAGACAACCTTAAGCATTTGGAAGTTTCTATCATAGTTGATATTAGAAGTGATGATCTTGATCTTTCTGTGTGGGCACCTATACGTAGTTTTATAAAAAATGAGTGTAGCAAGGGACTAACTACATTAGAGAAGGGTGGGACGATGAATCACTTGCATTGTGAAATGGTGTTTATGTTATGGGAATATATTTTAAGCCCTCTTAAAAATATTATTCTACCCTCTTAGATGATTCGGGGATTCTTGGATTATCTTTGCGTCAAGCCAAATCATGTTAATATCATGGGTGATGCCATTATAAATATTAATACATCTGGTGGATATTGACATATGTTTGGGGCCTCCAATGTTTGTTTCAGTTAGTTTGTATGGAAGGGTGATTCCTTGGTTACTTACGCCTGGCAAACATGTGTATGGTTATGGTTTGTATACTTATGGAAATATTTGTTTTAGCAATTTATTTTTTGTTATTTTATAGGTGAAGAGGATTTCAAAGATTGAGGAGAATTCACACATATTCATTACTTGGCACACCATTTTTGTAAATAAGCTTTGTATATACATGTGCTAGCTTGTGCGCATTTGATTTATTTGGAAAGCCTTAGTTTATTAAGCATAGACTTAATCTTTAATATTTTTTTAAAACATGATATGCTTTAAACCCTAGCCTTAATTTATGGACACTCTATTTTGAGCATAAGAGAGCGTCATGCAAGAGAAGCACCTTTTTGTATTTTTGGAGGTTATGGCCTAATTTGGAATAAAAGTATCTCGTAAATACTCTTGTGTGGGGAGAGGCCACACACATAGGGAGAGGGGGGATGATTGCACCCAATCTTGGAGTCGTGCTTTGTGAGCTGAGTATTATTTGGTTTTCACTCAAATACTAAATATGTTGAACATGTGGTATTCGATGAGTTATTTAGTTTAAATCAAATTCTTGTAAGTTTCTTTTAATTCTATTTTCCTAGAAATTTAGATCAGAGTGTTATAAGAGCAAGGATCAAGGATCTTGGAAGATGGAGGTAAGAATTGAAGGCTTGAAGGCTTGATTCAAAGGTTTTTGAAGGGTTGCACTCTATTATCCAAGGGGCATAGACAAAAGGATAAAGGGGGTGGCAAACCACTCTGCACAAAACCATGAAACCATCTTCTTCTTTAAAAGCGGTTTTTCTCAATCCAAACCCTCTCAACAATGATCCAACCGTTTGGATTGAATGAGTTTCTCAAGGAGGTTTGAGTTCAATTGTTAAACCACTGATGGAGAGAAGAATCCATAATCAAGGGTGCTTGTGTTTCTACAAATCAATTTATGGAGAATATGCTTACAGGCTAAATTTTCTTTTTGGGAATTTTTTTTTAAAAAAGAAAAAGCTTCAAAAATTCATCTCCCTCTTCTTCTCAAACAGGCAGCAATTTTTTTCATTCCTCTCTCTCTCTCTTCTTTCCATGGTGGTAAGCGAAATGGAAATTCTGAAGCGTTTTCTCTTCAGTGTGCAGCCAATGGTTTCTTGTTGAAGAGAAAAGTGTCATTTCTTTTATTTAAAGCTTTGTAAGCTTTACAAAGCAAACCTTTAACTTTAAGATTTAAATCTTAAATTAAATCTTTATAAGCTTACCAAAGCTTGTATAAGTTTTAAAAACTTATCTTATAAAGCTTATCTTTAAACCATTCAAAGATCTCAAAGAAGAAGAGGCTCTGCACAAAAGGGGGAAAATTCAGAAAAATCCAGATTTTTCAGAGTTGCAAAAAAATTTACAAAAAAAATAGAAAATATTTCTTCTCTTTTTTAAAAAAATTGGAAGCTTGTTACAATAAAAAAATTTGGTATCTAAGAGCATCTAAGAAATATTGGCATTGGCAAATTCTAGGAGGATGGTATCTAAGCCAACCATTGGACGACGAATTCAACGATGGGACACTCTACACTAGATTGAGAAGGAGAATGTCCAAGCCTACATTGACAAATTTTGGGACATTCGTTTACAGGTTCAAGCAATTGAAAAAAGTCAAGGAAAAAGAACAACGTAGGAAATTCATTGCTAGACTTAAGTCTACCATTAGGGCTGACGTTAATATGTTTCATCCACATGATGTTAGTTCTACTATGGATCTCACTTTAAATTTTGAACGTAAAATATCTATATCTAAAGATTCTAGGATGCAGGATAAATTTTTTACAAAGTCTACTAAACCTTCTTTCGCTTCTAGTACTTTTGATAAATCCAGGATGCATAAGGGAAAAGATGTGATTAAAGGAGATGCTTGGAAGGACAGCAACACCAAACCCTCGAATGGTCAACCGAAGAATCGAGTCTTCAAATGTTGCAAATGTCACAAGAAAGGACACCTTGCGCAAGACTGTCCTGAGAAGAAGAAGAATTCAACATCGATGGCTCGACTCAACGTTATTATGAAGAAGATGACGATGATTCTTTCAAGAAAGAGGGTAACTTTAATCTTGATTTTTCGGATGAAGGTAAGTTTTCAATTCATGCTTTATTAAAAATTAAAGGAAAAATAAAAGGAAAATCAATTTCTATATTGCATGATGATGGTAGCTCACATGATTTCATTTCTAAAAAAGTATTGAAAGCATTTAACCTAGATGCATCGTACTCTAGTTACAAAGTAACAGCTACATTTCAAGGTACTAAGTGCACAACATACTCTAGTTACAAAAGTAACAGCTACATTTCAAGGTACTAAGTACAACTGCACAAAAGAGGTTAAGGATTTAGAATTAGAAAAATGGGTTCACTAAAAGAAAAGAGAACATTCCTAGTCGCTCCTTTGCAAGGTGTGGATGTCATCTTAGGTATGCCATGGAGACATGAGCATAATCCCTAGATTGCCTATGAAACTCATACCATGTGAAAATATGCTCTTTTAATATGAAAACCTGCTCTGATACCAACTGTAAGATCCCTGTCCCTACCCCGCAACAATTTCAGGGGTGCTAGCAGCGGAAGTAGCACTTCTTGTGCGGGGCAGGGTCCCACACTCGGGGCCTCACCCACGAATATCTGGACAAGAGAGTAATCTATCGATTTTTCCAAAACCGAACCCGGAAAAAACTTCCTTTGCCCAGAAAGCACGGGCGATTCCACCAGGATAACTTTTTCCTAACGTAGTCAAAGCCTTAACTAACTGAGCTCATCTGACTGAACCCGTAAGTCCCATAGTCAAATCAGGGAAAAAGACTATACTTGGATCATAGAGACCAACGCTTTTTTCCTCATTGAGAGGCACAGCCATTGATTCTTTTCCATAGAACAATTTTTGTCTGGGATTTACTTCATCTATCGAACTAAACAGAAATTGAGTCTCGATTTACGGATCCATCAGTCCAGCCTAACCCTATCCAGTCCCATGGGTTAGCCAACCACCCAACCACTGTAAAAGTGATGGGATCTAATTAGGAATTTGGTTAGGTTTTGTCCCAGGTACCAGGGAAAAGAGTTCCCAGGCCCCCTAGCCAAATTTTCAAGCAAATTTAACTCTAGTCACACCACTTACACACCCAATATGAAATTTCCTTTTTCCTAGATTCAATGTATTTAATTCAGTCATTTAATGAAAACATAGTGTTACTGATCATAAACTTCCAAGTATCTGGTTGAATCTTAATTTCCAATCATTCCTTCATCGGAGTATCCAGGCAACCAGAACGCTCACCACCTGTTCACTCAGGGGCCTTTTCAATAGTTCCTAGCTCATAGTACCCGGTAGATAATCACTTATAAAAATCAAGATGGAATTCTCATTGAAGATCAGCACAAGATCAACCAACAGATCAATATAAGAGAGCTATGGACTCATCAGTTGAGGACCAGCAAGGTCAATCAACCAGATCTATACTCGGTTTTAGAAAACAACTCTTACTCCTTGTTCCAATATCTTCCACGACGCACGTGTGGGTATCTTCGGCGACCCAAAGCCCGAGCACTATATGGTCAGCACCCTCTAGGATCCTTCGCAGGTCACCTAGCACTTCACTCATAGGCCGCTTCCTTCGTCCCTCATCCCACGTACTGGAAGCTCACCATTTAAATCGAACCGAGGCTGGTCAAGACCTCGGCTGACCTTGTTACGCGAGACGTCCTCCATTGACTCTCCGTTCAGCAGTTGCAACTTTATCAGTTAGGTCCCCACGACCTTAATCACAAGACGGTCAATATGCTTCCCCAGCATTCTTGACATAAAACAGTCATTTACAAAATGCAGTTTCTATAATGAACTCGCATCTTTCCACATTATCCCTCATCAATCCACATTACTTATTCCACATTCCATTCATATGTGTACTCATTCTTATCAGTTAGGTCCCCACGACCTTAATCACAAGACGGTCAAAATGCTTCCCCAGCATTCTTGACATAAAATAGTCATTTACAAAATACAGTTTCTATAATGAACTCACATCTTTCCGCATTATCCCTCATCAATCCACATTACTTATTCCACATTCCATTCATATGTGTACTCATTCTTATCCAATCACATCATTTTCCATCTCATCACATCAGATTCATTCACATCACATATCATTTATTCACATCCCAATTCACATGCCATCACATCTCATCCATTCACTCATATCGACGTCACATCATTTCACATACACATTCGCATTCGTTATTCCACATACACATCCACATTCGTACTTCCACATCCATACATCCACTTCCACATCCGCATTCATACATACATATCCATATCCACATCTATACATCCAGTTCTACATGCATACATCCACATCCACATCCACATCCACATCCACTTCTACATGCATACATCCACATCCATACATCCATTTTCACATTCATACATCCACATCCACATTCACATTCACATCCACATCCATACATCCATTTCCACATCCACATTCATACATCCATATCCACATTTACATCCACATTCATACATCCACATTCACATTCATACATCCACATCCACATTCACATTCATACATCCACATCCACATCTACATTCATACATCCGCACATCCACATTTACATTCATACATCCACATCTACATTCATACATCTACACTTCCATTTCCACATCCACACATCCACATCCACATTCACATTCATACATCCATTTTCACATCCGCATTCATACATCCACATCCACATCCACATCCACATCCACATCCATACATCCACATCCACACATCCACATTCACATCTACATCCATACATCCACATTCATACATCCACATCCATACATCCACATTCACATTCATACATCCATTTCCACATCCGCATTCATACATCCACATCCATACATCCACATCCACACATCCACATTCACATCCACATCCATACATCCACATTCACATTCACATTCACATTCATACATCCACATCCACATTCACATTCACATTCATACATCCATTTTTACATCCGCATTCATACATCCACATCCATACATCCACATCCACACATCCACATTCACATCCACATCCATATCCATACATCCACATTCACATCTACATCCATACATTCACATTCACATCTACATCCATACATCCATTTCCACATCCACATCCACATTCATACATCCACACTTCCATTTTCACATTCACATTCATACATCCACATCCACATTCACATTCATACATCCATTTCCACATCCGCATTCATACATCCACATCCACATCCACATCCACATCCACATCCACATCCATATACATCCACATCCACACATCCACATCCATACATCCACATTCACATCTACATCCATACATCCATTTCCACATCCACATTCATACATCCACATCCATACTTATCACATAAATATACATCTTTCCTTTCTCATACATCCTTCACATACATACATCTTTCCTTTCCCATACATCCTTCACAGACATACATCTACATTCATTCTTTCACATACATATATCTACATCCATTCTTTCACATACATACATCTCCATCCATTCTTTGTTCATTTTCATCTATCTGATTCATTTCACATCCAAGAGAATTCTTATTTTTGATATAAGATTTCTTTACGCATCTATTTATGCATAAATTCCATTTTAAGGAGAATAACACTTTCGAAATAAAAATCAATCTTTTATGCATCTTCCTATGCATAAATTCATTTTAAATGAGAATGACACTTTTGAATTAAAAATCAATCTTTTATGCATCTTCTCATCTATAAAATCAAAATTGATGAAAATAACTCTTTTGAACTAAAAATAGATTTCTTTATGCATCTTTCTATGCATAAAATCAAAATTGATGAGAATAACACTTTTGGGTTAAAGTAAATTCTTTATGCATCTTTCCATGCATAAATCCAATTTAGTAGGAATTACACTTTTAGAATAAAAGAATTTCTCTTATGCATCTAATTTATGCATAAAATCATTTATGATGAAAATCACACTTTTAATATAAAAAAAATATCTTTTATGCATATGTTTATGCATACAAATCATTTATGTTGAAAATCACTCTTTTAATATAAAAGAATTTCTTTAATGCATCTAATTTATGCATAAAATCATTTATGATAAAAATCACACTTTTAATATAAAAAATATCTTTTATGCATACAAATCATTTATGAGAAAATCACTCTTTTAATATAAAAGAATGTCTTTTATGCATCTAATTTATGCATAAAATCATTTATGATAAAAATCACACTTTTAATATAAAAAATATCTTTTATGCATACAAATCATTTATGATAAAAATCACTCTTTTAATATAAAATAATTTCTTTTATGCATCTAATTTATGCATAAAATCATTTATGATAAAAATCACACTTTTAATATAAAAAAATATCTTTTATGCATGTGTTTATGCATACAAATTATTTATGATGATGAGAAAACACTTTTATAATCAAAATAACAATTTCAATATGCTTCCTTCTATGCATAGAATTTAATTCTAAAGAAAGTAACACTTTTTTAATAAAATACTTTTAGTATGTATTTTCTTATACCTAGGATGAAAAATAACACTTTAAGAATACATATACGATGGGAATTACTCTTTTTGAATAAAAAAGTAAAACTTATTTTTCACAATTTTAGAAAAATTTTACCATAACCTCCTTTGTAAGGCTGACCATTTTTCAATTTTTAACTCTCTAAAATTAATTAGAAGTTCACCAAGAGTATTTAAATCATTCTAATGTAAACATTTTCTACTTTATCAAAGAGAAACATTCTAAAAAACTTGATTTTATCCATTAATCATTCATCTAGGATAAAGAATGGTTGGATTTACTAAAGAAGAGGGGAATGCCTTTTATCAATGAGGCATAACATCATAATCATTTTAGAGAAGACAAAAATCATAAAAAACCATAAATGAAATAGAAAAGAGAAGAATCTCCAACTTACAAGGAGAATTTGAGAGCTTTCCGTTGGCTTGATGGTTTGAGGGATCTACTCTTGTTTGAAACAAGATTGGCCACCAATCTTTAGAAGAGGGAAGGTCAAAAACTAATGAATTATGAGTAAATTCATAGTTTTTGGCTCTTGGGAGAAGCAAGGTAACAGTGTAAGAACACTATTAGGCCTCAACAAAGGAGGAGGCTTCTATTTATAGGAAAAAGTAAGCCTCTAACCAAGCAAACTGATTCTAGAATTTTACAGATCAGTCTGGTCAATTTTTGACCATTTTTAGGTCAGTTAGGTCACTTTTTGGATCTAGTTGAAACAAGAGAGAGGAGAGATAAAAATATCTCATTATTTGGGAGTTTAAAACTCTCCCACACATGTGAAATAGGCGTCTCCTTCAGGAGGGAAATTCCCCCATATTGAGGTATCAAAAATGCATCATTTCGTCTAAATATCTCTCTTTTTTAACTATTAACCTTGTCCTTAGTCAACTCTTCATCTTATGTGAGTATTTACTCATTTTTGGGGGATTTTTCTTTTATTTCGCCATTTATCTCCTCCCTACATTTGGCTGAATCTTATTGGTCCATAGGAACGTTAATTTAAAATTTTGAAAAAATCTTGACCCCTAGGATAATGCCTCTTGAACAGATTATACTTAATTTCTAATGCACCTTCTGAAAATCTTTTTGAACTTCTGTTTCAGGGAAACTTATTTTTATAAGATGAGATATTTTTCCATCCAAAAATATTTAAAAATTGAATTACCACTCTCTAGAAGGTTTTCTCTCTCTAGGCCTGGTAGAAACAAGATCTTTTATATTTCTGAAGAGGGATTTGATTAGAGGGGAAGATGCTGGACATCTTGAAAGGCTGGGGAGGAATCTTACATTCTACCCCACTTAAAAAACGTGAGATGTCCTCATCTCGCAGGTGGAGTATGATCTCTTTCATCTTCTTCTTCTTCTTCAATCACTTCCAGCATTTTACTGCCTTGGAAGTGGACTTGGAAGTGGACGGTCGATTTGGGAATAACTCTCTTTGACTTCCCCTATTCTGAGTTGGAGGTCTTACATTACTTTGGATTGAAACTGCAGGTTGGATAGAGGGTCTACCTCTGGGATTTGCCTAATTTTGGCGGATAGAACCCTGATTACTCTGGAAGGAAGGGGCTGGAGTCTGGAATCTTGATCCCTGATTTCCCTGCCCTGAAAACCTTGATCCAAAAGGAGTTGGGCAATCCATACTGCGATGTCCAATTCCTTGACAGTTATAGCATTTCACTCTCTTGTTCAAGGGTGGAACTTCTGAAGTTGAAATCCAGGGGGTTGAGTTTCGAGAAAAGGACATTTCTTCCATTCTGGAACTTCCCATATCCTGGGTTTGACCTTGATGTCTCTTAGGCGGAGGAAGGTTGGAATCACCTTTTGGGAATAAAAACCTTTTGAAAGGTGATGGTGCTGGATTTGGCGGGACTTTGACATCAAAGGCCTTGGCGAAATCCTTCGCCATTCGAACTTCTTTGGCCATGGAAACTGGCTTGGCATTCTTCACCAGGATATTCAAAGGTTCCTTTAGTGCCCAAATGAACCTGGCCATCAGTTATTCTTCATCCAGTGGAGGCGAGTATTTGAGGAGGAGGGCGAATGCTTGGTGATATGCTTCAATAGTTCTACTCCCTTGGGTTAACTCTAAGAATTCGTTCATCTTTGTTTCTAAAAAGCCGGGAGGACAGAACCTCATCCTTAGGTAAATTTTGAGATCAGTCCAAGTTTGGGTATTTCTGTCGAGACAGTTTGTGTTGCAGTGGTTTCTCCATGCCACTCTAGCTGTCTCTACTATCTTTAGCCTTGCCAAGAGCAATTTTTCTCTTCTCATTGTACTCGGTGACATCGAAGTATTCTTCCATTGATTCAATCCACTTCTCCACAGCCTCGCCCAAGTTTTCCCCTTCACCCTTGAAAGGTCCAGGCTGCGAACTATGAAGAGTTTTAAGAACATCTAGGTCGAGCTCTTCTTCATCGAGTTGGGAGTTAACATTTCTACCATGACGACCTCGATCCATGTTCCTATCATTACGAAAATTCTTGTTAAGTCTCTTTATTTATGATTCAATCTGATTTTTGATTCAACTGATTCCGGGGTTCTCTAAATAGGTCGGCTCTCCACAGAGTCAAGGGATAAAGATACTCATATAGAACGCATTATCAGTTAACAATTCATTCAGAATTATCTCATTCATATCTTTAACACAATAATGGTCCATCAGACTGAATTTTTCTATCTAAACAATCCTTCATGGGGATTTCAAATTTTCAGATTTTTAATTTATCAATCCTTAACTTGATCCACTGATCAAAAGTTAACAGTAGTAGTCTACCAGCACAATCCACTAATCTCATAGTGATTTACTGAAGTCATTAACGTCATTCTAGCTACGAACATTATCACAGGGACTCGTCCCATTCATCCTCATTGTGGTTTTGCTCAGCTTATTACATTTCAACCAAATTTCAGGAATCATCATTTTTCAATCAGAATCCAAATCAATTCATCAGTTCACAACCAGAATTTAAAAATCATATCAACCACATTCGAATTCATCATCTGGATAGCATTAATGCTTATAATTTCAAGTCTTAGATTTACTCGTATATACTGCCAGTAAAGAGATGCATTTATACCCTCGGTATGTAGTCACGGTTCTTGGAACTATAAGGGAAATACCAACATGTCTAGGCCTCAAGCAAGTCAGGGATTCCATACAATTGTGGTACTTCCATCTGAAGACCCAATTATCAATTTACGAATTTCAGTCGGAATATCAATTTGTATGAATTTCATCACACAATTCCAACCCTTTTTTTTCTGTTATTTCATAAAATTTTGACATTTTTGGCTTCTCGGTTGATCCTCATTAGCCAAATAACTCTGATACCAACTATAAGATCCCTGTCCTCACCGTGCAACAACTTCAGGGGTGCTAGCAGGCGGAAGTAGCACTTCTTGCGCAGGGCAGGGTCCCACACTTGGGGCCTCGCCCACCACGAATATCCGAACAAGAGACTAATCCATCGATTTTTCCAAAACCGAACCCGGAAAAAACTTCCTTTGCTCGGAAAGTACGGGTGATTCCACCAGGATAACTTTTCCTAGATTCAATGTATTAATTCAGTCATTTAATGAAAACATAGTGTTACTGATCATAAACTTCCAAGTATCTGGTTGAATCTTAATTTCCAATCATTCCTTCATCGGAGTATCTATGACATCATTGGCAACCAAAACGCTCCCCACCTGTTCACTCAGGGGCCTTTTCAATAGTTCCTAGCTCATAGTACCCGGCAGATATTCACTTATAAAAATCAAGATGGAATCCTCGTTGAAGATCAGCAAGATCAACCAATAGATCCATATAAGTGAGCTATGGACTCATCAGTTGAGGACTAGCAAGGTCAATCAACCAGATCCATACTCGGTTTCAGAGAAAACAACTCTTACTCCTTGTTCCAATATCTTCCACGATGCACGTGTCTAGGATCCTTCGCAGGTCACCTAGCGCTTCACTCATAGGCCGCTTCCTTGGTCCCTCATCCACCATACCGGAAGCTCACCATTTAAATCGAACCGAGGCTGGTCAAGACCTCGACTGACCTTGCTATGCGAGACGTCCTCCATTGACTCTCTGTCTCAGCATTTGCAACTTTATCAGTTAGGTCCCCACGACCTTAATCACAAGACGGTCAAAATGCTTCCCCAGCATTCTTGACATAAAACAGTCATTTACAAATAGTTTACAAATACAGTTTCTATAAGGACTTGCATCTTTCCACATTATCCCTCATCAATCCACATTACTCATTCCACATTATCCCTCATCAATCCACATTACTCATTCCACATTCCATTCATATGTGTACTCATTCTTATCCAATCACATCATTTTCCATCTCATCACATCAGATTCATTCACATCACATATCATTTATTCACATCCCAATTCACATGCCATCACATCTCATCCATTCACTCATATCGACGTCACATCATTTCACATATACATTCGCATTCATTATTCCACATACACATCCACATTCGTACTTCCACATCCATACATCCACTTCCACATGCATACATCCACATCCATACATCCACTTCCACATACATCCACATCCACATCCATACATCCATTTCCACATTCACATCCACATCCTGGCATCCATACATCCATTTTCACATCCACATTCATACATCCACATCCACATTTACATCCACATTCACATTCATACATCCACATCCACACTCACATTCATACATCCACATCCACATCTACATTCATACATCCGCACATCCACATTTACATTCATACATCCACATCTACATTCATATATCTACACTTCCATTTCCACATCCATACATCCACATCCACATTCACATTCACATTCATACATCCATTTCCACATCCGCATTCATACATCCACATCCACATCCACATCCGTACATCCACATCCACACATCCACATCCATACATCCACATTCACATCTACATCCATACATCGGTTTCCACATCCACATTCATACATCCACATCTACATTCATACATCCACACTTCCATTTTCACATTCACATTCATACATCCACATCCACATTCACATTCATACATCCATTTCCACATCCGCATTCATACATCCACATCCATACATCCACATTCACATCTACATCCATACATCCATTTTCACATCCACATTCATACATCCACATCCACAGCCACATCCATACATCCACATTCATACATCCACATCCATACTTATCACATACATATACATCTTTCCTTTCCCATACATCCTTCACATATTTACATCTACATCCATTCTTTCACATCTACATCCATTCTTTCACATACATACATCTCCATCCATTCTTCGTACATTTTCATCTATCTGATTCATTTCACATCCTCATATCTATCTATAGAATACAAGAGAATTCTTATTTTTGATATAAGATTTCTTTACGCATCTATTTATGCATAAATTCCATTTTAAGGAGAATAACACTTTCGAAATAAAAATCAATCTTTTATGCATCTTCCTATGCATAAATTCATTTTAAATGAGAATGACACTTTTGAATTAAAAATCAATCTTTTATGCATCTTCTCATGCATAAAATCAAAATTGATGAAAATAACTCTTTTGAACTAAAAATAGATTTCTTTATGCATCTTTCTATGCATAAAATCAAAATTGATGAGAATAACACTTTTGGGTTAAAATAAATTCTTTATGCATCTTTCCATGCATAAATCCAATTTAGTAAAAATTACACTTTTAGAATAAAAGAATTTCTCTTATGCATCTAATTTATGCATAAAATCATTTATGATAAAAATCACACTTTTAATATAAAAAAATATCTTTTATGCATATGTTTATGCATACAAATCATTTATGATGAAAATCACTCTTTTAATATAAAAGAATTTCTTTTATGCATCTAATTTATGCATAAAATCATTTATGATGAAAATCACACTTTTAATATAAAACATATCTTTTATGCATACAAATCATTTATGATGAAAATCACACTTTTAATATAAAAGAATTTCTTTTATGCATCTAATTTATGCATAAAATCATTTATGATGAAAATCACACTTTTAATATAAAAAAATATCTTTTATGCATATGTTTATGCATACAAATCATTTCACTCTTTTAATATAAAAGAATTTCTTTTATGCATCTAATTTATGCATAAAATAATTTATGATAAAAATCACACTTTTAATATAAAAAATTATCTTTTATGCATGTGTTTATGCATACAAATCATTTATGATGAGAAAACGCTTTTATAATCAAAATAACAATTTCAATATGCTTCCTTCTATGCATAGAATTTAATTCTAAAGAAACACTTTTTTAATAAAATATTTTTAGTATGCATTTTCTTATACTTAGGATGAAAAATAACACTTTAAGAATACATATACGATGGGAATTACTCTTTTTGAATAAAAAAGTAAAACTTATTTTTCACAATTTCAAATTTTTTTTGCCATAACCTCCTTTGTAAGGCTGACCATTTTTCAAATTTTAACTCTCTAAAATTAATTAGAAGTTCACCAAGAGTATTTAAATCATTCTAATGTAAACATTTTATACTTTATCAAAGAGAAACATTATAAAAAACTTGATTTTATCCATTAATCATTCATCTAGGATAAAGAATGGTTGGATTTACTAAAGAAGAGGGGAATGCCTTTTTTCAATGAGGCATAACATCCTAATCATTTTAGAGAAGACAAAAATCATAAAAAACCATAAAATAAAATAGAAAAGAGAAGAATCTCCAACTTACAAGGAGAATTTGAGAGCTTTCCTTTGGCTTGATGGTTTGAGGGATCTACTCTTGTTTGAAACAAGAGTGGCCACCAATCTTTAGAAGAGGGAAGGTCAAAAACTAATGAATTATGAGTAAATTCACAGTTTTTGGCTCTTGGGAGAAGCAAGGTAATAGTGCAAAAACACTATTAGGCCTCAACAAAGGAGGAGGCTTCTATTTATAGGAAAAAGTAAGCCTCTAACCAAGCAAACTGATTCTAGAATTTTACAGATCAGTCTGGTCAATTTTTGACCATTTTTAGGTCAGTTAGGTCACTTTTTGGATCTAGTTGAAACAAGAGAGAGGAGAGATAAAAATATCTCATTATTTGGGAGTTTAAAACTCTCCCACACATGTGAAATAGGCGTCTCCTTCAGGAGGGAAATTCCCCCATATTGAGGTATCAAAAATGCATCATTTCGTCTAAATATCTCTCTTTTTTAACTATTAACCTTGTCCTTAGTCAACTCTTCATCTTATGTGAGTATTTACTCATTTTTGGGGGATTTTTCTTTTATTTCGCCATTTATCTCCTCCCTACATTTGGCTGAATCTTATTGGTCCATAGGAACGTTAATTTAAAATTTTGAAAAAATCTTGACCCCTAGGATAATGCCTCTTGAACAGATTATACTTAATTTCTAATGCACCTTCTGAAAATCTTTTTGAACTTCTGTTTCAGGGAAACTTATTTTTATAAGATGATATATTTTTCCATCCAAAAATATTTAAAAATTGAATTATCACTCTCTAGAAGATTTTCTCTCTCTAGGCCAAAACTGGTAGTAGAAACAAGATCTTTTATATTTCTGAAGAGGGATTTGATTAGAGGGGAAGATGCTGGACATCTTGAAAGGCTGGGGAGGAATCTTACGATCAAACCAAGGGTGACTTAGGACCATTTTTGACTCATACCGAAGCAAAAAGACTTGTACGGTCTCCCGAGTAGCAGCTTGCCCTGCTTCTTCTGAGTATTTGGAAAGAAACTTTTATACTGGAGCTTAGTGAGGCTCTCCCTAGCAGCAGGCAGAGTGGTGGTGGCGAACCAGGTACACTTAGCTACCATGTGGTACATCACTTTGTGCTGGGCCTTTTCTCAGGCATGCATTGGCCAGGTTTAGCAATTGATCTAGAACTTCTTATGGGCCAAAAAAGATGGGAGGATAGCCAGGGCCAAGGTGGCATAGTGTGTGACCATTCAACCACGTAGCAGAGGGGGGCCATTGATCCAGCTATTCAGAGCCATGCCTTGCTAGGTAAGCTGATTGTCAGAGGAATCCTTCCTAATGGTGGTGAGCCCTGGAAGGATTTCTTATTGGCTCGGATTTTAGCCCGCATGTTAACCTATGGGCGAACATTGAGACGTATTACTTTTTACGTCATATAATTATTTTACGTATTCTAAGTCATGGGCCCGGCTTGTCGGCACCACATGTAAAGGGTAAGGGGATTGGGTGATCGCCGATGAGAGGCGCACCTTGAATTTCATCAGGATAATGGTTAGGATCGGCCGGCCATGTGTGGGCACCCATGTGTGAACGGCCAGGTCACATATAAAAGTCAAATGTACCTAAAACCTCTCATTCTCTGAGTGTTGAATACAAGGAGTGCTCTTGCTTCATCTTCTCCATCTCCTTCTCCAGCGCGTGTGTGTGTGTGTGTGTGTGAGAGAGAGAGAGAGAGAGAGAGAGAGAGAGAGAGAGAGAGAGTGTAGCGATCGAGCATTGCGTGGTGGCACGATGGTAGAGCGGCGGCGACGGATCCTTCTTCATCGCAGTGCGAGAATCCTTCACGACGGCGGTCTGAGCGGTGAGTGACACACCATTGCTCCCTGTTTTGAGCTTGCTGGTTTCTTGGTTGTGTGCTTGCAGCCATTCGTGGCTCGCACACGGTGCTTGCCAAGTCCCTAGCTCCGACACGTGTGGCAAGGACGCACATTTTTAGCGTCACTGTCGGGGAATTGCCTTGCATCAAGCTCCAGATGCAGCTCGGGCTGCTGTTTGAAGTCTGTTTTATCCTGCAGGAAAGGCAAAGAGAGGCATGTTTGTGTGTATGCTGCTGTGTGCAGGTTTGTGGAGCTGTGTGTGTGTTTGCTGCTGTTCTTCAGTCATTTTTCTGTTCTGTTTTCTTCATTTTCTGCACATTTCAGTTCTGTGTGTTAGTTGTTAGTGTGTGCGTGCACGCGTGTAGACAGAGGTTAGAAGAGCTACTGCGCGCTGTGCTGTTGTGTTGGCAGTCGTCGCAGAGGGCACCGCGGCGGCGGCAAGCGACCAGTCCTAGGTGCACATGAGCTAAAACATTATCCTTAAGATTTTTTTTCTAAAAATATTTTTTTAAGTTTAGAAAATTTAAAAAAATAAAAAAATAAAATAAAAAATAAATCAACCCAACCCGCGTGGAAAGAAAATTTTTATTGAAAAAAAATTTTGAAAAAGAAAAAACCCCGGCCTCGATCTCGATCTTTTGATATATATATATATATATATATATATATATATAGGAGAGTGAGCCTCCATAGCTTTCTCTCAAGTGAAAGCTTAAGGGGAGTGAAGCTCTATATATAGTCTACCTCCCCCAAGGAGTGTAGTGGGCATGTGGGACAAAGCCTTCACCTTTCCCTCCACAGGCACCCTTGGACTTTCTAATTTAAGCCTCACACCTAGGCACAAATAGAGTGTGCTGAGGGCCACGGGAGCTTCGGATAGACGAACACTGTGCTGTAAAGCACGCTAGGACCCCTTGAATGATACGCTTGTCTCTTGAGCTATCACACGCCTTAGTCCAATTTCGACCATAAGTAAGGGAGTAAAAATGGGTTGAAAACAAGATAAAAACAAGTAAAAACGGGGTGCAAAACACTTGAGAAACCACTTGTGTGGGCTTCCAGGGTAGTTACCAATGCCCATAGGATACCCACGTCACATGCATCTATGCTCTGGTCAGGTGCTAGAGTCTGAGCAACTAGAAAGTGTTTCAATTTACGCAGGCTCACACCATCCCTCCACGTTAGCATCTTGGCCTTCAGTTGGAACCCAAGGAAGTGTAACTCAAGATCCACGAATAGCGGCTAGTGACTCGTCCTCTGACTTTGAAGTCATGGAAGGGCATCCTACCTAGAACTCTGAGACCAAGCCAAAACGTGCCAGTTTGGGCCCCACAACCCGGATCTAGCATGTTTAGTCATCTAATAGAGACTTTTAGTAGAGCTATGCGCCGACAAGTGAAGTAAACAAAGGAGGTGGGGAAGTAGATTCGCCATTCACATCTCATGTAGACCCTGCCCTCCCAAAGAGTGTCCATGTGGATATTCTATCCACTTTATGTAATGAAGACCCTATTGAGATTGCTACCACCTTCTGATGCTCTTCCTAAAGTAGAGGCCCCTAGAAGTCAAACCACAAGAAGTGACATTGCGTCCACTTCGAGAGAACCTTTTGGACGCCAAGTTTAGATGGGATATTTCTCAATGAAAATTGGGAATATGACCTACACACGGAAACTCTGATTGACCTATACACGGGTTACACATACCTTTAATTGGTGACCAAAACCCTGGCATCCAAAACATCGGTTTTCAGTTCTGAGCTCATCTCTCTGATTTCTTGAAAGAGGTGGGGCTCCTAAGAAAGTACTATGGGGGAAGGGTCTTCCTTCACTTCGGAATCTTCCTCAATCTTGATTTTGATTCGGGCCTTGCTGCCTCTTCGGGGGTGGAAAGTTTGAAGTACTTCCCTAGGCTTGGAATCTTTTAAAGTTAGAGGGTACAGGCTTTGGCGGGACCTTTTTACTACAAATGCCTTGGCAAAATCTTTTGCCATTCTTACTGCTTCAGCCATGGACACTGGCTTGGCATTTTTGATCAGTGTGTCCAAGGGTTTGTTCATTCCCTGAATGAATTTGGCCATGAGTTGTTCTTCATCTAAAGGTGGTGAATATTTGAGTAGAAGAGCGAAGGCCTGGTGATATTTCTCAATGGTTTTGCTCTCCTGCTTTAGCTCTAGAATTCGTTCATTTTGGTTTCCAAAAATCCAAGAGGACAAAATCTCTTTCTTAGATAGGTTTTTAGATCATTCCAGGATTTAGTATTTCTATCCAGAGACGGTTTTGTGTCACAGTGGTTCCTCCATGCTACCCTGGCTGTTTCCACTATTTTCAGCCGGGCAAGAGCCATTTTGCTCCGCTCATTGTAGCCTGTGACATCAAAATACTCTTCCATGGCTTCCACCCATTTCTCCACAGCCTCGCCCAGGTTCTCCCCTTCTCCTTTGAAGGGTCCTGGCTGAGTCCTATGAAGAGCCTTGCGAACATCAGGGTCAAGCTCGTCATCTTCAGAGACAGGGTCTGGTTGACGGCCACCACGGTTTCCCCGTCTCATGATTCTGCCAAAAATTTATATATTATTAAATTTTTACATTGATATCGTCAACGAGATCCTAAGACTTAAGAAGTTCGAAAAAATAATTTCTTAAACAAGACAATGATCTTATTAGAGATCTATGACATATGTCCGATAATAGATTTTTCTTTATCAGATCATCCATAAACAATCATTTATTCAACAGGGAATTTTTCTCCGAAAAACATTTCTTTATTTATATAAAAGTTGCAATATGTACATAGAGCATCTCGGCTCCAAAATTCAAAATCTCCTCGGGAGTTCCATATGACGATGGTACTGGGCCATAGGCATGCCCCGATATAAACGTTCACTTACTGACAAAGGAGCTATTATTTTCTCCTTAGGAATAAAGAAACTAAGGAGTCTATAGACTTGGCATGAAAGTCTGAAATTTCGAGCGTCGAATGATATAGAATGACGCCACGCACCACTTTCAGCTTTCACAGAATCATAGCCAATGAGAGGTTCTGCCCCACAACATTGCACGGTGGTCGCAAGAGGCATGGACATATTGCCCTGTAAACCACTTATGCTGTAGTCTCTCCACTGGGTTAGGAAAATATAAATCCTCGAAATGGCGTGCGAGTCTTGCTCGGCTTGTTCGAGTTGAAGCGGAAGAGATGAGATGCTCGAAGGCGAACGCAGTCATATCTTGAGACTGGGTGAGGTCGGGAATACCAGATAAATAGGGAACTTCCATCTATAAAAACAATTTCTTTGATTAAAAATTCTTCATTAAATAAGCTTATGGAATGAAAATACATTATGAAAATGCTTTTTCTGAGTTCTTATTATCAATTTTTGATAAGAATTTATTTATCTTTATTAGCTTTCAGCAAAGCTCTGATACCAACTGTGAGATCCCACTGCCCCCTCCGCGACTCCGATAGAGCTGATAGCGAAAGCAGCCCCCTCGTGCGGCGCGGGGCAGGGTTTCTCACTCGGGGCCTCGCCCTCGAATGTCCGGGCACGAGACTAGGCTGGTGGTCACTCCGAAAACCGAAACCGAGAAAATTTCCCATGCTCGAAAAGCGGGGACGATTTCACCTTTTTGAATTTTTCTTAACGAGTTTTCTAACGAGATCAATTCTAAACTATCCTTCACCTGAATAAACCAGATAGAAGGAAACTATCACTGATATAATTTGATCATCTGAGTAAATTTCAACGCTTTTTTCTTGATCAAGATCAGGCACAGCCGTTGATCCACTCAATCGAGAATTTTATCAGGGAATTAACTATCTACTCGAATCCTAGCGTAATCCTAAGATTTTTCAGTTTGATTATTAAAAACTCCATGATTCCAGCCTAACCCCATCCGGCCCATGGGTTAGCCACCACCCTACCACTGGAATCGGTGGAACCAAACAACAAGTACTCACCCACCCATAATTGAAGTGCCTTTCTTAACTTTAGCTTTAGAAAACAGATACGCACACACTCCTCTTTAAAACTTTAATAAAAACAATTCATTGACAAACAATTTACTGGTTACACATGTCATACTTCAAAATTTCCATTGAGTCTTTGTTTCTCACAAAACAGTATCATTCTGGACTCTCCATTTGAGACCAACGAGTCAACAACGAGATCCAATGATAGATTACAATAACATTGGTCTTTCATATAATATCTTCCTCGACATACGAATGGGTGTCCTCGGCACCGCGAGCCCGTGCATCGCCTGGTCAGAACCCTCCAGGATCCTCCTTAGGTGTCCTGGCACTTCACTCAGGGATCACTTCGTCGGCCCTCGTCCATCGTACCGAAAGCGCACCATTTTAACCATACCGAGCTGGTCAAGACCTCGGCAGGCTTTGCCGCGTGAGCTATCTCTCGAACACTCCCCGCCAGCTGTTGCAACCGAACTTCCCTTAGATAAACATATATGCCAAATGCTCCCTCCAACAGCATTCTGGCATAAGACAATCTTTTAAGAAAACAGGGTTTCTATGCAAGTTTTGCTTTGATTTTTGTTTGAAAACCATGAATAATGTTAAATCCGTATCTCAATACTTCTAGATCCAGGTGTGAATTCCAAATAGTGTTTTGAGTGCATTTTTCTTGAACTGATCACATCGTCATTGACGAAGGGATTAGGTCTTGGTCAATAGTCTGAATCAGAGTTTGGGTGGTCTGGAAAGGTTCTTCCTAAACTATCTTTCTTGAAAGGTATTATTTCAATTTCTCTTTTTCTAAGTTTCGTTCGATGAATATTTGCTTACAGATTTCTAAAACATGGATTTCTTAAAAGGAATAAAATAATCATTTATCTCGATCTCCCACTTCGATAGTTTAATTGAATTTTCCCATTACCATCTTAGTGAATATGAAATGGTAGAATTTCCTCTCACATATTATCTACCTATTCATTTTTTTAATTTTTACTACGAAAATTAACAAAAGATTAAAGAGAACCCTTATTTAATTATAAAGATTCTATATGTATCTAACTATGCATAAAATCCAATTCTGATGAAAGTCACACTTTTATCATCATAAAAAAATCATTTATGGTGAAAATCACTCTTTTAATAAAAAAATATCTTTTATGCACCCATTTATGCATTAAAAACCATTTATGATGAAAATCACACTTTTAATATAAAAATATCTTTTATGCACCCATTTATGCATAAAATCATTTATGATAAAAATCACACTTTTAATATAAAAAAATATCTTTTATGCATACTTCTATGCATGAAAATCAAATATGATAAAAGTAACACTTTATAAAAAAAATAATCTTTTATGCATACTTCTATGCATGAAAACCAATTATGATAGAAGTAACACTTTTATAATTAAAAAAATAATCTTTTATGCATACTTCTATGCATGAAAACCAATTATGATAAAAGTAACACTTTTATAATAAAAAAATAATCTTTTATGCATACTTCTATGCATGAAAACCAATTATGATAGAAGTAACACTTTTATAATAAAAAAATAATCTTTTATGCATACTTCTATGCATGAAAATCAATTATGATAAAAGTAACACTTTTATAATAAAAAAATAATCTTTTATGCGTACTTCTATGCATGAAAATCAAATATGATAAACGTAACACTTTTATAATAAAAAATAATCTTTTATGCATACTTCTATGCATAAAAATTAAATATGATAAAAGTAACACTTTTATAATAAAAACATAATCTTTTATGCCTAAAAATTCCATTTTGATGAAAGTAACACTTTCATAAGAAAATTATTCTTTGTGCATAAAAATCTATTTTGATGAAAGTAACACTTTCATAATAAAAGAAAATTATTCCTTTATGCATAAAAATCTATTTTGATGAAAGTAACACTTTTATAATAAAAGAAAATTATTCCTTTATGCATAAAAATCTATTTTGATGAAAGTAACACTTTCATAATTAAAAAAAATTATTTTCTTATGCATAAAAATAATAATAATCAATATGCATCTTTTATGCATGAAAATGACACTTTTAGAGTATAGAATTGATAGGAATTACTCTTTTAGCATAATAAAAGATAATTCTTATTTCCAAAAATTTTGCCATAACCTCCATTGTATGGCTGACCATTTTTCAAATTTCCCTACGTGATTTTGTCATAAAAATTAACTCTAATTGATTTAAAGTAATCTATACTAATCAAAATTCACTTATAAAAGAGAAAACATTATAAAAAGTTCAATTCCATCAATTATCACTTAGCTACGATAAACAAGGGTTGATTTACTAGAGAAGAGAGGGGAATGCCTTTTGCAATGAGGTATAACATCATTTGAATTGTAGAGAAGACAAAAAAGCATAAAAAACCACGAAAAACCATCAAATAAATGGGAAAGAGAAGAATCGCCAACTTACTAATGATTTTGAGAGCTTTCCTTTGGCTTGATGGTTTGAGGGTTCAACTCTTGTTTGAGACAAGAGTGGCCACCAATCATCTAGAAGAAGGAAGGTCAAAAACTAATGAATTATGAATACAATTCACTGTTTTTTGGCACTTGGGAGAGACAAGGTAACAGTGCAAAACACTATTGAGTTTCAACAAAGGGGAGGGCTTCTATTTATAGGAAAAAGTGAGCTTCTAACCAAGCCAGCTGATTCTAGAATTTTCCAGATCAGTTTGGTCAATTTTTGACCATTTTTGGATCAATTTTGGTCACTTTTTGGATCTAACTGAATCAGGAGAGAGGAGAGATAAAAATATCCCATTTTTTGGGAGTTTAAAACTCATTCAAGCATGTGAAATAGGCACCTCCTTCATGAGGGGAATTTCCCCATGCAGAGGTGTCAAAAATGCATCATTTTACCTAAATATCTCTCTTTTTTAACTATTAACCTTGTCCTTAGTCAACTCTTCATCTTATGTGAGTATTTACTCATTTTTGGGGGATTTTTCTTTTATTCTTCTATTTATCTCCTCCCTACATTTGGATGAATCTTATTGGTCCATAGGAACCTTAATTTAAAATTTCGAAAAAATCCTCACCCCCAGGATAATGTCTCTTGAACAGATTATACTTAATTTCTAATGCACCTTCTGAAAATCTTTTTGAACTTCTGTTTCAGGGGAACTTATTTTAATAAGATGAGAATTTTTTCTATCCAAAAATATTTAATATCAGAATATTTTCTCTCTCTAGGCCAAAACTGGTAGAAACAAGATTTTTTATATTTCTGAAGAGGGATTTGATTGCAGGGCAAGATGTTGGACATCTTGAGAGCCTGGGGAGGAATCTTACAGCACTTAAGCCATCAACTCTGGGACAAGGAAAAATCACAAAGTCAAGTGGGTACACCTTCTTTGATTGTTTGCCACCCCTCTAACGCTTCAATGGCAAGAGTGGAGACAGGCAGTGTGGTCCCCGAGGCTCCGCTTACTTTACCGAGGAGTACATACAAATGGGTCCCAAAAGCTTCGTTAACGGCTACCTCTACTGCTCAATCTCGTTCAGACAAGAAGCCTTGTAGTAGGAAAGCAGCTACCCACTCTAGAAAAGGCAAGGTAACATCACATTGGATTCCTAAAATATTAGTAGCAGCCCAAGGGTACTACGAAGGCAATGACCAGATTTGGGTCCCTAAACATAAGCTGAATTCCTCTGCATTGCCTGTAAAATCTTGTAAGCCAAATGTTGCCACCCCAACGACAATTCAAGACTGTGGTAAGGGAAAGGTAATGGAGTACTCCACACCACTTCTTCTAGAGCTAGTTTGGATTCCCAAAGGATATCGATCGATACCACCTAGCTCAAGAAGGGGGGAGTCATAGAGGAAGCTTCTAGCTCCTCATGCCATTCACACGTTGATATAGAAGTTTCTGCATGCTATACACCTACCCTTGTCAATACCCACCAAGAAACCAATGAGTCTATGTCTCCCCTTGTAAATGTATCATCGGAAGCCATATCCTCCGTTCGTTCGTGGGAGCGTACACTACCATCTCTGCAAGTTGATGTGGCCACAAGGGTCATACAAAGCTATCTGCCCACATCACCACCTATAACCCACCTGGACAAATTGGTTCCAAGGGGCTACAACATCATTACAAAAAAAATGATCTACCCAAGGAAGGGGGGAGCATGTACTCACGTTCGACATTCTGTTGCTTCCTCCCTAACCTTCTCCCCTGACCATGTAACTTCCAAATTCGAGGGAATGTTTATATATAGCTTCATACACAAAAAAGAAAAGAAAAGAAAAGAAAAAAAAAGTAAAAAGAGCAAGAGAACATTAAGAGGAGAGTGATCTACACACAATTAGAAACAAGATTGACTTGTCTTCATGAACCTACTGATGCTATATCTGTGTGCAGATATGGCAGATGCACGAGCATCACACACTTCATCCACTCCCACCTTTGGTGAGAGGTATCATCTGTACCTTTCTCAGATATTTCACATGTGCTATCCTGTAATTAAAACCGAATTGGGTCATATAGATGTACTAGCCAGCGAGGGAAATGTTGAGGAATTAGAATGGCTAATTCGCCTATTGTCCATGACTGACCCCTACTCCGTAGAGGACGTATCCCCAATAGCCCAAGTCTTTACTTTTCCACAGGATGACTACCCTCGCATAGTTACATTCTTGACGAGTCTATGTGGATGGGAGGACGAAGAAGATATATCTGATGATGAATGGACACGGATGAGACTCATGGCACTATCGAGGCTGATTTTATTTATTTGGATGATGTGGATAGAGGCTTAGCCTTAGGGCTAGAGCCAGAACTCTACAGCATCCTCTATTAGTGTGGTGACTGGTAGGTAGGTTAGTGTTTTCAAGTTGTTTCTAGTTTTGTGTCCTTAAACGAGATTATTTTTTCCCACTGATGTGCCTCTCAAAGTATAGTGCTTGTGTTGTTAGTTAATTGTACAGGTTGAAAAGTTTGAGGTGGGTTCGCTTTCATAGTCCTGGGACTGCCGCAATGTTCATACATGGATATCTACATCAAATTACGGGCATTTCTCATCGAATCAAGGAGATCTCCAAAATACAGATGTAATTCTTCCATGCCCACTCTCTTTCATTTTTACTGTTCACTTAATTGCATGAACTATAATGCATGATCACATGGAATTTGTCAAGCACTACTTAGTTTTTGAAGTTGCATAAGGTGTTAGTGTAAATCATTAATTGAGTTTAACCTTATTTTAGATATTCTTGGGAATGCATGATGTCTTTAGTTAACCTTGGAATATGGTTGTCTTAGGTCTAGGGCTAAAACCATCTTAATGCTTGAACAACCTGGCCGTGTGTGTTGACCTCTAAGACATAGCTTCTACCACTTTGTCGAAAGGATGTGTAAGAACGCATGATAATTTGGGAGCAAAAATCCAAAGAGATAAATAAAAAATAAAAAGAAAGGCCTACAAAAAATGGCAATGTATGTCTGTTATGTGCTTTCATGTTGGCCTATCGCCCTATTGACACTTGGGTAGGCGAGGAGTATTCCACTCCAAGGTTGGTAGGGGGGGGTTGGTAGGGGGTAGCCTTGGCCTAAGGTGAGCTAGTAGATTCCTGGAGAAGGCCTTGTGGTAAACATGGCACCAGGGTCGATACTAGTTTTGATTTAGGGAGGTCGCCATTGTTTGTAAAAATTGGCACGTGCATAAAAGAAATAAAGGCAAAAGACTCCTATGACTCTGATGTTTCTTGTGTCCTTAGGCTCTTGGGATTAGCTTGTTCTTAGAATAGACACATTGTGGTCATTTGTTTATTTATTAAGCTTGGTAATTTTCCTTGACTTGGGCCAGTTGTAGACCTTGATTAACCTTCGACACCTTGCTAACTCTTGAATTACTTTCAATAGTTTTAAACTCCTGTTAATTTGCTACGCTAGCTCCTTAATGTGACCTCTTAAACTAGGTTCTCATGGCGTACTTCCATTGTGGTCTAACATGCTTGATTTTTATAAGATTCCTCCTCAGCCTGAATATCAAATAAGCCTCTACTTCAATCCCTTGTAATCATTCTATGATTCAGAATACAAGAAAATATCATTTTTCCTTGTTTTGCCTAGTGAGATAAAAAAATTCTAGAGAGTGGTAAATCAAAATATTTTTAGATAAATAAATTCTTCAAATATCAAAAAAATGTGTCCCTGAAATAGAAAATCAAAATAGATTTTCCAAGGTGCAATTGAAATTAATTAAAATTGATTCAGAAGACCTTAACCTAAGGGTCCAGATTTTCAAAAAAAAATTGATTATGGTCCAATTAAGGTTCCTATGGACCAATAACATTAATCCAAGTGTTGGGACAAGATAAATCCAAAGAATAAAAGAAAATACCCAAAAATGAGTAAATGCCCACATAAGATGAAGAGTTGACCAAGTACTAGGTTTATTAGTTAAAAATTATGGTGTATTAATAAAAAAAATGAGATATTTTAGAGTAATCATGCATTTTTGACACATGTGTAAGGAAAAGGGAGACTTTTAAGGAGGCACCTATTTTACATGCTTAGATGAGTTTAAAACTAAAAAATAATTGGATATTTTTGTCTCTCCTCTCTCCTCTCCTCTCCTAAATCAAACCAAATAAAAAAGGGAGCCAAACTGGTCCAAAACTTGTCCAAATTCAGCCAAACTGAAGCTAGAAAATTCTAGAATTCAGTTGGACTCAGTTAGTGGCCTCCCTCTCCTATAAATAGACCCTCATTCCTTTGTATTATTATCTGTGAACTAAACTATGCAGGTATTACTCTAAACTAAGCTTAATTTCTATTATCCTCTAAAAACCTCTACAAAATTGAAGAGATTGGAGCTTCTCTCTCTCTCTTCAATCTTCCTTGGTGACTCCTACGACATACCAAACCAATTGATTGGTTGGGGGCCTCTACAGTGACTAAAGAATCAAGCATTTTAGGAGGTAAAGAGTGGATTATGGTCTTTTCTCTATAATTTCTAAATGTTTCTTTCTTCTCAACCCCTCTCAAGCTTGAGAAGCTTTAATTTGAATGGCTTTTGAATATTATTGAAATGTATTGTAATAAAAAAACACATAAATTTCTATTTATACTTAATTTTAATGGTTTTTAAGCATTTCTCTCTCTCCCCCCAAAGAAAGGTCATTCCTATGACCTATTCTCAATCTAAATGAAGCTTCTCATGAAGCATTTCTCTAATCCAAAAGTAACTTTTATGCTTGTTTAATTGGAGGTCAAAATAATGGCTTTTAATGCTTTTATGATATTTATTTCATAGAGAAATTATATGAATCAATCCATAATTGGATAATGATCCAATTAGTGGTCATTCTAATCATACTAATCATATTAAACTTCATTCTCTCAATTGAATTGAGAATTATCAGTAATAGCAGCAGAGCTATGGCAAAATTTCTGTAAAATAAACACATAAAATATTTTCATTCATAATATGAAAAAAGGACTTCCTACCATATTCTAGGAATTATCATTCTAGATTGATTGAATGATTCTCATTGTAATCATGAAGAAATTTATTTTTATGATTATGCATAATTAGTAAATTAAAAAAAGAGAAATTTTTGGTAATTTATTTTTATGTTAAAAGAGTAATCCACAAGACATTGGAAATCCATGTATTCCAATGATTTAGAGAATAAAATTGGAATGCTAAAATAATGTATAATATATGAAAGATTTTAGTTAAATTTATCTTTTTGTATAGATAAACTTTTATGATGAAAGAGAAATTTCCACCATATTAAAATTCAAATATTTAAATAAGGAAAGTATAATTCCTAGTGCAAAGGAATTAATGAAGATTTTTATTTAATTTTTAAGAGAAAATATAGTTAAATTTATCTTTTTGTATAGATAAATTTTTATGATGAAAGAGAAATTCCCACCATATTGGAATCCAATTAAATAAATGAAGAAAGTGTAATTCCTAGTGCAAAGTAATTAATGGAGATTTTTATTTAAATTTTAAGAGAAAAATTTAATTAAATTTATCTTTTTGCATAGATAAGTTTAAATGATAAAAGAGGAATTCCTACTATATTGGAATTCAAATGTTTAGATGAGAAAAGTGGAATTTTTAGCTTAAAGGAATTAATGGTTATTTTTATGTAATTTTAAGAAGAATTTTAATAGATTTAATTTAGGAAAAAGAGGAATTTCCATGATAATTGGATTGCACTCATTGAAATGAGAAAAAGAAGGATTTCAACTTTATTAAAAAAAAATAGGTATTGATATTTTAGTTAAAAGATGAGTTTCCATGATAATTGAGAAAAGATGTATTTGAATTAAATTCTAATGTCAAAAGATGGATTTGAATTAAATTCTAATGTCAAAAGATGAATTTTTATCATAATTCTACCTAATGAATTAAGGTTGAGAATTTATGTGGGAAAAAGAAAATCTTGGATAATTGAATTGGTAAAATCACTAAATGGATATTTAGCCAAAAACTAGATGTTTAGTTGAAAGTAATCGTGGTATAACTAAACTGAATGAATTTAGTTAGACTACGTGAGGTCGGACAGTAAACCTAATTGTCCTTCTCTCGAACTAAATCAGACAAAAACTTCGTGACCAATTCCAGTTACTAAATCCAAAGAATAGACTACCGGAACTAATCTAGTTTTTCCCTGACCAATCTCACCAAGAATCTAGTTGGATAAATGGATAAAATGACAGGTAGATTACCCTCATGAGAGATCAAGGATCCTCATTATTGAAACTGGGAATTATTGGAAAAAGGGTCTTTAGAACCAATCTCAAACTGGAATCACTTGCATTGGAAACTCT
Source organism: Cibotium barometz (assembly GCF_041138505.1). Taxonomy (NCBI): domain Eukaryota; kingdom Viridiplantae; phylum Streptophyta; class Polypodiopsida; order Cyatheales; family Cibotiaceae; genus Cibotium; species Cibotium barometz. The sequence goes on along the minus strand of NC_141063.1, from coordinate 23,534,257 downwards.
GTTTTTCATTCAAAGGACTGTTTTACGCCAGAATGCTGGAGAAAACATTTGGCTTATGTTTTTCTAAAGGAGGTTCGTTGGAATAGCTGGCGGGGAGTCGTCAAGGGACGTCGCCCGCGGCAAAGCCTGCCGAGGTCTTGACCAGCCTCGGTACGGTTAAAATGGTACACTTCCGGTACGATGGGCGAGGGCCGACGAAGCGGTCCCTGAGTGAAGTTCTAGGACACCTATAAGGAGGATCCTAGAGGGTTCTGACCAGGCGATGCACGGGCTCACAGTTGCTAGGACACCCAGGCGTATGTCGAGGAAGATATCCGATGTGGACAAAAAGGAAAGGTTTTTGGGAACAAAAATTTGATACTGGATCTCGTTGGTTGGCGAGCTGGTCTTCAACGGAGAGTTCAGATGATGCATTTTTGTAATACAATGACTTGGAATTTTGGAAATTGATGATAAAAAAATATTGTGATTTTATTCAAGGATTGTCTTAAAGCCAGTCGAATCTGTTATAAATGGCAATTTCATATTGGGTGTGTATGTGGTGTGCCTATTTGATTTTTGTATGAATCGCCGGCTAGGGGGCCTGGGAATTCTTTTCCTCGGTACCCGGGTAAAAACCCAATCAAATCTTTATAAAGGAATCCCACCAATTCATCAGTGGTCAGGTGGTTGGCTAACCCATGGGCCGGATGGGATTAGGCTGGATCGGAGGATTCCTGAGAAACAACTAGATACGATTAGTTGCGTTAATCAGTTTAAATCCTGAGAAGACCCTGTTCTGTGGTGGGAAGGTATCATCGGCTGTGCCTCGAAAATGAGAAAAAAAGCGGTGATTCCATGGACCAAGTGCAAGTCTCTTCTTGATCTGACCATGTGACTTCAGGCTTGGTCAAATCAGTTTAATTTAGTGAAGACTTGACTCATTAGAGTAACCTCCTAGTTAAAAGATTTTTCACCTTCCTGGTGGAATCGCCCGTGTCTTTCGAGCAAGCGAAGTCTTCCGGGCCCGGTCTCGGAGGGACCGCCCCCCTAGCTAGCCTCTTGTCCCAGACATCCACGGGTGAGGCCCTGAGTGTGCAGGACCCCCGCCCGTGCAGGTGGCCGACGCCACTTCCGCCGCCGCGACAGGAGTCCCCGAGCGGACGGGCAGGGACCTCACGGCTGGTATCAGAGCATTGTTGAAAGCTAATAAGGATAAACAATTTCTTATCAGAAATTGATAATAAAAACTCAAAAAAAAACATTTTTTCATAATGTATTTTCATTCTGTAAGTTTCTTTAATGAAGAATTTTTAATCAAAGAAATTGTTTTTATAGATGGAAGTTTCCCATTTATCTGGTATTACCAACCTCACCCAGTCTCAAGATATGAGTGCGTTCGCCTTCGAGGATTTATATTTTCCTGACCCAGCGGAGAGACAACAGCATAAGTGGTTTGCAGGGCAGTATGTCCATGCCTCTTGCCACCAGCATGCAATGCTGTGGGGCAGAACCTCTCATTGCGGCAATGATTCTGTTAAAGCTGAAAATGGTGCGTGGTGTCATTCTATATCATTTGACGCCTCGGAATTTTAGACTTTCATGCCAAGTCTACAGACTCCTTAGTTGTTTTATTCCTAAGGAAAAGATAATAGTTTCCTTGTCAGTAATAAGTGAACGTTTGTATCAAGGCATGGCTATGGCCTAGTACCGTCGTCTTATGCGTCTCCCGAGGAGATTTTGAATTCTAGAGCTGAGCTGCTCTATGTACATATTGCAACTTTTATATAAATAAAAAAATGTTTTTTGGAGAAAAATTCCCTGTTGCATAAGTGATTATTTATGGATGAACTTTTAAAGAAAAATCTATTATCAGACATATGTCATAGATCTCCAGTAAGATCATTGTCTTGTTTAAGAAATTGTTTTCCAAACCTCTTAAGTCTTAGGATCTCGTGGACGATATCAAAATAAAAATTTAATGATATATAATTTTTGGCAAAATCATGAGACGAGGAAACCGTGGCCGTCAGTCACACCCTCTCTCTGAAGATGATGAGCTTGACCCTGATGTTCGCAAGGCTCTTCATAGGACTCAGCCCAGGTTCCTTCAAAGGAGAAGAGGAGAACCTGAGCGAGGCTATGGAGAAATGGGTGGAAGCCATGGAGGAATATTTTGACATCACAGGCTACAATGAGTGGAGCAAAATGGCTCTTGCCGGGCTGAAAATAGTGGAAACAGCCAAGGTGGCATGGAGGAACCAGTGTGACACCAACCGTCTGGACAGAAATACTCAGTCCTGGACCGACCTTAAAAACTATTTGAGAAGGAGATTTTGTCCCCCTGGATTTTTGGAAACCAAAATGAACAAATTCTTAGAGCTAAAGCAGGGGAGCAAAACCATCGAGGAATATAACTAGGCCTTTGTTCTTCTACTCAAATATTCACCACCTCTAGATGAAGAGCAACTCATGGCCAGGTTCATTCGGGGAATGAACGAACCCTTGGATACACTGGTCAAAAATGCCAATCCAGTGTGCCAAAGCCAGCTCCCTCATCCTTCAAGAGATTTCAGACACTGGGAAGTTCTTCTAGCTTTCCGCCTCCAAAGAGACACCAAGGTCCTAACCAGAATGTGGAGACGGGAAGCTTTAGAAATGAAGTAAGACTTTTCCCCCAAAGTACATTCTCAGGAACTCCGGCTCTCTCCAGAATGCAAAGGGAAGACCTTCGAAGCGAGAACAGATGCTTCAGATATCAAGGACTTGGACACCAGCTCAAGGATTGCCCATCTCCTTGTTGGAATTAGGGTTGCAGGAATGCACACACAACTTCAAGAAGATGAGGAAGCTTGAGCACAACACAGTAGTGTATTATGAGTGCCAAAAATGAAAGATAACAAGCCCTAGAAGATAATGGGCGTATATACAATGCACGGGGGAAAAAAACCTCCTAGTGAGGGAAAAAGTGCCCCGGCGGTCCTAAGTGTGTTCACACACATCACTACTATAATATGGTAACAAATCCCCCCTGGAGTGATGCGGTGAACAAGAGCTAGCACTCATGTATAGGGAAGTGTCTAGCTATGTGGACGAATCCACAAAAGGGAGTAAGTCCAAAGCTTTGCGAAAAGCTTCGAACTTCTCACGAGGCAGAGCCTTTGTGAAAAGGTCTGCAAGGTTATCCTGTGTTGGCACATAAGCCAAACTGATCTCTCCTGCAGAGAGTCTCTCCCTGACATAATGGTAGTGCACCTCAATGTGCTTCGTACGAGCATGGAACACCGGGTTCCGCGCAACTGCCAATGCGCTCTGACTGTCAGTGAAGATAGTGGTGGCAGATGGCTGCCCAACACCCAAATCAGCCATAAGGCGTCTGAGCCACACACACTCAACCGTAGCTGTGAAAGCTGCCCTGTACTCAGCTTCACAACTAGAAGTGGCCACAGTAGGCTGCTTCTTGCTCAACCATGATATGCATGAGCTTCCAAGCATGAAGCAAAAACCACTCGTGGACACGCGTGTGTCATAACAACCAGCCCAGTCAGAATCTGAAAAAACATGTAAATCTGGCGGCAATGATCCCCCCTTGGGATAAAACAACCCAAGATGCCGAGTACCACTCAAATAGCGAAAGATACGCTTCACTGCCTGCCAATGCTTAATGCCTGGGCTATGCATAAATCTGCTCACCTGTGAGACTGCAAACTGAATGTCTGGCCTCGTAATGCATACATAAATGAGGCAACCAACAGCTGTCTGATAGAGTGTGACATCAAAGTGATCTCCAGCATCATGAAGACTCAACTTCAAACCTGTCTCCATTGGAGTAGCAATAGGCTTGCAGTCTTCAAGGCCAAATCTCCGCAACAATGTTTCAATATACTTTGTCTGACACAAAGCAATACCTCCATCACACTGCTTAAATTGTATCCCCAAATAATGATGCAAATGCCCCAAATCTGACATCTCAAAAGAGGCATTCAAATCAGCCTTAAAATCAGCAATATGACTCTCATTTGGTCCTGTGAGCAGCATGTCATCGACATAGAGAGCAATGATTAGATGTACACCATCCACACGTTTAACATACAAAGTGCTTTCTGTTGGACTATTCTGAAACCCATGTGCAGTCAAATATGCATGTATTTTTTCATACCAAGCTCGTGGAGCTTGCTTTAAACCATATAAAGCCTTTTTTAACCTGCACACTTTGTTTTCCTGCCCTCTTTGAACAAAACCACGAGGCTGCGATACATACACCTCCTCATGCAAATCTCCATTTAAGAACGCAGTCTTTATGTCCAGCTGATGTACATTCCAACCATTATGAGCTGCTAATGCACAGATGCTACGAACAGTGGTCATACGACATGTGGGAGCAAAAGTCTCATCAAAATCAATGCCCTTCTCTTGAGCATAACCTTTTGCAACAAGCCTAGCCTTATGGCGATCCACTGTGCCATCAGGCTTACGCTTCAATTTGTAAACCCACTTAGTGCCAATGGCCTTCTTGCCAGGGGGCAAGTCACATAAAGACCATGTACCATTCTTCATAATAGCATCGTATTCTGCTTGCATAGCAGCCATCCAATTTTCTGAACTTTGTGCCTCATCAAATGAAACAGGCTCACTTTCATCGCACATACTAGAAACAGCCAATGCATAACAATCTGACGCATAAGAGGCACCATGAGAGCCAGAACGAGTGCGACTAGACAAAGGGGCATCCAACTTGCTGTCACGCAAAGTCTGCACCAGCCATCTAGGCATATTCCTAGAGCCCTCAATCTCTTGTCTCTCATCCTCAAGTGCATCATGCACATCTGCATCAGATATAGGCTGATCTGTGCCATCATTTAAAACCTGCATAGGCTGAAAAACTGCCTCATGAGGTATTGCACTTGACTGTGCACCACTGAAAAGAGGCAACAATGTATCATAGACATCACGTGAGCTGATATCTGTCTCCTTAGTACATGAAACCAAGGGCTGAACTGCATCTTCCACAAATACAACATCACGGCTAACCAAAATGCGCTTTGTCTGTGGATGATACAAACGATAGCCTTTGCTCTCAGCACTATATCCAACAAAAATACATTTGACAGCTTTGTCATCCAATTTTCTGCGATGTTGCACAGGCACTAATGCATATGCCAGGCAACCAAAAACACGTAAATGGCCAACAGATGGCTTGCGGCTATGCCAAGCCTCATATGGAGTGACAACCTGTAATGCTTTGGTGGGACACCTGTTTAGTACATAAGTGGCACACATGACAGCCTCAAGCCAAAAACCATGTGGTAGACTTTGACTCTTAACCATACATCTTGCCATTTCCATGAGAGACCTGTTTTTTCTCTCAGCCACACCATTTTGCTGTGGTGTATACGGCACTGTACATTGGTGTTTTATCCCACGCTCAGCCAGAAATGCATTAAATTCTGAAGACATATACTCCCCCCCTCGATCTGAACGGAGGGTGCCCATCTTACTTTCTGACACATTTTCAGCCATAACCAAAAACTGTTTGAAGCACAAAAACACTTCGGACTTTGCCTTCAAAGGATATACCCATGCATGCCTGGTAAAATCATCAATGAAAGTCACGAAGTAAAGGTAGTTTCCAAATGATGGAGTTTGCATGGGACCACAAACATCACTGTGAACAAGCTGCAATCTGCGTTCAGCTCTCACTGATCCATCTTTGGGAAAGGAAGCACGCTGCATTTTACCCAATATGCAGCCCTCACAAACATGCTTGACAGGTGCCTCAAGCTTAGGCAAAGAAGACACCATTTCAGATTTCTGCAGGCGCAGCAAACTTGCAAAATTCAGATGACCAAAACGTGCATGCCACAGTTTTGCATCTGAAATAGCCTGCGTATCCATAATAGCACATGCTGAATCCTCTACACATTTGCCATCCATATTGAGCTTATACAGCCCTCGACATAGTGAACCAGATGCTACAATGATGTCACCACAAGAGAGATCATGAACAGTACATCTGTCATCCACAAATTTTATAACCAAACCTGTTTTGGCAAATGCGGAGACTGACAGCAGATTCTTTTTGATCCCTGGCACATACAATGCATCAAAAAGTGTAAAGGTGTTGCAATTTGCAACATTCAGCACAATCTGTCCAACTCCTTTAATGGGATAAGAGGAGTTATTGGCACAAGTGACAGTATTCCCTGTGGGAGCAGACTCAAGGAAAGTGAATAAACTGCGCTGCGAGGTGATATGCTTAGTGGCACCACTGTCAAAGTACCATACATCTGAATCTACTGCAGACATACATGTGTCATGCAAAGATGGGTCATAACTGCACTGCGCATTGAATGCCCATTCTGTATCTAGCACAACATTAGCAGATTCATTGTTAGAAGGAGAGGCATCTGCAACAGCCATACCAGCCTCTTTCTTCTTAGCCTCTTTCGCAGCCAGCTTAGGACACGCTTTGATGACATGATCATTTCCCTTACAGTACTTGCAAAATGTCTTCTGTTTGTCACCCTTCTTCTCATCTTTGTCTTCCTTCTTTGGTTGCGCAGCATTTGCAGATTTCTGCTTACTAGAAGAAAAGCCAGCTTTACCTTTCCCGCTTCTCTGACTAGCAACGAAAGCTTGATCTGCGACACGCATAATATTCCTGTTTTGCCTTGACTGGTCTTCTTGCAGCAAAACAGAAACTAACTCCTCAAATGATAAGGCATTGGGATTGCCTTTCATCATCAAGCGAAGAGTGGAAGCAAAACCCTGATAAGAATCTGGTAGACCATTCAAAACAGTCTGCACAAGTGAATTGTCTGACAGGATTTCATCTGCAGAAATGAGCTGCTCTTTGAAATCCTTGATCTTTGTCAAAAAGCTATCCATAGAATCACCTTCGTTCATATGCTCACTCTCCAACTGTTTTCGGAGATAAGCAACACGAGCCTCATTTCTTGCCTGATACAATGTGGCAAGTACATCCCAAGCATCCTTAGAAGTCCTGCAGGAGCGAATATGTGGGATAATGGTACGTTTGACAGACAGCGAAATCAAGGCATGAGCCTGCGCATCTCTACCATCCCAACGAATCTGCTCTGCTGAAAGTGGTGGTTCTCGAACAGCTGCTACAGCACTTGTGCCTGCACCATCATCAACAGTACCTGTTTCTGATGTATTTGCAGCATTCCCAGCCACAATAGGACGTGCATCAATACCCTGCACAATGTTCCATAACCCTTTTGCTACCAATACATGTCACATCATATATGCCCACAATGGATAGTTGGTGCCATCCAACTTATCCTCAGCAGCCAACATGCGGAATACATCATTGTTGTCAGCCATGGCCAATGACTGTACTACTAGATGTAAATGCTGTCTGTAAGAGGTAAACCTGTATAAAATCGACCTGTGCTATGTAGCACAGCCCAAAACAGACGAATGGGCACCTGTCCTGCAGATTTTAATCTTGACAGAAAATCTGCACAGTAGGACGATTTTGCCTGCGCAGTACTTGGAATGCAAAAACGGAGGGCGAAATGACTTCAGATCAAAATTCTGAAACTAACCTACAGACGCTCGTGAAACCTCGTCGCAATCGGAGGAGATGAAGCGGCAGGTGCCGGTGATGCTGCCCGGGAGGAGGAAGCCTGCTCTGATACCAATTGTTGGAATTAGGGTTGCAGGAATGCACACACAACTTCAAGAAGATGAGGAAGCTTGAGCACAACACAGTAGTGTATTATGAGTGCCAAAAATGAAAGATAACAAGCCCTAGAAGATAATGGGCGTATATACAATGCACGGGGGAAAAAAACCTCCTAGTGAGGGAAAAAGTGCCCCGGCGGTCCTAAGTGTGTTCACACACATCACTACTATAATATGGTAACACTCCTTCTGTGGGCCAAGGAAGCCAGGGTCCCAGAGTTCCGAGACAGACTCCTTCATATCAGTCCAATCAGGGTCCCCAGTGCCAAAATGAGGGTAACCCCAAAAGAGTGCCGGCTCAGCCTATAGCCTCCATGCAAAGTAGTCTCCAAACTCCCTCCCAGAATTGGAATAACCAAAGAGAGAGAGTTCCACCTTAGACTGCAATAGCCAGAGCAATCGCCATAGCTGAGGAAGTGGAGGAAGAGAAAGGACAGATCTATGCAGCAATTGAGCATCAGGGGAATAACCATCAATTCTCAGTCCTCCAAACTCCATCAGAGTACCAGGGTAAGAAATTCAAGCTTTTGATTGATTTAGGCAGTACTCATTCTTTTATTTTCCCACGATGTCTGCGTAAATTAGTCCTAAATCAAAAATCAAGGAACCTATGCAAGTGGAATTAGCCAGTGGGAAGATTCTTTTCACTCACCTTAAGACTGACCTTATTCAGTTTAGCTTAGATGGGAACGTAACAGAGTGCCAGTTGAGAGTCCTACCCCTGGGAATATATGACGGAATCCTTGGAATTAACTGGCCTTATTCAGTTTAGCTTAGATGGGAACGTAACAGAGTGCCAGTTGAGAGTCCTACCCCTGGGAATATATGACGGAATCCTTAGAATTAACTGGCTCCAAAAGAATCACGCTGACATTCATTGTCACAAAGGAACCATCTCTTTCCTAGACCTTCACGGGAATAAAGTTCAAGGAATTGGAATTTCTGGATCCCCAGTGTTGCAATTAGTCAAGGCTTCCAAATTATTAAAAGGGCTCAAAAAAAGGCAAGCTGTGTATGTTGTTAAAATGAATTCGGTAGACATAAAATGCAAGGCTATGGAACCAGAGTGGTTAAGTGAGTATGCAGATGTATTTCCTAAAGAGCTGACTGAGATGCCTCCGTCTTGTGAAGTAGATCATGAGAACCCCTGAAGCTCAGCCGGTAGCCCAGCGTGCAGGGATTCATCAGACCCAGTGTCTCACCTTGGGGTGCTCCCATTCTCTTTCAAAAGAAAAAAGATAGAACGTTAAGACTCTATATTGATTTTTACAGAGAACTGAATCAATTAACAATTAAGAATATGTATCCTATTCCTAGGATTGATGAACTTCTGGATCGGTTAAGTGGTACCCAAATGTTTACAAAGATCGATCTCAAATCCGGATGGGCATTATGAGTTCACAGTCATGCCGTTTGGATTGACTAATGCCCCGGTGACATTCAATCATCTTATGCAAGATATTCTTAGAGAACAGGATCATTCCTTCTCTAAACTTAAGAAAGCATTGACCCATGCACTAGTTCTTACACTACCAGACTTTCAACGACCATAATAGGCGGTATGGAAACTTGGTCAAGGGATCTGAGCTTGGGAGGAGGTCTATCTTGTGGTCCTCTGGTCTAGACGGGGGGAGTTGGGGAGGGAGATTGTCCTGAAGAAAAATCTTTTGGAACTTGTCATGGAGAGTGTGGTACTTCTCGGAAGCACTGGCCACTATTTGGGCAATCTGGATATATATCATTGCACATTGTGTGCCTTTCCGCATTTCGCGTTTAGCCTGTAAAGTGGCTTATGAAAGGAAAGTTTGGGATCCCTGGCTTACACTTAATGGTCATTGGAGCTTTGGACACATTTTGGGTAATTCGAAAAGTGTGAGTGTCCCAATCAATGTTTGGCTAGAACTTGTGAAACCCTTGAATTCCCAAAATTATGTCTGCTTCTACTAGAGGGGCAACAATAAAGTCTCACAAAAACTGTTTGCTTCTACTAGAGAGGCAACCCTTTAGCTTCAAACTTGATGCTCATCGTCATGCTTGTGTTGAATCCCTCAACCTTCTTGTCTACCAAAGTCAGTAGGAACCGGGGTCACCGCGAGCAGCTTGTTCCATTACTACATTCTCTGTGTTGCGGCTGTCAAACAAGACGATGACTCTCTGGCCACCTATGTAACCAAAATTGCTAATGAAAGTTGTAAGCTTAAACAAATAGAAAGAAATTATAGTACATATGACAAAGAATTAGCTGTTATTCTGTATGCTTTAATACTTTGGAAACATTATTTAATGGGATATGAATTCTTAATCAAGACAGACCAGCAAAGCATTCATCATTTATTGACCCAACCATTGATCTTGAATCGACATATCAAATGGGCTTCATTTATCTAGAGTTTTCAACCCATGATTCAATATCAACTAGGAAAGAAAATGTTGTGGTAGATGCTTTAAGTAGATGTCCTAGTGTTCTCAACATTTCTGTTATTCAAAGTGAACCATTGAGTCCTATGAGAGAATCCTATGATAACGACCCAAATTTCACTGACGTATAGATTAAACTAAGAGAGAGACAATAATTGGAACCCTATTGGTGATTATTCATGCCAGGATGGTTATCTTTTCTTCCAAAAGAGATTGTGTATTACACAACTTTCAAACAATTCATATTGGAGGAAATGCATCAACCACGAGATATGGATCATCTTGGAGTTTCAGCTACTCTACAATTAATCTTTAGGGAATTATTTTGGCCTTATCTTAAACAAGATGTAGCAAAATTTGTGGCCAAATGTTTTGTTTGTTAGAAAATTAAAAGTTACAAAGGTAAGACCCAAGGACTTCTTACTCCTCTACCAATCCCTAATGATACTTGGGAACAAATATCTATGGACTTCATTATAGGTTTGCCTACTACATCGAGTCATAATGATATGATTTGGACTATAGTTGACCGTTTAAGTAAGCAAGCATAGTTCTTACCTTGTAAGAAAACTTTGACTTCTCAGCAAGCCCCGAATATATTTATCAAATAAATCTTTGTACATCACGGATTGCCAAAAATCATTGTTTCTGACAGAGACTCAAGATTTTGTAGTAACTTTTGGATCACTCTATTCTCCAACTTAGGTACTAAAGTAGATTTTTCCACAACTTTCCATCCGAAAAGAACGGACAAACTGAGGTTACCAATAGTACTATCTTGGATCTACTCAAAGCTTGTTTTTCCAACAACCTAATTCATGGGATAAGTACATACTCCTCATTCGGCTACAGCTCAAGTACCTTTCGAAATTGTGTATGGAAAACCTTTGCCTATTCTGGCAACTAGACTTTTCCACAAAATTGAAGCTGTTGGATCAATTCACTATCGATTTTAGTAGCATTTTGAATGATGTAAAACATTCTATTGCTCATGCTCAAGAAAAATATGTTAAGAATGAGCCCTAGCGTGGATTAGGGTTACAGCTAGCATAGCCTAAGGAGGCTCAAAGAGAAAAGCCATCGCTATTGTGTTAGAGTAATCAATACTGATAGAGAGAGGCACATCTAGAAGATGAACAAGAGAGAGAATTAACACGACTCAATGATGTCTTTACTTAGATTATAATGGGTACAATATATAGGACTAGAGATCTATCTACCTCATAGACCAGCATTGAATGTATACTTATCCACTCCATCTAAGTTCACACACAACTACACACATAAAGTCTTTACACCTTTTTAGGGATGTTTTCACACACACACATACAAGCAAGACCTTGATCCCAAAAAACCCCCCCTCAAGGGATTGCCTCATACTATGTCAAGGATAAATCTAGAACACTAGTTTTACATGGCCAGTTTTTTACTGTGTCATGGATAAATCTAGAACACTAGTTTTACATGGCCAGTTTTTTACTGTGTCATGGATAAATCTAGCTTCTAGTTTCACATGCTAGCTAGGTTCCACTTGGGGTAGAAACACACACGGAATAGGTCACACAAACAACACACACATACATGGATACATAGAGTATAGGCCTTGCTTCTAACAAACCCCCCTCAAGGGATATCTCTCCTGCTGTGTGTCAAGGATAAATCTTGGACTCATGGTCCAGTTTCTCATGCTCGCAATGGTGCACCTTGGGTAGGAATCCCCTCAAGAGATATCACACCTCACCTGTGTCATGATTTTTTCTCATGCTGATGAGTGGTTGGTTCTACATGAGTAGGGACAAACAAGGAAGAAGGACCAACAACACATACAAATCATAAACCACATATCACATAGAGGTGATTTACAAAACAAAAAAAACACACAAGATTATTTTGTTCATTTTTGGGATATATCCAGAGCAGAGAACCCACACACATAACAACAAAAAATGACTTTATTTGGAAGATTTATGTTCCCATGAAACATGTGTCATTGAAGACCTTCTTTCGGTGGCATGTCCAAGGCAATCCATGTTGGGATCCACACACAAAAAATATCATGAACGGCAATGTCGGAGTCAGTGTTGGTGTAGATGCTTATGCTTGTATAGATGCTAGTTTGGAAACCCAAAAGAAAGTATTCCAATGGTTACCCATGTTTGAATAGCCTCTTGCTTTTTCTTTTTCTTTTTTTTTCTTTTTTTTTAATTATAAAAAAAAACCTTATCTCTATTCCGCGTCTTGTCTGGTTGTCAACGCCTAGCGCTAGCGATAGTTGGTTGCAGATGCAGGCGGAAGAGAGTAGCAAGTCAAGTCGATGGTGTGATTGGCAATGGGCGCTGATTTTAGTTAGTAGGCGCTAGAGCCACGATAGTGTTGGGGCTTTGCGATTATGATTGTAGCACTCTTAGTCCATTGATGAAGACGACTCTTAACGGGCAGCGGGAGACGGTAACTAGATATGCGGGTATTGGCGGGCATGAGCAGACAGAATCATTTCAGAGGCTGTTGTAGTTGGCCATAGCTAGTGCCAGCTCTAGTGCGAAGTCGTTTAGTCAAGGTTAGTGATTGTGTAGCCTTTGTACTGATAGAGAGATGCACATCTATAGAAGAAGAACAAGAGAGAGAACTAGCCTTTTCTTTTCCAAAACTGCTCCTGTTTGGCTTAGAGTAAGATGTTTCTTGTCAACTGTCTGTATGCCCACTTTCTCTTTCTTGAAACTTCACTTTGTTATCTTGTTTACATTACTTTGCTGTGGTTACAGATTCACAAGGTCTCCATGGTGAATAAAAACTATGGCCGTTCTTGTGGAAGACGCTTTGTGGATGATAATGCTATGAAGGCAGAATTATACCACACATCCTTACCCCGTCGACCTGCTTCTTCTATTTCTTCAGTAGAGAATTCAAGTACAGTCAAAACGGAAGGAACTTGGGAAAGGTTTAGTGTTTCGAAAGGAGCATGGGTGCTCATGCAACCTAGTAAAAGAAAGAGACCCCAAACAAAAAAACATTTTCTTGGCACCATAGAAGGAAAGAGTACGAGATTTTAAAATCACCAGAGGGAAGATATCGATGAAAGAAGTTTTGATTCAGCATGTGTACATGCATAAAGAACTTGTCTTGCGAGACTATCCAAATGATCTTCCGCAACACAGGCCTAATTGTATATTTTTCTATTGTGGTTTTATTCTTTATGAGGTGTATGGATTTTTAAGATAAAGCTTTCTTTCTTTGCTTATTAACATTCTTGTGTTATTTTATTTCAGATTTATACCCTTCATCGTATGAGACATGGCAAAACATCGATTATATTTTGGGATTTATAGATGTTTTGCATGGATCGATAGGAGAACAACAATACCAAGGTCGATGTGTAACAGAGCTAGCTCAATCCGGTATATTTTTTACTGATCATTTTTATCAGTTGCTGGACAATGCAAACACACATGGTGTGTTAAGAAAACAAGACCTTCCGGCATGGAATTCAGTGGATTGGCCTCTCCCACATTTTAGTGTTACAGAGGCATATAGGGCCAAGCTTTTCAAAGAAGTACAGAAAGCTCTGAGGCCCAATATTGCCACAAGGATAATAAAAATTTCTTTATGCATGCCTCTCACAGTTTTTGTAGACTTGTTTAATTCCAGTGAAGGTTTCAAAAACAATGTTCACAGTTAAAGCAACAAGTTTGTCATGCATGCCACAATTTTTGGATAAAGGTTGGGATAAGAAGACATGTAGTTCAGTGTTTTGTGAGATTGTCCAACCTTCTATGCAACTGAAGTACATGGTTGCATCACAAAATTTCATTTTTTCTTTTTATTATAAGCGCAGTCGAATGCTAGGTACAAAACTAGTCCCAATGGATCAAGATGAAGATTATTTTGGTGCAGAAAATAAACTTCTTGATATTGATGTTGTTGAGAATGGTGATGTGCTAGTCAATATCTCATTAAGACAATGTTGCTCCCTAGCTCAATTGCGCAATGACATTCTATTTGAGATAGAAGGTTCTATTTCAAAGGACTTTTTATTTATCTACAACAATAAGAAGGTATACCATGTGACTTATCCTAGTCTCATTAAGCACTGCTATTAGTTTACTTTACCCTATCAATTGTTTCATATTGCTTTTTTGCAGGTGCTCAAAAGAAGAGAGAGTTCAATAAAATGCAAAGACATTGAAAATTTACAAATTGAGATAACACAGACTCCATAAACAAAGGTATTATATTCAATAAAGTAAAATTCTGTACAGAAGTGTTTAATTATATATGTAGAACATATTCTTGACAACAACTTTCTATTTATCTACATGCTGATCTAGAGGCTGCTCTACATGGTCCAAGCTCACCGTATCATCTTTATTTGGAGAATCTATTTTCTGCTGCTCCATCCTGTCGTGTACAGTCTCTTGGTGCTACTCCATTGTCTCCTCTACTGCCCCTGGAGCATCTGTTTGCTGCTGCTCCATCATCTCCTCAATAACATCAGCACCGCAGCAAGTCCTTGTTCTTGTGGCTTCTCCTCATCAGCACTAGGTCCTTGTTCCTGTGGCACCACATCCGCATCATCTGTGTCATCAAGGTGTATGACACCTTCTCGGACTTTAGAGCTCTCACCCAACTCGACAGTAGCTGGTACAATAGGTTTGGGGGAGGCATACTTCAAAAACTTCCAAATTATATCAGCTCTGAAACTATATACATAGTTCGAGCTGAAGCTATCTTCTCTCATCTGCAATGAGATATGATGATTTAGAACACTTTGTACCAATATCAAATTTTTTGAAGCTAAATGAAAATTATTTTTTCTTACAAGCTCTGGCTGTCCTATCGCAAAATAGCTTGAAAGTATATATTTGGCATAAAGGTGCCTTGGGGATTGCAAAGCCTATAGCTTTTTGTTGCTGTCCTAATCTCCTTTAACACACCTATAGAATGTTTTAATCTCTTGGACTTTTGCTGGAGCATGACCATTGGCTTCCCCTTCCTGCCATGTGCAACTCTTCCCTTTGGAGGCACACTAGGTTCCTTGATATCTGCCCTAGCTGCTTCTGCTGCTGCAAGCCCTGGCCCCTTGCCAGCCCTCCTTGCAGCAGTGGCCTTGGTTCTTGCCATCACTCTGAAAAGCTGCATACAAAGCAATGGAAAAAGATTACAACCATGGAGAACATGGAATGATACAAGAAGGCAATGACAAGGTGGCTAAAGTAACATTTAATAATTTGTAACAAAACGCAATTTTGATAATTTGAAATTCCTAACAGCTCACCATCGCGTTTTCCTGCAAATACTTGAAACAACATGCTATTACATTCCTACAGTGAATTCTCTGTCTTTACAACTACAAACAATATGGATTGAGTTTATGCAAGGAGTATACAGCCTTGAATAGCCTAGAAAGACACAAAATCACAATGATAGGGGTGGATGAAGTAGCAGTTTCAAATTTGCAACAAAATGCAATTTGGGCTGTTTGAGATTCCTAAAGCCCCCTCCTCGCGTTTTACTGCAAATTCTTGAGGCAGCATGCTAGAGCATGCCTTCAGTCATTTCAGTGTGTTTACAACTTGGTGCAAGATGGATTGAGTCTATAGAAGGCAAGAAGTGATTAAGCTCTCACTCAACAAGCCCAATTCAAAAGTCTTCTTGCTTCTCCTCGCAGTGGAAAAAGCTAAGGAATGCATATAAAATTTATCATAATATCTAAGCTACATCACATCAATCAGTACTTTACCCTAATATACTATTAAACAAGAAGAAAAGAAAATAGAGTGTCTTATTGACCTGGAAGCTATCTGTAGGTGTGCTGTGCTAGTGATGAGTATCCTGTGCTGGGGATGAACCTGTGCTGCTGGTCAGGATGCTGATGGTGTAGAGTAGGGAGGTAGAGAGGCAAGAGAGCTGAGTTAGGAGAGATTAAACAGGAGTGAATAGATTATTGCAAAATACAAATAAAGTAGCTAATAAATACCACACGTGTGGAATGTAGTCATTTTTTTACACGTGTGGGTCCCATCCAGATCTTTTGGAATTTGAAATTTGACACATGTGAAAGTCACTTTTTGCCTTGGAAATTGTGCCAATCATGATTTCATAATTAGATCCATTAACACTCTTCCCTCCCCGTCTTCCATTCCTGCCAGCACCCTCCTTTTCCTTTCCCCTCTGATCACTTCCTACCCAACACACTCCATCCACTCTGCAACCTGTCTGAAGACTACTACCACTGCCAGATCTCCAAGTTACCTAGGCTGCAGCTCAAGTTTGGAAGAGAGCAAGAGAATCACCAGGGAAACTCCAACAGTATGGAAGAGGAAAAGAAAGGTCAAAGATCTATATTCTTTTCAATGTTTTCTGATATATATTTCTTTCATCTATAGAATTCTTGAATCTTACTGCCTAGGAATCTTACTGCCTAGGAATCTGGTACATCACCCTAGGATTTGATTAGAGATGGATATGAATAGGACTTAGAAGTTTGCAACAAAATGCGAGGAGAGTGCTTTACATTTTCCAAATGGGCCAAATCGCGTTTTCCTACAAATTCTTATATTAGTTTTAGTTTTCATTTCTTCCTCTTTGTTTTGCTCTCTTTTGCCCTGGGGAATCTACCTAGTATCATTTACTGTCCAGAACATTGTAAGATGTTCCTAGCATTTGATTGGAGATGGATGTCAATAGAAATGGAGAATTTGCAACAAAATGCGAGGAGAGTACTTGACATTTTCCAAATGGCCCTGCATCGCATTTTCTTGCAAATTCTTGTGTCCCTTTTGGTTTTCACTTCTTCCTCATTGTTTTGCTTTCTATGTCCCTGGGGATTTCTTTCTTGATGATGAGAAAAGTTTTTGCTTTGGAACAGTTGATTCTTAGGCCCCTCCTTTCAAGAGGAAGCTAGACTTTTCTGCTGCTATACTCAGACCACAGCAATCACCAGGTGATTCATGTGTGCTCATGAAGAGAGTTGTTTGGTGATATCCTATACATTCCCTGATTGCATATGTCAGCATATAGAATTCATGATATATAAATTTTTGTTCAGGCAAAAGCAAGAGACTGGAGCAGAAAGGTTAGTCTTCCCTTTCAAAACAAAGGGAACCAGAAGAGGACAAATCTCCAGATTTGCTCCTATTTGACTTTCTTCACAAGTGCAAGGCTCAGAGGAACTTCCACATATACCACAGTATTTTCAATAGGGAGTTCACTATGAGCTCTGTTTTGGAGCATCACAGAGATTTTCTTTCAGACTATTGGGATACCTTCAAACAACTGAGACAGAGGCAGGAAGAATTGTGGAAGGTGAAAAGGTTTTTGTGCATATAAATCATATTGTCTCCATTGACAGGCTGAGGTACCATGTGAATAGAAGATTTGACAGCCTGCCTGAGGAATATAAATTCAGCTATAACTTGCACACCATAAAGTGTAGAGTGCTTGAGGAAACCATGGCATTCCTTATGTACATTGTCTTCCATCAGCAATCTCTAGAAGAGCAAGGGCAGGAGGTTGAAGAAGAAGATATATCTGTAGCGGAGGTAAAAGAGGATATTCCTGTGGCAACAGATATGGCAGAGCAGGAAGAAGATATCAACCTCGAGGATGAGGGGCTGTAAGTGGCTGCTCTTGACCTTGTTCGACTGAGGACTGAATCTCTTAGGGCAGCACAGCCAGTTGAAGATTTTGATGTTCAGAGCAGCAACTATGCAGTGCCCATGCTTCCAGGTGTCTTGATTGGTGGTAAAGATTATGTTTTCCTTCATCATATAGAGTGTATGTTCAATTTGAGGGAGGACTATGCCATTTCTCTTATTGCCCAGGCTTCAAGGCTTGACAAGGAGGTTGGCATAGAGGATGACCATTCACTATTGGCTTTGGAAACAACTTTTGATCCTGCAGAGGCCCTTACTATTTGTTTCAAAGAGGCTGAAAATTTCCAAGAGCCAGATGAAGCTTCCTTCCAGCTCACCCAGGAAGCTATGAATCTCTCAGCACTTCATAAGGAAAAGCTTAAAGAAGAGGCTGGACTGGAGGGGAGAGGAATAAATCTTTGGAAAGATGAACTTCTTGTTGCTGATGAAAATGAGAAGGTATGATCTTATTACTTCAAATCAAATACTTTATCTTGTGTTTAAATGTTTTGTAGTTATGTATTATTGTCTCACTCCAATCTTTTGATACATGGCAGCTACAAATTGAAGATGACACATTCCTCCAGAGAACAAGTGGAAGCAGGCCGGCTGGGTTTGGCAAAATGTCAAGCCTAGCTCATTATATTCATGATCTAGGCAGTGCTAAGATCTTGATTTACCATAGGCAGTTGAGCAACAATGGAGAAGCCATTGTTTACTTCTTTAAATGTTTGTCTAGGGTTTTAGGTGGACATGATCTTCCATGGCAAAAGGAAAAGATCATTTTAATAGAGAGGTTGTCCGCCATAGATATATTTGGGGATTATGTGAATAAGCAGGCCTCTTACTTTTTGTCTTACACTTCTTATGCATCAGCATGTGGTGTTAAGGAGCCCAAATGTCTGGAGGGCTATGGAAAACACAAGCTCATAAGGTTTCGAGAGCCACCCATGATTGCATCAGGCCACACAATCCAAGAAGAAGAACACGTGGAGATAGCTGAAGACAAGATCTCAAACAAGCAATAGAGGCAAGCATTGATAAACAGACAGTTGACATCAAGCCAACAAGAAAGAAAAAGAGTCCAATCAAGTTCAAAAAGAGAGTTCCGACTGGCAGGCCTTAGGAGTAATAGGATTTAGTCATCAAATATAGCACAAACATTATGTTGAAGTTGAACTGATTTGTACAAAGTCTTTGATCCTCATCAGTTCCTTGTCCGTACGGACGATCAGTACCCTTTTGCATTTGTCCTATCACCGTATGAACTTCAGTACTCTTCCCACACTCAGTAGCTTCTAAAAGCGTTTGACACTCAGTACCTTATTGGTAAGGATCAATAGTATGTCTAGCATAATTAAGTAGTATTGATTGAATTTTTTGTGTGTAGCTCATGGATGTATTGATGCTTGTTAATATAGATCACATGTTTCACAAAAGAAATACTTTTGATGGAGTCTCAAAACATATAGGCATAACACCAACAAGAGTCACTTGTTTCACAGAATAAAATTCTATTGATTGAGTTTGAAAACATGTGGACATAACACCAATAAGTTACAAACTGCTATTCATGTTTACTTGTCCATTTATGGGTTTCTAAATATCTTCAAATCCCTCCATTGTCTATGTCTCTCTGCTGCCATTGAATTGTCCAAAGTTTGTCTTCGTCTTTGCTTTTGGGCTAGAATAAAAGCAAGCTTGACTTTGGAACTAGCAACTTTTCTTTTAGCATGCAGCCTTTGTAGAATGCCTCGGTAAAACCATTGGAAGACTTCCTTCAGACTATTTGCCTTTTGACTCCCTCCATAGTGTTGTGTGTGTTTGAAAAATGCATTACGTGCCATTTACTGAGACTTCTCCATGCCTTGGGTAGACCAAATTGCTGGGCATCCATACTTTTTGACAAAATAGGGAAGGTGGTTGTAGATGATATGCTGTTTTCACAGAGACATAAGAATGCATAGTAAGTTATAAAAGAAAAGAGGATCACACTTAAGTAAAAGAAGAAGACATCACTTTACCATGTAGTGAATTATATTGCAGGATGTCCACGCGTCTTTCCCAAAATGTTTAATTGCCTCTTCAAAGTTCTTGTAATCACTCTTTGTCCATGTTACATTGTCACAGAACATGAAGAGTTGATCAAGAGACCTCCACACCTCTGCCTTCACATTTCGTGCTTCCCCATCTGTCTCATGATCTTTCACGGCATTATGGACTTGCTTCCACAATCCATAACTAATCCTTGAAACTGTTCTACCTTTATCGAGACAAGAATCTTCTTGCCTTAACACCACCAATAGAGGGCTTGATTGGTACCTCCTTGCCATTGGTAGACTTTTTAAAATCCTTTGTGATATGAACATCACCTCCATGCAGACCTATATCGGATAACACTTTTTCCAATGCATGAAGAGCATCCTTTCTATTTCTTTCGGGACGGAGTTTCCAAGAAAATCCAATATACAAAAATACCAATTTCTCAATAATTCGACATAGAGCATGCATGTGCATATGTGAACATTACATAGTGGAATGTCAAGAATGGCCTTGAAGTCAGGGTCAACTTTATCTCTATTAGGTGCTCTCTGAAAAGATGCAGGGGGGAAGAGAGC
This sequence comes from Cibotium barometz, assembly GCF_041138505.1. Lineage (NCBI taxonomy): Eukaryota > Viridiplantae > Streptophyta > Polypodiopsida > Cyatheales > Cibotiaceae > Cibotium > Cibotium barometz. The sequence continues at coordinate 23,513,901 of NC_141063.1, read as the reverse complement.
TTGAGCTCTTGCAAGCACACACACACACACTCACAAAACCCTAATAGAGAACACACAAGGTGAGAGGCTGAAATCTTCTTCTTCTCTACTCAACACTCAATACTACATATACAAGATAAGAGTAAATAATATGAAAGGTACTCAACCAAATACATACATGGGCTCTCTATAATGTGAACCCGACTAAATGAGCTGGTGCTATAACTATACCAGTCTCTAGAATGGCTGTCACACAGCTTGTCATCCCACTGGCTGCATATCACCTAAGATCTCACCAACCATGCCAGTGGTGTAAGTGTGGGGCCTATCCCCCAGGCGGGTCATCAGTGGCCACCGCCTCACTAGATGAGCTCGATATCTCAACACTCCCCCTCGAACTCAACTCCATCTCATGTACACCAAGCAAAGCCCTGAATCTGCGGAGCTTCTCTGTACCCAATGCTTTGGTGAAGATGTCAGCTACCTGATCCTCTGTGCTGACATAAACAAGGTCAAGGTCTCCTGCCAAGACCTTCTCTCTGATGAAGTGGTAGTGGACCTCTATATGCTTCGTACGAGCATGAAATATTGGGTTCTTGGTCAACTGTATACTGCTAATGTTGTCACAAAAAATGACAACTTGTCTATCCACTGATAGACCCAAATTTGCAAGTAGCTTTCTCAACCAAGCTACCTCACATGCTGCCATAGCAGCTCCTCTGTACTCGGCCTCTATAAACGATAGAGCAACCGTAGGCTACTTCTTGCTGCTCCAAGTCACAGCAGCACTCCCCAAAGAAAACATAAAGCCACTGGTAGATCTTCTGTCTGAGATACTACCAGTCCAATCAGCATCTGTGTACCCATGTACACATATCTCTGTCCCAGTCTCATAGAATAGTCCACAATGCAAAGTAGACTTCACATACCTCAGTATGTGTCTCACCAAATGCGGTTTCCGTGGAACCTGCATAAACTGACTCACCAACCCAACAGCATAGCTCAAATCTGGTCTGGTGATCGTCATGTAGATCAAACTTCCTACTATGCTCCTGTACATAGTAGGATCCTCCAAGATCTCTCCTAAATCTGCACTCAACTTGCCATTCTGATCCAATGGCACAGAAATAGGCTTACAGCCTGTCATACCATACTTGGACAACATGTCCAAGCCATACTGTCTCTGCAGTAATCCAATACCATGTGGTGACCTAATCACCTCAATGCCCAAGAAATATCTGAGCTCCCCCAGATCCTTCATCTCGAACTTCTGTCTAAGCAAGATCTTTACATCAAAGATCTCTGCATCATGGTCCCCCGTAATGATCAAGTCATCTACATAGATGACAACAAGCACAACCCCTCTATCACCATGTCTCACATACAATGAGAAATCTGCATTGGCTACATGAAAGCCAATAGTGACAAGATATTCAGAAATCTTGTCAGACCATGCTCTTGGTGCTTGCTTTAAGCCATACAAGGCTTTCTTCAACCTGCAAACATGCTCGGGGTGACCCACATCCTCATAACCAGGTGGCTGCAACATATACACCTCTTCTTGCAAATCCCCATGCAAGAATGCATTCTTTACATCCATCTGATGTAAAGACCATTGCTTTGAAGCAGCCACTACTATCACAACTCTCACCGTTGCCATCTTGGCAACTGGGCTGAAAGTTTCCTCATAATCAATCCCATATGTCTGTGCATATCCTTTGGCTACCAATCTAGCCTTGTACCTGTTTATGCTTCCATCACTGTTATGTTTAACTTTGTACACCCACTTGCATCCAATGGCTTTCTTGCCTTCAGGCAATTGCACTAAATCCCAAGTTTCATTTCCATATAGTGCATCCATCTCCTCATCCATAGCTTTCTCCCAACACACATTTCCAACAGCCTCATCAATGCATGTGGGCTCTACAACCTGCACAACCTTTGCCATATATGCATAGTGATGTGCCACATAACCATCATATGTAAATCTCTGCACAGGGTTCTTCACTCTCCCTGATCTTCACAGCTTTTCATTCATGGCTTCCATAGCCTTCTTTACACCAGGTGTTCTCATAGCTGGAATCCCAAGCTCCTCATCAAGGCTCATATCTGAACCACGACTCTCCATCAACATCTGCAGAAATGTCAGGCATACCAAGGGGCTCAACCACTTTCTCTTTTCCTTTACGTGATGTAGTAATCACATTTACAGGACTGTTATTATGACGCAGCCTGCCACTCCATGGTCTATCAATAGACCCACTAGATGAGGATTCTCCTGGTCCACTCAAAGACTGTGATTGCTGACCTGCATTCTGTGCAACCACACTTCCACTAGATGAGGACTCTCCTGGTCCACTCAAAGACTGTGATTGCTGACCTGCATTCTGTGCAACCACACTTCCACTCACATCAGCCCCAACAGCTTCTTTTTCAGCAGCATACTAGCTGCTCATCTCATCAAAGACAACATCCCTGCTTACCCCGTGTAGCAGGGTTATAACACCTGTATCCCTTTTGCTCAAGGGAGTATCCAATAAACACACATTTTTCAACTTTTGGATCCAGCTTAGTTCTCAGCTCATCTGGCACATGCACATATGCAATGCATCCAAAGACTTTCAGATGAGACAAATCTGGTTTTCTGCCAGTAAACCTCTCCTCTGGAGTTACATCATGTATGGCTGCAGTTGGAGTCCTATTCATGATGTATACTGCTGTAGAAACAGCCTCAGCCCAATAGCAATGCGGCATATTCTTCTCTTCCATCAATGCTCGCGCAATCTCAGCAATGTGCCTGTTTTTTCACTCAGCAACTCCATTTTGCTGCGGAGTGTATCTGCATGTAAACTGTCTCCGAATACCATTCTTCTTCAAAAATTCAGAGAACTCATTGGAGAAGTACTCTCCCCCTCCATCTGACCTTAGGCACTTTACATATTTCCCTGTTTGCTTTTCAACCAAAACTCTGAAATTCTGAAAGTGAGTGAACACCTCACTCTTCTCTTTCATGAAATATACCCACACTTTCCTTGTGTAGTCATCAATGAAAGTCACATAATACTTGCAGCCTCCCATAGATATGATCTTCGTAGGACCCCATACATCTGAATGCACAACATCTAGTGCATTTCTGCTCACATATCTGTTACGTGGAAACACATGCTTTGTTTGCTTCCCAAATTGGCATGCTTCACATATTTTCTGCATACCTTCCACTTTAAATTTTGGTAGCCCTGTCACAATTCCTTTTGTTTGCATAGACTTCAATCTTTGCACATTTACATGTCCAATTCTTTTATGCCATATGTCTGTGTCTGCAACAACTCCTGAACCATTTGCAAACATCGCAGCACTCATTTCAGGCATGTCTACATTCAATGTAAACATTCTGCCCACTCTGTTGCCTTTTGCAACCAACCTGCACTTGTCTTTAAAATCTTCAACATAACACCCATCAGGGTTAAACCGAACCTACAAACCATGCTCAGTCATCTGGCCAACTGAAACCAGATTCTTTGTTATGTTTGGTACATGAAGTACATCTGCAAGGTACTTCACTTTGCCATCCTGCATAGACAATGGCACATCTCCAACATGGGCAATTGGATGAGCAGTGTCATCCCCTGTTTCCACAAAACCTGGTCTTTTAGGGTTTTTCGTCTCCTTGAACCACTCCCCATGACTCGTCATGTGGTTCGAAGCGCCTGAATCCACATACCATACATTATCTTTTTGTGCTGCATCAACATTTTCAGACATGGCATTCACAACATGCTGCATAACAAACAACCTTTCATTATCCTCATTATTTCTGCTTGAGGATGTATAGTTGTTTTGCTGCACTTTCCCATTTTGCATGTCAACCTGCTTCTTATAACATTCTGACTGCACATGTCCAGGCTTACCACAATAATAGCATTCACGTGTATCATTATATTGCCTTTGCCAATTTCCACGGCCTCTTTGACTCCCCCTGCCTCTGAATTTTCCTCTTCCACCTGCGTGTTGTTGTTGTTGTTGTTGTTGATTCTGAGACTGTTGTTGTTGCTGCTGCTGACCATAATTCTGATTACCTGTTCGGCCACCTCCTTGACCGCGTCCATGGCCTCCTCTACCTCGTCCTCTTTCTGAACTCGTGTAGACGGCCTGTTGCTTTGAACTGTTTTTGCTTTGTGAAGACTGTTGGTCTTCACCCAAGTTCTTCTCTTCGATAATCAGCATAGACACCAAATCTGTAAAGTTGGGAATGTTTTCCCGAGTTTGAATAGACGTCTTGAACGCCTTGTATTGTGGCCCAAGACCACGTAGACAGACTTCCACCTTGTCATCATCATCTACTGACACACCAATAGATGCAAGGGATTCCACAATACCCTTTATCTTCAATGCATAGTCATTCACAGACATGCTCTTTTTCTCCACAGTATGAAGTTCATTCTTCAACTGTATCTTACGCACCTTAGTATTTGTTTCATAGAGCTTTACCAAGGTGTCCCACGCCTCCTTGGGGGACTTGGCATCCTGAATGTGCCCAATCATGGTGTCCTGTATACTAATGGATAGCCAATACATAACCTTCCTGGCTCCTTGGTTCCAGTCTTTAAACTCTTTCACATCTGCAGAGCAGTCAGATTTATGTCCAGTATCTCTGGTGCCTCTTCATGCTCACCTTCTATGTAGTCCCAATAGCCTTTTCCCATCAAGAAATTCGTCAACCTGAACCTCCAAGCATGGAAGTTATTCTTATCCAGCTTCTCAGCCACAATCTGTGTTATGTCATCATTAGACATCTTGCCAAACACACAATTTTACCAAAAACTGCACTCTGGTTTTTCCTGCACAATTGCTGTATTTTTTGCACAACGGTACTGCAGTCCACTCAAATGTCACAACCAGTGACCTCAATGTGCATACATACACCCAATGGCAACTGTAGACCTCTTTGCAGCACCCACAATGTCTGCACAGTCAATCTGTCTTCCTGCAGTACTTAAAACAGAGTTCTGCAGAGAATCGATGACTTACCCGCAGTGCTCGAAATCGCTTGCTTTCTGAAAAACAGAGGTCCAGACGCGCCCGAAACGCATTTTCGGCCCAGAAAATGATGTCCAATAGGACAATATAGTTGCCCTATAGCTTTACTCCCGCGAAGAAAGCTCCTCAATCAGAGATCGTTGGCGGTGCCTCCCATAGAGCTCCCGACAAGGGTGTAGTCACCAACACAATAGGGAAGAGTAGTTGAAGCTCTTACCCTCGTACCGCTTCTTGTGGTTCTCTTGCTTGCAGCTCAGCCCTTAGCACGAACCAGGCTCTGATACCATGAAAAGATGCAGGGGGGAAGAGAGCTTGAGCTCTTGCAAGCACACACACACTCACAAAACCCTAATAGAGAACACACAAGGTGAGAGGCTGAAATCTTCTTCTTCTCTACTCAACACTCAACACTACATATACAAGATAAGAGTACACAATAATATGAAAGGTACTCAACCAAATACATACACGGGCTCTCTATAATGTGAACCCGACTAAATGAGCTGGTGCTATAACTATACCAGTCTCTAGAATGGCTGTCACACAGCCTGTCATCCCACTGGCCGCATATCACCCAAGATCTCACCAACCATGCCAGTGGTGTAAGTGTGGGGGCTATCCCCTAGGCGGGTCGTCAGTGGGGGCCACCGCCTCACTAGACGAGCTCGATATCTCAACACTCTCTTCCACCATTTGGAATCCATTACTTGAGCTGATTCTTTGCAGTAAAGACAAGGAGACTTTGAGTTACCTCCTTTACTAATGTTATACATGCACTTAAGTGTTTTAAGATCCCCCGCCATGTGCCACTCTACTTGAAAATCACCTTTTCTTGCAACATGGAGATTCTCTCCTTGCACTTGTCTTTTAATTATTCTTGGTATTTTCGTGTGGTGAAACACCCAATCTAGTGTCTCATGGTCTTCTGTCTTCACCTGTGATTATACAAAACAAAAGTCTTACTATAAAAGATTTGAAAACATTGACTAAAATCAAGTATGAAACAAAAAATGATTATACCTGGAACGAGCCTAACCACCATATGTGTTTCTACGACTGCACACTAAAATACTTCGAACTTGCTTCAGTCAATGATGTATCAAGTGCTCCATTCATCAATGTAATAGTAATCCTTTCCATTTTCTTTTCCTTTACAACCTCACACTCATCCAGTTTGATAACAAATTTCAAAATGCCTTTGCACTCTTCAAATGTTATTCCATAAAACTTGACCATTCTTCTTTGAAGTTGTTGTAGATCTACAAATATATTGTTCCAAGGGTCATACACAGTGGTTCCTTTACCACCATGAAATATTTCTTCAATATGGATATATTGTCCAATAAACTCATCTATACTTTCATTCAAATGACCTCTTATCTTCCACACGATTGCTGGATTTGGCAGTAAAACTCGTTTAATCCTTTGATCTCTCAAAGTTGAGGATATCGCATGGAAAATCGAACTATATCCCTTCCTGCTAACTCCACTAACATCAAGAGCCTCTTGGATTATAGTACCATCAACTTGATTCTTGGATATAAAGTCCTCTACAACATTGCGTTTGATTGTTTTGTATTTTTTTTCTTTAATCAAACCTTTTGCTACACCACAAGAAAGCAATCCTTTCATTTGTTTAACTGGAAGAAGGTTGGGATCCATATTTTCTTTTGCAGGCTCCAATAGTTTTCTATAGTAACAACACAATATGCTTATATTATTCAACACTTCCAATCCTGTTTTGCGTTAATGGACAAAATAGATATAGTCATTTGAGTGCATTTTTTAGTATAAAAAATGAAAAATTACAAACTAGCCTTGCTTCCTGAATTCTTCGCTTGCATCCACCAGTCCCAACCTTCAAATTTGCAATGTTTTTAATCTTCCTACTTCGTTGTCTGTCTCCAAGCACGGTTCTCTTCCTTCTTGATCTTGTCAACTCTTTTTTACTCTTTGAATGCTCCTCAATTTCATTCTGCAACTGCTGCTCCAATTTTGCACGAATAGCTATCTCTTGAATCTTGGGCCCCTTTTCTTGTAGGTACATTGTTTTATATGTTTCTGCAAATGCAGACTGTGCTGAAATATAACCAAGAAGTCCATTTTGTCCATCGCCCGCAAACCTCAGTAGTGTGGTTGGATTGACAAATGGAGGTGTAGAGTTTTTTACTAGACATTTTGGATATATGCTTCCTCACACCATAAGTCAATATGTTGGAGCCCTTCTCTTCTCATATTTTCCCGTTGTTGAGCATTCAGCACCGTATCCTTTCGTCTTTTTTGTGCTGGAGCATATTGTTCTTCTAAGTCAATGTGAAGATGGTGTAATCGCTTCTTCTGAGATTGTGACTCACTAGTATCGGCCATTTTTTGTGCTTCTGAGGTTGCAAAGTTTGCTTGTCAATCTCATAGTCTTTTTGTAACATGAATCGTGGAAGTGTGGCGGTATCCATACAATCATTAAGTTCAGTGATGGATTCTTTATGAGAGGCCTGCACACGTCGTCAAAAGAGATGCAGAATCTTCGGGAAACCAAAAAAAAACTAAGGAGATATTTAATGCAAAATCGTGTTAGTTAGACAAAAGATTATCTTATTCTTTTTTGAACTGACAGTTCTGTAGTCCTTACTGACAGTTCTGAGCCAAGTTTCCATATTTTATTATTTTTGAGGTCTTTTAGGAGAGAAATAAATCAAAAAATAGTGAATTTCTTACAGGGCCCCAAAATGAGCTCCCTTTTTCCCTAATGTATAGGACTAGAGGTCTATCTACCTCATAGACCAGCATTGAATGCATAATTATCCACTCCATCTAAGTTCACACACAACTACACACAAAGTGTTCACACCTTTTTAGGGATGTGTTCACACACACACATACAAGCAAGACCTTGATCCCAACAAAGAAAGCAAACTGTAAAGGTAAAGCGGTATCTTTGGAAATTAGAGATTATGTACTTTTGAGAATTGAAAAGCGTCGACTTAAGAGTGTTGAAAAATTCCTAGCTGTTAAAAGCTTGCCCCAAGATTGTATGGACCTTTTAAGGTGATTCACAAAATTAATGATGTTGCATATAAACTTGAATTACCTTCTCATTGGCAGATTTATCTCATTTAATGTTAGTTTATTAAAAAATTTCAAGGGATCACTTCCCACTCATCCAGTATATGAAGAACCACCTCTTATTGAAGGTGAGGAAGAAGTTTTACTTCCAGAAACTATCATTAATCATCACATTACATCAACTAGAACTGGAAATCAATATAGCAAATATTTAGTGACTTTCTAAAATAATCCTCGTGAAGATGCAAGATGGGTGCTTGAGAAATATTTTTGTGCTTTCCCTGAGATCCTCTGTTCTTTTCAATAAATCGGCAATTGAGGGCAATTGCAAACTCAAGCAAGAGGGAATGTTATGGGAATATATTTTAAGCCCTCTTAAAAATATTATTCGACCTTCTTAGATAATTTAGGGACATTTGGATTATCTTTACGTCAAGCCAAATCATGTCAATATCATGGGTGATGCCATTATAAATATTACTATGTTTGGTGGATATTGATGTATGTTTGGGGCCTCTAATGTTTGTTTCAACTGGTTTGTATGGAAGGGTGATTCCTTGGTTACTTTACATCTAGCAAACATGTATGTGGGTTTCACCAATTTATTATTGGTGGTGGAAGAGGATTCCGAAGATTGAGGAGAATTCACACATGTTTATTACTTAGCACACCATTTTTATAAACAAGCTTTGTATATACATGTGCTAGCTTGTGCACATTTGATTTATTTGGAAAGCCTTAGTTTCTCAAGCATAGACTTGATCTTCAATATTTTGTTAAAGCATGATATACTTTAAACCCTAGCCTTAATTTATGGGCATTCTATTTCGAGCATAAGAGAGTGTTGTGCACAAGAAAAGCACCTTTCTATATTTTTGGAGGCTATGGCCTAATTTGGAATTAAAGTATCTCATAAATACTTATGTGTGGGGAGATGCCACACACATGGGAAGGGGGGGGATGATTGCACCCAATCTTGGAGTCGTGCTTTGTGAGCTAAGTATTATTTGGTTTTTCACTCAAATATTGAATATGTTGAACATGTGGTATTTGATGAGTTATTTAGTTTAAATCAAATTCTTGCAAGATTCTTTTAATTCTATTTTCCTAGAAATTTTGATCCGTTGAAAGTTTAAGACACAGGAGCCTTCTCTCATTATTGTAAGCAAAACATTGAAGTCCTATATGCACTCGGACACATCAAGCCTGATGATGGCATCGTGATGTGTCATGCTTTGCGTTAACAATCTAGATAGTTTTATAAGTAGATAAAAAGTACGGTTGGTTGTAAAAGGGTTTGCACAAACATATGGGTTTGACTATGAGGAAACATTTAGTCCTATTGTCAAGATGTCAATATAGTGAGATGCATGATTACTTTGGTGACATCTAGAGGATGGATTACAAGGAACAGTTTATATATGGTACATAGACCTAGCGGCTAGGTTATGAGCATCCAAATCTAATCCAAGTTGTCTCTAAACCATATGGCCTCCTAGGCCACCTTCTCATGTGAATACCGAGATGTCGGGCAGTTGGACTACTGCTCATAATGGGGGTCGTACAAACATGATTACAATATGAGTGTGGCGCATTGATATCCAACACTCCAACACATATAATGCTTTTTTCAACCTGCAAACATAATTTGGGTGCTAAGGCTTTTGGAAACTTTAAGGAATGGGCTTGCATTGATTGACAGTAAGACATGAACAAAATTGAAGCATTTCATAACAAATTGAGGAGGAGAATTCATGTCTGATGGATTCTTGGGTTTTTACAAAAGGAAGGAGGCATAAACTGACATAGGCTGCAAAGCATGAGGGACGGCTTGGCTACAGAAATGACGTCTGCTACTCCTACCATAAGCTTGTTTGCTGCAGACGATGATGTGTCTGCTACTCTTGCTACCCCCGTAAGCTTGTTAATGTTTTTTCTCAGCTAAGGCTACACCATTTTCCTTTTCTTTTTGGTTGGGCTATCCCTTGGTTGTGTTAAAGGGTTAAGAGGCTGCTCATGGGCCCTATAATGAGCAAGGTAGGATTTTTTTTTTTGGGACCAATAATATAATGAGCAAGGTAGGAATCTATGCTAGTTGGAAAGTATTTTTACAATGCCTCTCCTAGCTCTAAAGCTAATGTTAAACCCAAGATTAAACCCATCTCAAAGCTAAGCCTAAACTAGATCATTATGTGTATGCTTAAGCTATGGGATATTAAAAAATTTTGAGCATTCAAATGCACATGTATGGTGAAGGAATCTGATAATTTCTTGTATTTGGGTTTAGACATTGCCCCTGAGCCGCAAGCCAAGTGGTAAGACTTACCCTCTTGTCATCATGGGCAATCAAAACAATGATAAGTTTAATGCCATGGGGTTTCACACATAACATACCAAAATTAAATTTGTGTTAATGAAAAAGGGATTGTGGACCATTGCCAATGGCAAGGAGAAGAAACTAAACACAAGAGAGAATGAGGCACCATGGGTTGCATACAATGATTTTTTTTGCTTTTGCTATTATTGCACTTGGGTTGAGTGGCACATATATTCATGACATCATTGAAGTAAAGAGTGCAGTTGCACTCGATAAAATCTATGGGGAAAAAGGTAAACACTAAAAAATAAGCCTAAAATTCAATTCTTTGAACTCAAAATGAAGCCTATTGACACCTTTCCAGAGCACTTGAAAAATATGAAGAGCCTTATGGCTCAATTAGCATGTCCAATGATGGTGATGCCCCATAGCAATACTCCTAAAGAGTATGCTCGGTGAAGACTATGGTCATCTTGTCACCACCTTAAAAAACCTCCTAGATCCAAGTTTGGATAGTGTAGAAGCAACCTTGTTTGAAGAATACAAAAGAAAGATGGAGCACAATAGCTCCACCCAAACCCATAACAATTAATAATCTTTCTACTCAAAGAACCAATTCTCCAACAACAATAAGAGCTTCAACAAAAGCATTTCACTGACCCAAAGACATCTGAAGGGATATGTAAGAGACCAATACTCATAAACTAAGCATTAATTCTTTAGTACCATGCTTATGGGGCCAATTTTTGAGCTCATAGAGTGCCTGTTTTGTACCTGTAAAAGCTGAAGGCTGTATAAGAGACCAGTACTCACAAAAGAGATACAAATTTTCATCTTAAGGGCTATGTAAGAGACCAATATTCACAAAGTAAGTATTAATCCTATGATACCATGATCATGGGTCCTATTTTTCAGCTTGTAGAATGATTTTGGTAACTAATACTCATAAAACACATACAAATTTGCATCTGAAGGCTGTATAAGAGACTAATACTTACAAAATACAAACTTGCATCTAAAGGGCTACGTAAGAGACCAATACTTTTACAAAATACAAACTTGCATCTAAAGGGCTATGTAAGAGACCAATACTCATAAAGTAAGCATCAATCCTCTAGTACCATGCTCATGGGGCCTATTTTTCAACTCTCATAGAGTGCCCCTATAAACTTTGCTTTCAAAATTGGGAACCACAAACCCAGGTGCATGTTCACATATACCTCCTCCTTGAGGTTCCCATTGAGGAAAGTAGATTTTACATCCATTTGGAGAACATGCCATCTCCTTGAGCTCAATGCAGGAGCGATGCAAATTGTGGTGGCTGTAGGAGAAAAAGTCTCCTAAAGTGCCTTGTACTTTTCCAAAGTACCATCAAATCTATATTTTTCTTTGTAAATCCACTTCATGCTGATTACCTTGCATCTTGGAAGATGATCTACAAGGTCCCAAGCATTGTTTTTCAGCATGGCTTCCATCTACTTTTAGATCACTTTATGAACCTTGAGTATCTCTATCATGAGAGCAAAATTCACAAGATTCTCCCAAGCCTTGTTTTGCTCCTCTAACCTTTTGGACCTGAAAGGCACATCCTCAAATGACCAAAGGTTCTCCTCCATCCAAATTTTACATGTACCACTTAGGGAACGGGTTACCTTTTTGTGGCACATCATGCTCTTGTTCTTCATCTTTAAAATCCATAGAAATGGTATGGGATGCCCTCCATGAGAATGCAAGTGCATGTGGAGATTGTGTTGATTTGGTGATTTCCTTGTTACATGATGAAGAAGAATGATGAAGAAGAAGGAATCTCCTCCTACATTTGACATAGTTGTTCTTGGAATACCACATCACCATTCATCTCTAATATCTGATGATGGTATTAGGGTTATGCAATGCAGATAAGGAGGATTAAAGGACTTCGTGACTGTTGGAGTAGGTGAGAGAGAGAGAGAGAGAGAGAGAGAGAGAGAGAGAGAGAGAGAGAGAGAGAGAGAGAGAGAGAGAGAGAGAGCTCAATGCACCCCAAATTGATTAGAGAGAGAGATGAACACACACATTTAGTTTATTAAGCATCTAATGATGCCTCTTATAGGTTGGAATAATGCTTAATGTTGGACTAATCCTCCCTTAACAAATGGCCCTATGCTTAGTGGTCAGTTACCCCAAGTTCCACATCATCATAGGAATGAAAGTAGTATGTTTCCTCATAGTACATAACAAACAAAGTGAAGTCCCACACTATGGGGTAGCCAACAGTGAGGGCCAATATCTTTGTACTTAGAAAATCAATCATCTTTGATGTAGTTGGCCTCATCGAAGGCCTCTTCAAGCTGCTCCTCTAGTTCATCCTTTTTCTCTACTAGGAGATATTGTACTTTCTTCTTTAGAAAGCAATGCTATAATAGATGGTTACCTTTACCACAAAAACCACAAGGCTTCTTTTTACTCACTCCCTACCTTCCTTGTGCTCCATGGCACCATATTTCTCAACCCCCTTAGTGCCATTTCTTAGCCTACTGCAAGGTGGTTGGATGTGAGGATTATAACTCCAATACCCCCCTTGGCTTCATGATTGCGACTCTTAGGTGTTACGACTTGGATAAAACATGCCATCATCTGCCCCCCCTAGTGCCAACATAGCTACTTAAGGTGGTAAGGTGTGGTGAAAACAACAGAAATGAGATGAGATGGGTGTTTACTCATATGGAGATGAGATGGGTGTTTACTCATATGGAGACTTGGGTAGTGAGGTTTATTGTTGTATCTCTTAAAGAGTCTATCGTTGGTGGGAATCTCCTCTTTACTCGATGAAGCTTCCATGTAGTTGGCTTCTTAGTTCTTGAATTTGCATTCCTCTTCTTTGTGTCATCCTAGCTTCTTGCAATGGTCACACTTTGGCTTGTGCTTGAGTGTGCATTTGCTTTGGTAATTTCCCATCCTTCCATAGTGAAATAATTTCTCTGTTTTTTGTTGCACAATTGTGCTACCTTGCTTTAACTCTTTTTCTTCTTCAAGAAGAGAGGAGACACATCCCTCAAAGGTTGGTTTTGGTAAATTTTTTGTGTAGTGACCAATGCATTGTACTCTTTTAATATGCTTTTTAAAAGAATGGCTAATGCCTCTTTATCTCTTATCTTGGCATCTATGCCATATAGTTGTTTCATTCTGCTTTTCATCTAGCTAACAAATTGTGCTTGTAAGTCTCACTGAAAGTCATTTCTAGCCCATAGAATTCAAATTTTAGATGAATTTCTTGATTTTTAGCTTTAGCACCAAACACCTAGTTTAACTCTTCCCATGCATCTTTGGCATGTGATCAATGTGGTGAATGATATTATGCCCCCAGATGTAACCCAATACGTGACAATGCTTGCTCATCTTTCTCTACTCACTCATCAGTTTTGTTAATAGGTGCATTTTCCTTAACCATTTTCCATAGCTTTTTTTGCATTAAAAGATATTTCATTTGTGTGTCCCAAGTGTGAATCCTTCCCTAGTGAGATTGTCAACATGACTTGTTATGTTTGTTGCCATTTTGATGTGGTCTTACTGAAGTACTACTCTTGGTGGCAGTGTCTATCCCTCTTGCAAGGCTTGGCGCAGTATAAATGAGATGTGTACAATGCAAGAGTTTTGTGTGATTTGAAGTGTAAATGATGGGTCCCCAATTGTAAACCAACCCAAATGAGTGAGTGATAAGCCCACTTTTCTTTAATTAATGTTAATTTATTATTAATTAATTGAGTATACCTTAATTATGGTGATTAATAGGACTAGAGATTGGAGCATCAAGTTAAGCTCATATAAGTGGAGATTGATGGGGATTTTTGCATAGAAATGTTGACCTTGGTGAGGAGAAATGGCCCAAGTAAAACAATTCAAGCTTAAACTCTTCCAATTAGCATAAATCTTTTAGACTATGGGCGACTAGTGTTTTGCAGATTTTAACCCCCCCCTCGCTGTAGAGCATAAATTGGCACAAATCATGAAAATCTGATGGCATCCTTGGCTGTAGAGCTATGCCTTAAAGTGGAGAATATTCTCCTAAAAAGGCTTGGACAATGGTTAAGCAAGTTGAGAGAATCAACCCTTTGAATCTCACCCTCTCTCTTGGGTGGAATGATAAGGTTGGGGTTAAGTGAATGATTAGTGACTAATGAGCTGAGAGAGATTAATGCAATGTTAGTTGAGAAGTGAAGTAGACTTGTAATTAAAATCCTTAGATGATGCAATGATGAGGGAATCAAGCAATGACAAGTTTTGAGAGTGTGAATGGAGCTGGGATTAGTGAATTTAATGATGAGATTAGTGATAATATGATTGAGATTTATATAATGAGATCTAAGAGCAAAGCTATGAGGGCTTTCGAGAAGCTCAAAGGATAAAGGGAGAGCTCTGATTCCATGTTGGAAAAACAGGGCACATCAAGCTATGGCTATGGAAGCTTGTGAACTAAAGAGGTGATGTAAAACTCTAAACTAAGGTAGATGCTTCTTAAGTACACACATAATGATGAGAAGCTAAACTAATTAAGCTTTAGACTCAAGTTTAGTTAGGTTACAAGATTGAGACTTGTACTCATAGAAAGACTTGAGAGCTTGCTTGATTTGATTGTTTGAAAGTGACCCCCTTTATATCTTAACTTTGCTAGCTCATGTGGGATAACTCTAGCTTGCTCTTTCATTCATTCCCTAACTTCCTTGTGCTCCATGGAACCATATTTCTCAACACTTCACTCATTCTAATTAATCTACTTTTAAGTGTTATACTTCTATCTATCTCTCCTTGCTTACTGCATCTATGTGTGTGTTGCTACATTGATGTCCACTTTAATAATTGGTATTATAGTAGGTTCTCTTGGCTCTCACCCCCTTGTTATCTTCTTCTTGATTCGTTCTTTTGATTGTCTCAAATTGAGCTATCCTCTTAGCTGGAGAAGGTATACCATACAGTGAGTTGTTAACTATGTTAACAACATTTTTCGTGTTTCAAAGCATTTCGGGCACATTTCGAGGCTCGTTTATATGCTGTAAGGTTTCTAAAGAGGCATATCAAGGAAGTGTCAATTCAAATTGTTTTTTTTCCTTCCAATTTTGGGTTTTTTTCACAACAACAACAATAACATTTAGTGTGTAGAAAGTGACGTCGTCATCTTCGACACCACATCTTCGAGCTCCTCTTCAACTACTTCAACAACATCGTCAACATTATCATCAAATTTTACATTCCTACTAAGTATCATTCCCACACTCTACACTCTAGATTCTTGCTAAGTATCATTCCCACACTCTACACTCTGGATTCCTGCTAAGTATCATTCCCACACTCTACACTTTGGATTCCTGCTAAGTATCATTCCCACAATCTACACTTTGTAATTTTTCATACACTTTGCAGGTTTCCATTGTCATCGGTGATCTAATGGCAACCATTTCGGTTACATTTAGTGGGCATTAATAGTACCTATAAGTACTTGGTATATTTGCATTATGTGTTTGCAGAGATTAGTCATTTGCAAGCTAGATGGCAGATAATGATGTATTTGGGATGCTTCATTGAGGATAAGATTGACGAGACTAACTACCTATTGTGTGGTCCTTAATAATGTGCCACAAAGGGCTTTAGAATGTTGTTTTTGGCATTGAGGCATGCCCTATCTTGTTCACACAACAACATAGTATATGTACTTTGGATGGTGATATGAGTTATAATGTAACTATGGCATCCACCTCCACACCTCCCATAGAAGAACAAGCCAGGTGGGATGGTAGGGATGCATAAGCACATGCATTAATGGCACTTTCAGTGAAAAGGAGCATTATTCCTCATATTCGCTCATGTAAAGCTATGAAACATGCTTGGGATGTGCTTATGTGCTTTACCATGTTCATAAACGAACGCAAGTTGTTAGTGCCCAAGATTATGATGAATGAGGGAGATTTAATGGGACGAGTTCCTCACGAGATTAAAGATCTGAGGGAGAAATTGGCATGTATTGATGAGGCCTATCCAGACAGTTCTTTGGTATCTACTATTCTCATAGCTCTACCGGATTCATACTCGATTTTGATGATTCAGTTACATTGCTCTTGCAAGAAGAGCAATGTTGACAAAACCAAACTAGTATGCATATGGGTGATCATATATTTTTGCTACCAGTTAAAAAGGTAAAGGTAAAGCCTTTTCTCAGGATGGCTATAAACCGAAGGCATAATTAGTCTAGTCTTCTAGAAAGGATATCGGGAAGGGGGGTGATAAGCCTAAAAAGAAAGGTAAATTCAACTACTATCATTACATCAATGAATGTAGAAAAAGACTGGAGAAGGAGAAGAAGAAAGAGTCAGGCAACATGGTTGTGGTGATGCATCAACACCAAGTGCTGAAAAGAAGGAGTCAGCGAACTATGTATAGGATAATTGGGCATTCATTGTGCACTACAGTTATGATCCTTCTATCCATGATGTATGTGTGTCAATTATAGAAGATCAACACATTTTATAATTTGATAATGGTGCTAGCAAGCATGTTACTTCTCAACATGATTTATTTTCCTCACTTGAGTTTGATCCTTATGGAGAAGCAATCACATGTGCAAAAAACTCCTCATTTCTAATTAAAGGAGTTGGTAAGGCTTTTATCACCGCGCTATAAATGGTGGGACAATCTCTCTCTCAGAAGTCTTGTTTGTGCTAGCCATGCATAAAAAGGACTTGTTGTCAATTTTTGCTATTGCTAGGCCAAGCCTAGTGGTCGGATTTGTTGATGATAGGTATACAATATATGACCAAAGTGATGAAGACATCACTATGGTATCTGGTACTCTAAGCCATGGGCTTTACATGTTAGACACGTATGAGATATTAGTACACGATTCTTGTTCAATTATACTACCACACATGCTATGATGATTGATGTAGAGCTATGGCATTCTTGCTTTGGTCACTTAAATTTTGTTAGTTTATTGCACCTTAAAAGGAAAGACATGGTGTTAAAGTTACTAAAGATTAAGGTCCCCATCAAACATGTATGCGAGGGGTGAATTTTGGACAAGATGCAACGGGCATCATTTTTATCAAAAGATGGATTAGTCATTAGGATTTTTTTGGACCCAAAAAGGGCCTCCTAAGGATTCCTAATTTTAAGGGATTAGAGCTTAAAAAGCTAGGCTTGAGGGAGACAAAGGCTATGATGACCCCTATTTTTTTGCCTTGCCACATCAGCCATACCCCCTAGTTTTACTTTTTAAAGGGAATATTCTCATACTCTCTCTCTCTTACTTTTTGACTTTTCTCATACTCTCTCTTACTTTTTGATTTTTTTATCTTCACTCTCTACAAATTGAATCTTTCTTGTCAGTTTGAAATCTCCTTTCTCATTAACTCCCACTATATCTCCCTTCCACATCAGCAAAACATTCTCGTATTTAGGTGGGTCCCAAAAAGTGAAAATTTTTTATTTTTTTTTTATTTTTTTACATTTTGAGGTGGAAAAAACACCACCCAACCAATATGTATAAATTTTTTATCTTCACTCTCTACAAATTGAATCTTTCTTGTCAGTTTGAAATCTCCTTTCTCATTAACTCCTACCATATCTCCCTCCCACATTAGCAAAACATTCTCGTATTTAGGTGGGCCCCAAAAAATGAATATTTTTTATTTTTTATTTTTTTTACATTTTGAGGTGGAAAAAACACCACCCAACCATTATGTATGATGAAAATAAATATTTTTCTCCAAAAAGCTTATAATTCAAGGGTCACATCAGAAGCTTGTAAGGAGCCAGTACATCCATAACTAACTGTCAGGACCCCACAACCCCATAAACATAACTAACTATCCGGAACCACTACATCCATGAGATCCCAAAATTGTGGGACCCCAAAAATTAATATTTTTTAATTTTTCTCATAAATATAATTTATTGATGAATGTTAGTATATTTGTATATCAAAAATATCATTTTCTACTTAAAAAAATAGATTAGTGTTAAACTTCCAACAACAAAGTTTTAACAATCTCTCTCACTCACTCTCTCTCACTCACTCACACACTCTCTCTCTCTCTCTCTCTCTCTCTCTCTCTCTCTCTCTCTCCCTCTGAGGATATCTCTGCTTTAGCTTCTTCCTCTGCTTAGCTATGGAGCCTTTGCAAGCTGTGTGTGTAGCCCCTTGTGAAGCTAGAAAACGGAAGGTTGATTTACACATTCGTATTCCTGAAGAGTATGGTAGCTCTAAAAAAACCCATCCTACTGATGCACAATCTGCCAAGCTCGTAGGATAGCTAAGGAGAAAAATGTAGATCTTTGGGTTGATGGGCATCTCTATCCAATTGACCCTCCATTAAGAGCAAACCCTCCTTTCCGCAATTTATCATCTTTTATGCAATTTGTTGGTGAAGGAGAGCTTGGCTTGTTAGGATATTGCAGAAGATTGACTACACGTGGAGCTTGGCAAACCCATATTCTCCAATCTCAATTGCAAGCATCACAATAAATCAAGAAATCAAGTTTTATCAGAGGAACATTGAGTTGCTGATAGAAGAGCCCCTTTCGCTCGCACAGTGATTGAAGGAGATTCTCCAATGATATAGAACAGAGTTCTGTGTGCAGGGGATTGCCCTTGAAGCATTGCAAGAAGCCTCCGAGGCTTACCTTGTTGGGATTTTTGAAGACACCAACCTCCTTGCAATACATGCAAAGAGGATTACCATATCTGCCAAGGAAGAGATTGCTTACTAGATTCCAAATCTGAAAAGGCTTTTTGTTGATTTTCATGTGTAGATTTATGACCTCCACATGGTGCAGATGAGACTGTACACCACGCAAGCTGGAATACTTCGAGAATCTCCAATTCAACCAAGCAACTTGGTTCACTTCACCCAGAATCAGCAGTAAGAGCTCCAAAGGAAGGCTGATGAGTCCAACCGTTGTGTGGCTTTGCTGCAAACTAGAATTGAAGCTCTATGCTAATGATTATTGAGATATGTAAATGCTATGTTTGTGATCTCTGGATCCCAGTGCTGTTTTCCAGCCAGTTTTTGTAATTTTGTCTCTCTTAATTAATTCTTGCGCTTGTTGGTTTTTTTTTAAAAAAAGGTCTAGAGGTACTTTCAACATTTCTTCTTCTGAGGCTTGAAGTGGGATCCATGTCCCATGGTAGTGCAGATGCATGTACAAAATAGAGCGTGCATTCAAGAACTTGAAAGACACTGTAGAATCTACTACATTGCACTTGTACACATCACCTTGATGTGACCCCTCATTAACCTCTCAACCCTCTCCTAGTAATCCTTGAATGAGGTCAGACCATACCTCCTTACAAATATACATTGTTTTTGTTTGGTGCATTGGCATGGAATTGAACATGTGCACAAAAACATGTAAAGGACAAAACTAATTCAGCCCTATTGACCTAGATGCCTTTGAAAACTCGAGTGATGTCTTGATATCACTTACCATCTTAAACTTTAAGCATAAGATGGTCCAAGCATATGGTTTGGGCCATTCGGGATTGTTAAGAGAGGGGTTGGGGATCTCTTCTAGCTTGCCAAATAAACGTGGTTTTTTATCTACAAAATATGAGTGAGAAAAGAAAAAAATATTGTTCTGTACAAGATCACTTGGGCTTTGAGATACAAACATTGCCTCTCCAATGGATGCATGCATAGCATAGAAAACTCTAGTGAGGCTTTGGAGTGGTTGTTCCTCAATATAATTAGAGGGAAAAATATCTGCAGAGAGACATAAGAAAATGGAGGATTATAAGAAAATTTGAATAAAAAAATCTAATATTAGCATGTTGTTAAAGCTGTGTTTATGTTACACTAACAATTTGAAGAAAACCTTGGTCGTTGGCCTTGAATGTACAGGTCTCCAAGGGTATACACATGTTGCACTATGGCAACCACTCCTTCCTTCTTAGTATGCTTGAAGCCTTGTAGCCGCCCCTTCCAATAAGAGAGAAAGAACAAATCTCTCCATGGAGATGGCATGTTGCATGGTTAAAAGCCAGGATTTTTTGGTTTGAGGCACTTATATATGCTACTTATGTGCTAAACAGATGCCCCACCAAGGCCTTGCTGGACTTAATTATCCCTTATGAAGCTTGGAATGGTAGGAAGTCCTTTGTGGCTCATTTGTGTATTTTTGGTTATCTTGCTTATGCGCTTGTGCTTGAGCAACAATGCAATGATGGATGATAAGGTAGTAAAATGTATTTTTATGGGATACTGTTGGTGGTGGCCGAATAGCCATAGTCGGATCAGCGCCGTTGGTTGTCAGAGCCGGCGGAACGGTGCACTTTATTATAGAGCCGGCATACCAAAGTTAGGTGTACTCACTTACCTTATATGGTTAGACATTGGGATCATTCACTATGAGCAGCTAGTGGGCGCAAAGGGCGAAGAGGTTTATTGGCCAAGCTGAGGATAGATCTCAAGCTCCCCCCCGTTGTTGTATTGACACGGTGAAAAGGGCGTGGGGCCCGTCAGCCCAGTCACTTTTTGGGCCTCGGTGGGTTCTGGCGCCCATTTTTATGCAATTAGGTTTTTAAATAATATTATATTATGTTTTCTTGCAATGTCTATCATATCAATTGGTGTAGTGTAATGGAAACGTTTATGAGTTTAAAGCACGAGGTACATAGTTCAAATCCTACCAATGCATTTGCGATTTTTTTGTTGCCCACAAGGGTGTGTTCATGTGTTATAGTGTGTATGTGTGTGTGTGTCTGTGTTAGAGAGAGAATGTAAAATAGTGTGTGTGTATTAGAGAGAGAATATGTAGTAGTGCGTACTATGTGTGTGTGTGTGTTAGAGAGAGAATGTGTAAGAGTGTGTGAGAGAGAGAACATAATCCAGTGTTAGAAAAGGGGTTTGACTAACTGGAAAATGAGGGTTGAAAATAGTGAGGCCCTCCAAATTAGAATAAGACAAGCATGGGAGCTTGAGATCTATCCTTGTCCTACTGCGAGTGGTTGCCATAGAACATAATCTTCACTGAGTACACTGGATTAGCCTTCAATTAAGGAAGCATGCGGAGTGCGGAATCTGGGAATGCGGAATGCGGAATCAAATCCGTGTGACTTCCGGAGTCAGGGTGGCGGATGCGGATTGCGGAAGCCTGGTGTCAATGGAGCGGAAGTCTGCAGAGTGTGGTGCGGAATCCAGCACGTTTAGCAGTGCAGTGCCTGGGGAGTTGGAGTTGGCAGTCCTCTTTAGCTCTTTGCGAGAGCGAATCAATCGGCAGCTATGGCATGAGATCTGTGTTGCCCAGCTTATTAACAGCCCTCGTAGTAGCAGGCCTACTGCGGAAGCAGTCCAAGCAAAGAACGCGCAACTTCTTCTTCCTGCTGCTGTTGTCACTCCTGCATAGCCAAGGGGGATGAAGATCACTCTTCTCTTGATGATGATCATCAGGGTAGGAGGGGACTCCGTTGCTAAGCTGCAGTTGTTGCGAGCCCAATGATTCAGAGGTGTGACTTTCCGGCTTGACTGTCATAGCCGTGTAGCAAGAAACAAATAGCGCGAACGACCATCCGGCGTGTTAAATCCGGGAGTCACCCAACTCAATCTCCGGCAGCCATTCGCTTCCTAATCCAGAAAGTGGATAAGTTATCCGCTTGCTCAATCCAGAAGCGGATCAAAAAGTCTGTTTGCTTAAATGGGAAGCCGATCAGGTAGTCCGCTTGACTCGGAGGAAGATCAGGTCGTCCGTCTGCTAAATCAGCCAGGCGGATAACACTTCATCATGCTGGTGTCCAGACCCAGCCGAGTCCTCCGCCATGGGAATGTAAGTTGCCATCCCATATAGCGGACCGAAGCAGTCCAGATTGGCTACACTACAACACAAAGTGGACAACCGAATTCAACCAGATCCGGATGCAAGTATGTGCTGTAAAGCCGAATAGCCTGCAGTAATGGGCCGGAGAGCATGCAAGCACTGTGACAGTCAGAAGCATCGGTCTAGTGACTGTGTGACCTGCAGAGGCAGTGTGGTCAACATGGCCATAGAACAATGATTGCTTGTACCATGTATGTGGCTAATGTGGATTCTAGGGTCACAGCTCTTGGGTGTGCCCAAATGCATTGTTGGAGCAGTTTGACAGGATGGCTCAAGCGGAAGAATGCCCGCGATATTGACCGCCTTTTGAAGAGTAAAAAGGAGCTAAAGTAGTTTCTCAAAGATGTTTCCTCAGCTCTGGAATGGCATTCTCAACACCCTTGAAGCGGAGACTCCTTGTTGTTGCAGAATATGGTGTGGATAGCAATTGCAACCTGAAACTTCTTGTCTATAATGTCAAGCATGCAATTGCAAACCTTGAGGATGAGGATAGTAGTTTGGACAGCAGTCCGAAGAATGACTCTGAAGCTTCTGATGCTAATCCGGATGTTGACAATGGTTACCATGATAATGGAGCGGATATGGCTGCGACGATTGACCATCCAAATGAGGAGCTTTTGACTGCCCGGAATGTCCTTGAAGAGCATGGTGGTGATCAACGGCACATTGATTATATCCCCCATGTGAGTGATGGTGCATGGCATAAGCTGAATGAGCAGCCTGTCTCTCTTCCTGATGAGGATGATGTCGTATATCAGTTCCGAAAGTAGCCCATACCCATGATGAACCAGATGTATGGCACATATTCTCGCCAAGCGGGGCAATAGAGGTCATGAACACTTGGGTTGAAATGTTTCCAAATTCCAGTTTTGTACCTCCTACATATCAACATCCTCATGATCAATCCGGATTGGGTTTTGGCCAAGTGTGGCTGGATGGGAAATGTTCCAATGTGTCGGAGGACAATCATGTAAATGAGGATGCCCATCCTCTGCCCAACAATCCGGTTAAGCCAACTTTTGATGAGTCTCCATCATATGTACAGTTGATGACAGAATTCCTGGATGATCCGGAAGAGGAGGCTTTTGCTGCATATGATGTATATGGGAAAGGCTTGACCTGGGATATTTTCAATTTGGTTGATGATATCCTGAAGTCATTGGTAGCCCACACGGAGATGCCCCGATTGCAAGTAGAAGTGCGAAATGCTCATGATGCAGTTCATGGTGATTTTGCTGACCTGATGGTTCATACAGAAGATGTGGTGCCTAGACACAACGAAGCGGAATCAGTAGAGGTTACCGTGCAAGAGCCGATCAAAATCTGAATATGTAGTGCAAGTTGCTTAGAATCCTGGTGGATATGTTAGGGATCTTGCCTACATCCTTGCCAAGTGGAAAGCTCTATGTGATATGCATTCCATAGTCATGGTCATTAGATACATGGAAGGGGGAGAAGGACGGAGATGTCCATGCCGCTTCCTTGAATGTGCATTGCCTTTAACCCTCACATTCTCATGTTCGAGCTGTAGTGGATCAAGATGATCTAGTTCCAAGTGATGAGAAGGTTCTCATCAAATGTGGGTTTCTTTTGCAAAAGCACAAGAGGTGTTTGATACATTGTTAGTCCGAGATGCATTCTCTCGGAATGCTTTGATCTCTAGATATATTGATAAATGGCTCAGTAAGAAAGCATTGGATTGCTTGCAACAAGAGTAATGTGCCATGATGGCGGAAGGAAGGGCAATGGACAAAGACAACCGACAGGGAGATTTCCCTGAACCTAAGGCCATTCTAAAGAACATCATAGATGGTAGGGTGGCCTTAGGACCATTCTTTCAAGCACATTGTGCATGGTATAATGGCCCTAGGGCCATTCTATCATGCACATTCTTAATGTTTTATGCATGCTCATATAGAGAATGGCCCTGGGATCATTCATCTTGATGTTTTATGTGGCGTTTAGACTTGTTTTATGATAATGAAGTATCACTGGTGGTATATGAACATTTTAAAGATTTGAATTGAATAGGAACATCTAATATTCACGCGATGAAATATGATTGCTAAGAAGCTTCAACGATATTCTTACAAATGAAAATGCTATTGAAGTTGTGGAGGAGGAGTCAGTTTCACAGGTGTTAATAAGAGTTGTACAATACAAGACATGTCTAAGAAATCAATGTTGATTGTGGTGTTGGATTTGAATGGATTGCTATTGGAGTATTTTATTCAACCATCAACATTGCATCAATCCACTATGTATGGTCTAAATAGATATTTTATACTCTGACCTGAATGTATAAATTTTTGTAGACCCTTTTTGAAAGATGTAATTTTGGGATTTGGTCAATGCTTCCATTATAGGTCCCATATATGCTTTCAAAATTGAGAGACATGAAACACATCATGTATGTGCGTGGTTGCCAGTACTATGGTTCACACAAGATTAAGAGCCCTTGAGAGATGTATATCTAGATTTTGGTATGCGTAAAAGCACCCAATCACCCACATTGAATTCCACAAATCTCCTATGGGCATCAGCATATTGCTTCATACTCCTTTGATCATTCTTCAAATTATCCTTGCATTGTTGTATGAGGGTTTGCATTCTTTCTACCTCATCCTTTACATTTTGATATGAAATCTCCTCTTTATTGATCACCATTGGCACATTCACTTTGTATCCACCATAAGTAGCCTCAAAAGGTGGCATGCCAATGCTTACATGATTTGTGCTATCATAAGTAAATTCTACCAAATGTAACCACTCATCCCATGGATGTTGAGTATCATGGCAAAAGTGTCTCAAATAGGTCTCCACCCACTTATTGACTCTCTCCGTTTGCCCATCTGTTTTCGGATGCAATGCTTGTTCTAGATGACCAACCATCTGCAAATGAGGGTGCTAGTGGGGCTTCATCATTCCATAAGTTACTAGAGAACTTGCTCTTATGGCTAGATAACTATGTGGGTGAAAACAAAAATCGGTACTTGTTTGCATAAATTTTGTCTCTTCTTGTTGCTAGGGGTGTTTTCAAGGTTGTCCAATTGGGATTTTTAATGGTTTGGCACACACGAGGACATAGATACGATGTTTAGTAGGTTTTTGGAGAAATTGAGAGTTGACCAGACCTTCACTTTACCACATTTGATGGATACCTTAAGGACTAGCTCAACTTCCTTTCCAGTGCCCTTCTTGCTTTTATTGAAGTCCTTGACTTCAAGAGATATTGCGATGGATACCTTTGTGATGGACAAGAAGCACTTATAGGTCACTTGAAACCGCTTCAATTTTAGTTCCTCATGAAGGGGGGCACGCTAGTAATGCAATATAAAGTGCATCTAGAGACAGTTGATTGGAGACCTAGTGATGGAGGTACCCACTATGGAGAAGAAAGACAGTGAAGGTAAACCAATGCTACCACTGGGGACTTAACCTCTATTGCCAATGGAAGAGTATGTAAAGGGGCACGAAGATGTGATATCAGGAATAAAATCTTACATAAAATTTTGGAAAAATCTTAGAAATGGTTCATGTGTGCCAAGAA
Organism: Cibotium barometz; assembly: GCF_041138505.1. Taxonomy (NCBI): domain Eukaryota; kingdom Viridiplantae; phylum Streptophyta; class Polypodiopsida; order Cyatheales; family Cibotiaceae; genus Cibotium; species Cibotium barometz. The sequence goes on along the minus strand of NC_141063.1, from coordinate 23,488,114 downwards.
ATTATAGGCATGTGAGATAGATTATTGGAATAATGTAATCCAAGAGCTTGAGAAACCAATAGCATCAGAGGCTAGATTGTACACAAAGTTTTGGCCAAAATCTTCTCAACATCTAGATAATGTGGATGCTAAAATATTCTTAGGTTACAAAGAGCACTATGATTATTAGTATGGGCCTCAATGGAAAAAACCAAGGGAAGAATTCAACCCAATGCATGATGTTCAGCAAGGGGACTTTATATTGTTGTGCACCTAGATAATAGAGACATATATCCCATTTGGCTTGCTATGGTTGATCTAGAGATTGATATGGAGAGAACATCACCAAACTACAAGAAGCTTTTAATACATTATTGGGGACCTTGTGCAAGGAAGAATGGTATGACAAATGTAGAGGCCTTTGCACTGATTGTTGAAAGGGGTTTTGGATGGAGAAGATCCACGAGTGTGGGAAATGGATGATGTAATTGTTTGGTCATGGAGACCCGAAAAACTAGGGCTATATACAAGAATCAAGATACCAGTTAGGGAAGTCAAAAAAGCATAAGAAGGCTTCCACCTCACTAGCGTGCATGAACCAAATGGGGATGAACTTGATGGTTCCCCCATTGAGCAGTAGTAGAATCTTGACTCAATTTTGTGGTGTTGTAGTTATGCTTTTTGTATCTTTCTTTGCACTCAATACAAACCATCTTTTGTGCCTATGATGTTCTTTTGTCTTGGCAGTGTTAATATTTATTAGATTGTTTCATAAAATTTGTGCCATTGTCTATAAAGTTTCCTTTTAAATTTGTAAGTTTAACTTTTTTCAATGTTAAATCTAATTGATGCAGGTCTATGCAAGAGACAAATATCACTTCCTTGTTACGGTGTTTTTCAACACACACCTTCCTACATGATTTATCAATCACCTTGCAAATATGAATCTCTATACCTATGTATGTTTTCCCACATTAAGTGGGAAATTCCCAAATTATATGAAACCTCTCAATTTTGAAATTCCCAAAATGCGAGATTTTTTCATATTATCTAATGTGGTGTTTTTATGCTTTGGAGGAGCAGCTTGTAATAAATCTTTTGGAGGCCTTAGAACATTAGACCTTTGAATAAATGAGGTTGTAAGAGCTCACATGTATGAAAAACGATTTTTGAAAAGATTTAGGCTCCCGTATATGTGAACTAATTTTTTTTAAAAAAAATAAAAAAGTGAGTTAAAGAATAGAGAAAATAAATGTAAAGAAGGATGAGTGAGAGACATTAGGGCGGTAGCATGATAATATGGCTGCTTTACAGCAGTTTGGCAAGAAGTGGGACATTTTTGAGTCTCCTGAATCCGTGTCCGGGGTATCTCGGGCGAGTTCGGAATGACCAATCAGTTGCTTCTGTCACGTATCTCGGTCGAGATATGTGTCGCCCACGTAGGTTTGGTAAAGGTAGCCATGCATTATCTCGAGCAAGATACATGGCAACATGACCAGGCAATCTAGTCATCATCCCAACGTATCTCAGTCGAGATAGTTGAAGATGCTAACTAGATTGCACAGTCATGGTGGCGTGCCAATGTAGCATGTATATTTATATCTCGGGCGAGATATGAATATGTATATTTATATATCGGGTGAGATATGAAAATTAATAAAAGGTTTCTCGGGCCAGATAATTATATATTTATCATTTCTCAGGCAAGATACGTAAATTGAATAAATTATATATTTATCGTATCTCAAGCGAGAGACATAAATTGAATAAATTATATATTTATCGTTTCTTTGGCGAGATACATAAATCGAACAAATTATATATTTATCGTATCTCGGGCAAGAGACTTAAATCGAATAAATTATATATTTATCGTATCTCGGGTGAGATACGTAAATCAAATTATATATCTATCTTATCTCGGGTGAGATAAGTAAATCGAGTTATTAATTTGTATATTTATGATATCTCGGGCGAGATATCAAAAACGAATGGTCAGTGCCACACGTATCTCGCCCCTGAGATATGTGTACCCTAAAAATCCCCAAACTTTTCTTGCTTTTCATTATCTGCCGTCCTTTTCTTTGTTTTTTTGGAGCTTTTCACGAGCACCTATCGCTGTCGCTGTCGCCGTCGCGGGAGCACTTGTCATCGTCTATCACCGTTGCTGGATCTCGTCACTGTCGATCTCACCCGAGCTGCCCCACATCTCTGCCGTCGAACCCAAAGTTTTGCCCAGGTAGGCGTCCTAGTTTATTGAGTATTTATTTTTTAAAGCTTTGAGCAATTCATTTTCATTAACACCTTAATTAATGTAAATTGATTATTACAAAGCATAATTAAGAAAACTAGCATGCATTCGTCTATGGGCGGTTCTGCATTAATTTATGCGTGAGAAAACTGTAATTAACGAAAGCTCTACATTCAAAACCAGGGTTTGCACCAGTAATTAACCTTACCATTAAGCAGTTTAATTAAATGATCAAAATAGGGTCTGCAGCAGTAATTAACGAAACCATAAGCAGTTTGATTAAATGATCAAAACATAGAAGCTCCTCAGATTTTGGTAGTTATGGATGTAAAACCATGTCTCAAAACCCATCCAAATCCATTTAGCAAATTATTGCACGAAGCTACATTAGTTTTTACAGGTTTTAGGTGTTTGAAATATACACATGTCCCATGCATTATGATGTATACATCTGATGCCTTTATAGTTGTCCTCTAATAGAGCACATGTATATTTGATGCGTTGTCCTATGATAGAGCACATGCATCTCCTTTTCTCAATTGACCATCTCCTTTTCTCAATTAACCATCTCACATGCATGAAGCCTCTATGCATAAGGTCTTAATGCATGAAGCCCTATGCAACATGAACTATGGCTTCATGTATGAAGCCTTTATGCATAAGGGCTTATTGCATGAAGCCTGCGCAAGATGCATTATGGCTTCATGCATGAAGCCTTTATGCATAGAGGCTTTATGATTAAGCTTCAAATCTTTATGCATAGAGGCCATATGCATGAAGGCTTAAGCATAAGGCCTTTATGCATAAAGACTTAATCATAGGGCTTTATGCATAGAGGCTTTATGCTTAAGCGGTGCAGGCTTTATGCTTAAGGCTTATGGATAGAGGCTTTATGCATAAGGCCTTATGTATAAAGGCTTAAGCATAAGGCCTTATGTTCACCACGTCTCCCACTTGCCATAATTTTACTATCCCCCTGTGCTTGGGGGTGAGCCTGAATGGCTTTATGGTTGGGTGGTGACCTAGATGCCTCAGTCTTTGTGTGTTTTCACCATCTTTGTTTAATTAATTAATGATGAAAACAACATTTCGGGGACATATTATGCTCCCCCTAAGCTAGTATTCTCATCATTAATAACTCTGTAGTACTCCCCTAATAACCTTACATGTTATAATACTAGCGAAGTGTCCAACCAACCACTCACACCCCTTGGCACATATGCATGTATCACCGACCCTACAACCTATCATTGATCCTAAAGCAAAGAGGTTATTTTGTACATAATTAACAAAAGACCCTCTTGCCCCATGTAGACTAGAATGACCCACAATAGCATTTCTAAAATTGGTTCAAGCCTACATGTGGCCCCCAAGAGGCCTATTTTTCCTTTGAGGCACATAAAAGAGCCCATAGATACCCTAAACAATGCTTACATAGCAATTAGTCATCTCACTTGGGTGATACAATAATATTGAGGATGAGAGAGAGAGAGAGAGAGAGAGAGAGAGAGAGAGAGAGAGAGAGAGAGAGAGAGAGAGAGAGAGAGAGAGGACCTTTCGGTTACGTGGCATCATGCACTTTTTATCATGGCTCGTGAGGAGTCATGTCAAGAGACCATCCTCGAGATGGTCACACTCTTAGAGGCTTCATGCACTTAGCTTCGCAGACAGAGAGTTGGGACAGCATCACCTTTACCAGCACCCCCTAGCCATGTAAGAACATTGTTTAAATTATTTTCCCATTACTCAAGTATGCTTTGTTGTATTTGTGTTAATATTGATCACTTTCACTTTTCAAGATACCGAGCTAGCTGAGCTTCATTGTGATAGGTGTCACAACTCACTCTGGAGTTACATGAGTCACACCACCAAGAGATTGAGTGCTAGAGATAGTTAGTTCGTGAGGTGGACATCGAGAGACGGATCGCATACTATTGCGCAGAGCACTACATGAGGGAGTGGATGAGACTTGGTAGAGATGCAACTCACCATCGTGTGATGCCAAGCATTGCTATCTATCCCCTTCCACCAGACTCTTTGGTTACAAGACCACATGCGGACACCAGCACTGTAGTTTGTGGAGTTTGCCTCGGCGAGTTTGACACTTGGGTACACATCAGGGTGCCACCACTAGTTTTATCTTTATTACCTTGTCCGCTCATTGGCGATGACTGCTAGGTGTCTAACTTGCCGATAATACAGTGTCAAGTTTGGCCTATATCTCCTTTGGGGGATAGACGACTTGTACCCAGGGTCAGGAGAGTGACAGTGGATCTTGTCTCACGGAGGCCGATTGGTAGCACTGATGATCATTGGCAAGCTATCCTAGACATCATGGCAGATGATGGATATGTTCCTGAGGATATGCTTGAGGATTTTGAGATTCCTGTAGAGAGGGATTTATCACCAGAGGAGGAGGAGGCATAGAGAGTACGATGGACCCGCATTAATGAGTTCATCTTATAGGCTCGGCATGTTGCTTTACGCACCCCAATTGGATCAGGGAGTTTGGTGGACCGGCATCTCAATGCACATATTAGGTCGGTGGAGCAATCTACACGTGGTCGTTTTGCTACTCACGTGTATGCTCACCTCCACTTATGGGAGATGAGACATGAGCATAGAGGCCAGGTGATTGATGAGAATCTTAGTGATGTTGCTACTGCTACACGTGGTGGTGAGTCCTCAGCCATGGCAGAGGAGCATCTTACCCAGAGGACCATTGGAGAGCAGGTTGTATAGCAGCAGCCGAGGAGGAGGCACGTCATCTTGGAGCTTATTACGTCCTCTCAGATGAGGATTAGACATCATGTACATGTATATCACATCATGCTTTTGTATTGACCAGTCTACATGCCATTTGTATTTATGACCTCATGTTTCTATGTATGACATCCACGAGTTGTATCCCATTTTGATTTATATATTGGACTATGTCTTTTGTGATTTTGTATTTCTATAAAGTTTTATATATTGGACTATGTCTTTTGTGACTTTTAATTTCTATAAATTTTTTACATGTAAGGTGCCATGCTATTTTTTGCATAGGGGACCCTTTGGGCATAATGTTAAAAAATAGTGGATGGCAACACACCATCCCGTGCATCCGGCATCCGATGGTGATGATGAAACTTTGCGAGTGGTGGGGTAGCAGCCCCGTGGACCTGCTTGCAAAGTTTCACCAGCATCGGACACACCATATAATAATGATACCCCACCAAAACCGCTATTTTTCACATAGGGGACCCTTTGGGCACTATGTGAAAAATAGCGGATGGCAACACATTGTCCCGCCCATCCGACGTCCGATGGTGATGAAACTTTGCGAGTGGTGGGGTAGCAGCCCACAAACCCACTCTGAAAGTTTCACCACCATCGGACGCCGTATGATAATGATGCCACAACGAAGCGGAATCAGTAGAGGTTACCCACAAGAGTCGATCAAAATCTGAATATGTAGTGCAAGTTGCTCAGAATCTTGGTGGATATGTTAGGGATCTTGGTGGATATGTTAGGGATCTTGCCTATATCCTTGCCAAGTGGCAAGCTCTATGTGATATGCATTCCATAGTCATGGTCATTAGATACATGGAAGGGGGAGGACGGAGATGTCCATGCCACTTCCTTGAATGTGCATTGCCTTTAACCCTCACATTCTCATGTTCGGGCTGCTGTAGTGGATCAAGATGATCTAGTTCCAAGAGTGATGAGAAGGTTCTCATCAAATGTGGGTTTCTTTTGCAAAAGCACAAGAGGTGTTTGTTGATACACTGTTAGTCCAAGATGCATTCTCTCGGAATGCTTTGATCTCTAGATATGTTGATAAATGGCTCAGTAAGAAAGCATTGGATTGCTTGCAACAAGAGTAATGAGCCATGATGGCGGAAGGAAGAGCAATGGACAAAGACAACCGGCAGGGAGATTTCCGAGATGCTATGGCTACCTTGGCGCATCATGATAGGGCTGAATTGCTTGTATGTAATCTTAAACTTGTTGAGGATCAGGAAGATCTTTTTGATTTCAAAGATGATGAGGATCTAGATGAGCAAAGGTGTCTAGACAACCCCATGACATCAAAGATGAAGCTCGACGATGAGTAGCTTGGTTACTGGATGCATGCTCAAATGAAAGATCAGGATACATACATGATGGATGCTTGCAAGAATGAGCTAAATGTTTGCTTTGAGAATGCTTGGATGGATGAACAGGGCAGGTTGTAGCATGCCCCCATGGATGAGCAAGAGGGTGAGGCAATGGAGGAGCTGTGTGGCCGAGAGAGCCCCGAAATGCACTCACATGACGAGACTCCTTAGACACATATGTCGGAGAGCATGGAGGACAATCTCTAGGATGCTTTGATGCATCAGAACAAGGGTGAGGTTGGGGAGGAGCAGAGTGGCTGCAAAAGCCCGAAGAAGCCCTCACACACCAAGATCCCTTGGATGGATAAGCAGGTGGACTACAAGTATGCAGTTTATGCTTGGATGAAGAGCAAAGAAGATTCAGATGATCCTCCAGATGGTAGTTCTAGCCATGATGATGGGATGGTTATGCTGAAGGTTGAGAGATCATGGAAGGAGCATGAAGGCCGGAAGAGCCAGGTGATGCCCTTGGATGTCTCTAACCTTGCATTAGGTTTCCCTCATGGTGCAGATAGTCCGAAAAATCTGGTTTCCAGTTTCGATCAAGATGATGACATAGACTGGTTTGACATGTTGCTTGCCGATGATGGTGTACCTATCCATGGTGATAGCCTTGCAGAGGTTGATGCAGGTTGGTTTGAAACCTTGTTGGAGGTTGATGCAGGTTGGTTTGAAACCTTGTTGGAAGAGGATGTGAATCATGTAGATTTTGCTTGTATGCCGGATGCAGTAGAGCATGGTTTGAGTGTTCCTGTGAGTGACGAGCTACAAAGCATGATGTGGATAGAGTGCTTACTTGGTTACTTATGCACACACTCTTGTGCTATTTAGTAGAATTCTTTAGAGATAATCTGCCATGTTCATCGAGTCGAGCTCAAGGTGTTGTGCCAATTGGGGTATGTTGGCATGTAGCAGATGCTGGAGCTTCATCGACCTATCCTTTTGATAGGCAGTGTCAGCCCTACCCCGTGCCAGTGGAGTGTTGACACCCTTGTGTGACAACATGGTTTTATATTTTCATTTTGTATGATCATGGCTGGATGGCCTTGTATCTGATGGGTTCCCAGCCCTTGAAATGGTTGCATTGTACTTGCACTAGATTCATTATGTGCACGACACTAGCATGACCTTGATTGTGGGTTTGAGTCGTCAGACTGGGAATCCAACCCACCAGGTGTGTCAAGTGTTCGCAGCCGGACAGCCACAGCCAGATCAGCGTCACTGGATGTCAGAGAGCCAATGGAATGGCACACTTTCTTATAGAGCCGGTGTGCCAGAGTTAGGTGTACCCACCTACCTTATATGGTTGGGAATTGGGATCATTCACTACTATGAGAGGTTGTGTGTGTGTGTGTGTGTGTGTGTGTGTGTGTGTGTTGTATATGAGCATCCATGATTATGGATTTGGAAGAGCTATACTTTTTTTGGGTTTTCTCTGTGTGTTTTCCCCTTTCTTTTGTGTTGTTTTCTCTGTTAGGGCAAGAAGGCCAACAGATACAACTTATAAAGCAAATGATATGGACTCTACCATCCAGCCACCCACAAAGCGGATTTTGGTGAGTGGAGATGTTGAAATAAGCTAGATGAAAAGGCAGTAAAATGTATTTTTATGGGATATAACATAGAAAGAAAAGGGTATAGACTCTACCATCCAACCACCATCCAACCACAAAAGTAGATTTTGGTGAGTAGAGATGTGTTTTTGTGGGATATAACATAGAAAGAAAAGGGTATAGATTCTACCATCCAACCACAAAGAAGATTTTGGTGAGTAGAGATGTTGTCTTTATTAGGAATTCAATTCATCTCAAAAAGCAAAGGGAATAGACTCTACAATTTGGCTACAAAGCAGATTTTGGTGAGCAGAGATGTGAAGTGGAGTACCTTGGTCATATAGTTGGCAAAGATGGCATAAAAGTGGATTCCAAGAAGGTGGAGTGTGTGCAAAAGTGGCATATTCCAACCAATACAACACAATTAAGGGGTTTCTTGGGACTCTCTTCATTCTATAGGAGATTCATTGAGAAGTATGTGCACATAGCTGCACGGACAAGATCAAGAAGGAATTATTCTTTTAGGTTGCAATAAAAAAGAGAGTTTTGAAGAGCTCAAAAGAATGCTTACATCAGACCCTATTTTAGTATGTCCCAACTTTTCAAAGCCATTAACAATAAGAGCGGATGCATTTGGAAGAGGCAATTGCATATGAGAGCCACAAATTGGATGCAAAGGAGATGGAATTACATGTCTATGATCAAGAGATGATTTCCATCTTACATGCAATCGAGAAGTGGCTCCATTATCTCTATGGGAATCATTTCTGTGTGATAAGTGATCATATTGGGTGCTCAAATACTTTCTATCACAATCGACTCTATCTCCAAAGCAAAGAAGATGGTTGGCTATTTTGCAAATGACTTTGAGATCAATTGAATAAAGGGAAATGATAATGTAGTTGCCGATGCTCTTTCATGTATGTGGGCTTGTTCATTGAATGCGATATCGGAGCTACATATAAGATTGGGTCATGGACATTTAAGAGGAATATCTTTTGGATGAAGAAGTGTCACAAGTGGTGCATAAACTATAGAAAGGTACCCATAAAGATTTTCCTCATTTTATGAGCTCAAGAATGGCCTCTTGCACTATACCTAGTTCATAATACAAGAGCAAGTTGATGGAGGAAATGCATGCAACCCCTATGGGGGTTCATTTGGGTCTCTACAAAACCTTTGACAAGATAAGGAAGAATTTCTTTTGGAAAGGGATGTGGAGAGATGTGCATGCATATTTCACAAGGTGTTTGCCATGCATATGTGGAAAGATATGCACGCATATGTCACAAGGTGTTTGCCATGTCAATTAAACAAGGATCCAACACATAAGCTGGGAGGTTTGCTTCAACCCTTGTCTATTCCCAAGGTTTGTCTTAATTGTAACCTTGTTAAGACGTTTGTAATCAATACACATCTACCAGGTACCTTGATCTTTTTTCTTAAGACATTTGTAATCAATACACATCTGCCAGGTACCTTGATCTTTTTTCTTAACCAAGAGAATTGGTGCACCCCAAGGAGACTTACTTGGTCTAATTTGACCCATCCTCAAGTATTAAACTAGTTGGTTTGCTACCTCATCTTCCTCAGTCTGTCTAAGCCGATATGGAGAAATACTAACAGGTTCTACACCCGGCACTAGCTCAATTTTATGGTCCACCTCTTGTTTATGAGGTAATCCGTGAGGTAACTCATCAGGAAATACATCCTGAAATTCACTCTTTACTTTTTTAGATATCCAAAGAAACAGTGTTTACATCAAAATAAACACATGAAGACACTGGATCCATAACCAATTGGAAAAGTTCATAGTTAAAAAGATTTTCCATTAACTCAAGCTCATTAATAAAAGTTTCCTTGGGTAAAATAATGTTTCCCTTAAGAGTAACAAGGTTTCCATTGTGATGGAAAGACATCAAATGTTTGACCCAATCAACATAAAAATCTTTTTTTTTTCGATGAAACCATTCCATCCCTAAAATGATATCTACATGACCCAAGCTCATGACATGAAAATCAAGTCTATCCGAGTACAACTGGATGTCTAATGGTAGTTTTGACACCTTGTCAATGTGCTTGAGAATGGCCCTATGGCCATGCTACCATGCATAATGCGTTTGAAAGATTGGACCTAGATCCTTTCTACCATCCATGAAGGCAAACTTTAGGATGGCCCTAAGGCCAATCTCTACATATGCATACATAAAATATCAAGATTATGCATGGTAGAATGGCCCTTGTTACAAGCACAATATGCTTTAGAATGGCCCTAGGACATTCTCCACTCCCTTGTGTCAACTATTGGCAAATTTTAGAATGGTCCTTGGGCCAATCTCTACATGTGCATGCATAAAATATTAAAATATAAAGACTAGCAAGAATGGTCCTATCTCTATTCTCCACTCCTTTGTGTGAACTACTGGTAAATTTTAGAATGGTCCTTGGGCCAATCTCTAGATGTGAATGCCAATCCCTAGGGCCATTCTCTACTCCCTTATGTCAAATGATGGTGAATTATAGAATGGTTTGATTGCCATTATACCTACACAATGTGCTTAAAAGAATGGCCCTAGGGCCATTTTACCATCCAGGATGTGCTTTAGAATGGCCCTAGGGCCATTCTACCATCCACAATGTGCTTTAAAATGGCCCTAGGCCCATTATACTATGCATAATATGCTTAAGAGATTGGACCTAGGTCCATTCTACCATCTATGATGTCCTTTAAAATGGCTCTAGGACCATTCTTTCAACCACATTGTGCATGAACACTGTTGTGGACAAATAGGTAATATTTCCTAAAAATGAAAAACATTTGGCATCTTTCAAAGATTCCATAAAAAAGGTTCACTTTTTACCTCTTTTTGAAAAGTGGTCTACGCATGCGTACAACACTGCCAAAAAATGATAATATTTTGGGCACTTTACCCGTTTCTTACAAAAATTGACATGAAAAAAAAGACTTCGTTTTGCTTACTTTTTGAGATTATAATTGAAAGTCTAACAATAAGTTTTTAAAAAACATGCCAAAATAGAGACAATGTTTATTATTGCCATCTTCAATCCAGAAAAAAATTGATACAATTGTAAAAAGAAGCTATTTTCTAAATATATAGCTTATGACTGACATAGTTATAGTTCCTCATAATCATTGCTATCTATGCCAACACCATTACTAGTTGATGTGCCTTTCCTTGAGAAGGTAGACTATGCATCCTCTTATTCACTCCACAAATACATTTTTTTTCTGTGTGTACACTTGAAGCTTCAACTCCTTGGGTCATCTACCATGTTAGCATGATTAAGGATGTACTATAGAGTGCAACTATAAAAACTATCTATTTATATAAATATATTAAAAAAGTCTTATCTTGTATAGCTATTATCTTAATTATAAGACCCTATTTTGGCTCTTGATGATGAGAGTAGTATTAAAATCCATTTTGAAGCTCTTGAGTATCGCAATTTCTTAATTGATAATATATACTTTTTTAAAAAGAGTTCATTACGTATGGATGAATTTTAAAATATCATGAATAAGGTATTTAAAAGCTATCTAATTTTGAAAAACAATTACAGTCACGCTCAATTTTAAAGAAGATGTGTCCTGATGTGACAAAAAGGGAATAAAATGGTAATTTTAGTTATTAAATGAGTTTAGAAAGCATGAAAAAGCTCACTTTAAGAAATAAAAGTTTATACTTTCCAAAATTCTTTTTTTTGTAAAATATCAAGCAGGGACTTGGGTTCGAATCCTATTGGTTACTACACATGGTAAGGATTTTTTAGCTACCACTTTTGCGGCCAACTGAATGTAGAGTAACAACTTCTCAGCTAAGAGTTGATGTTTTACATACAAAACATCAACTTTTATGAAAAATTAATATTTTGCATCAAGTTGATGCAAAACATCAACTTTTTACGCAAAAGATCCAACTTTTTTACAAAACTTGATGTTTTGCATATATTAACGCTATGCAAAAGATCAACTTTCTCACAAAAGATGATGTTTTGCATCATTGATGCAAAACATCAAATTTTATGGAAAAGTTGATGTTTTACATCACCTTGATACAAAACATCAACTTTTCCATAAAACTTGATGTTTTGCATGAACTTTGATGCAAAACATCAAGTTTTGTGGAAAAGTTTATGTTTTGCATCAACTCGTGCAAAACATCAACTTTTAGGCTAAAAGTTGATGCAAAACATCAACTTTTCCACACAACTTTATGTTTTTAATCAAAAGTGATGCAAAACATTAACTTTACCACAAAACTTGATGTTTGGCATCAAGTTTCAAATGCTCCGAAGAAGAAAGTTGGAGGATCAGAGGTTGATTTTCACAAACAGCTTGTTTTAGCCAATTACATCTAAGCTAGTGTAAGATTCCTCCCCAGCCTCTCAAGATGTCTAGCATCTTCCCGTATAATTAAATCCCTCTTTAGAAATATAAAAGATCTTGTTTCTAACTGTTTTAACCTAGAGAGAGAGAAAATTCTAGAGAGAGAATATTCAGATTTTTAATATTTTTGGATAAAAAAATATCTCATCTTATTAAAATAAGTTTTCCTGAAACAGAAGTTCAAAAAATTTTCAGAAGGTGCATTAGAAATTAAGTATAATTTGTTCAAGAGGCATTATCCTAAGGGTGAAGATTTTTTCGAAAATTTAAATTAAGGTTCCTATGGACCAATAAGATTCATCCAAATGTAAGGAAGAGATAAATGAAGAAATAAAAGAAAAATTCTCCCAAAAATGAGTAAATACTCACATAAGATGAAGAGTTGACTAAGGACAAGGCTAATAGTTAAAAGGGGAGATATTTAGAAGTAATGATGTAATTTTGACACCTCTGCATGGGGATTTTTCCCTCATGAATGAGACGCCTACTTCACATGTGCAATTGAGTTTTAAATCTTCAAAAATTGAGATATTTGATCTCTCCTCTCTCCTAATTCAAGTCTAGTTCCAAAAAGTTAGCTCAACTGACCTAAAAATGGTCAAAAATTGACCAAACTGAATTGGAAAATTCTAGAATCAGTTTGTTTGGTTAGGAGCTCACTTTTTCCTATAAATAGAAGCCTTCCCCTTTGTTGAAACTCAATAGTGTTCTGTTACTCTACTCCTCCCAAGCCAAGAACTGTGAATTTATTAATAATTCACTAGTTTTTGACATTTCCCTCTTCCAAAGATTGGTAGCCACTCTTGTTACAAACAAGAGTTGAACCCTCAAACCATCAAGTCAAAGGAAAGCTCTCAAAATCACTAGTAAGTTGGTGATTCTTCTCTTTTTACACTTATTTTATGGGTTTAAATGGTTTTTATGCTTTATGTCTTCTCTAAAGTTGCAAATAATGTTATGCCTCATTACAAAAAGGCATTCCCCTCTCTTCTCTAGCAAAACCAACCATTCTCTATCCTAGGTGAATGCTTAATGATTAAAGTCAAGTTTTTATAATGTTTGTCTTAATTAAGTGGAAAAATATTTACTTTCGGTTAATTTCAATACTCTTAGTGCACTTTTAATTAGTTTTAAAGACTTTAAAATTTGAAAAATGGTCAGCCATACAAAGGAGGTTATGGCAAAATTTTTAGAAATTAGTGAAATAAAATTCATCTTTTATTATTCTAAAAGAGTAATCCTTATGGCTTCTATATTCGAAAGTATCATTTCATGCATAGAAGTATGCATAAAAGATAATTTTTTTATTATAAAAGTGTTACTTTTATCATAATTAATTTTCATGCATAGAAGTATGCATAAAAGATAAATTTTTTAATTATAAAAGTGTTACTTTTATCATAATTGATTTTCACGCATAGAAGTATGCATAAAAGATAATTTTTTTAATTATAAAAGTGTTACTTTTATCATAATTGATTTTCATGCATAGGAGTATGCATAAAAGATAAATTTTTATTATAAAAGTGTTACTTTTATCATAATTGATTTTCATGCATAGAAGTATGCATAAAAGATAATTTTTTTTAATAAAAGTGTTACTTTTATCATAATTAATTTTCATGCATAGAAGTATGCATAAAAGATAATTTTTATTATAAATTGATACTTTTATCATATTTGATTTTCATGCATAGAAGTATGTATAAAAGATAATTTTTTTAATCAGAGATCGAGGTAAATGAATACTCCTCACAAGAAATCCATGTTTTTGAAATTTGTAAACAAGTATTCGTCGAAAGAAATTTAGAAAAAGAGAAATTGAGATAGTACCTTTCGAGAAAGATAATTTTAGGAAGAACCTTTCCAGACCTAAACTCTGATTCAGACTATTGACCAAGACCTAATTCCTTCGTCAGTTTCAATCAATGATGATGTGCCCAGTTCAAGAAAAATGTACTCAAATCATCCATCGAATCTGAAACTAAGTTAAGACTTTTGATTTTGATCTGAGGATCAAGTTAACAGAATTCGAGGAATTGAAACCTCGATCTAGAAGTATTGAGATACGGATTAAGATATACTCAGGGTATTCAAACAAAATCAAAACTGTAAACTTGCATAGAAACCTTGCCTTCTTAAAAGACTGTCTTACGCCAGAATGCTGGAGGGAACATTTGGCATATATGTTTATCTAAGGAAAGTTCGGTTGCAATAGGTGGTGGGGAGTGTTCGAGGGACAGCTCACACGGCAAAGCTTGCCGAGGTCTTGATTAGCCTCGGTATGGTTAAAATGGTGTGCTTCCGGTACGATGGACGAGGGTCGACGAAGCGGTCCTTGAGTGAAGTGCCAGGACACCTAAGGAGGATCCTGGAGGGTTTTGACCAGGCGATGCACGGGCTCGCGGTGCCGAGGACATCCATGCGTATATCGAGGAAGATATTATATGATGGATCTATGTTTATTATAATCTATCACACTGGATCTTGTTGTCGGCTCGCTAGTCTCTCAACTAGAGTCCGGAGTGATACTGTTTTGTGAGAAACAAAGACTCAATAGAAATTTTGAAGTATGACATGTGTAACCCGTAAATTGAATGTTAATGGATTGTTTTATAGATTAAAGTTTTAAAGAGGAGTGTGTGTGTTTCTGGTTTCTAAAGCTAAAGTTAAGAATGGCATTTCAATTATGGGTAAGTGAGTACTTGTTTGGATCTACCGATTCTAGTGGCAGGGTGGTGGCTAACCCATGGGCCGGATGGGGTTAGGCTGGAATCAATGGAGTTTTAATAATCAAACTGAAAAATCTTAGGATTACGCTAAGATTCGAGTAGTTAGTCAATTCCCTGATAAATTTTTCAAATAAGTGGATCAACGACTGTGCCTGATCTTGATCAGGAAAAAAGCATTGAATTTACTAAAATGATCAAATTATATCAGTGACAGTTTCCTTCTATCTGGTTTATTCAGTTGAAGGATAGCTTAGAATTGATCACTTTAGAAAAATTTGTAAGAAAATTCAAAAAGGTGGAATCGTCCCGCTTTCCGGGCATGGAAATTTTCCCGGTTTCGGTTTTTGGAGTGACCACCAGCCTAGTCTCGTGCCCGGACATTCGTGGGCGAGGCCCCGAGTGAGAAACCCTACCCCGCACATGAGGGGGTTGCTTCCGCTGCCAGCTACCGGGAGTTCGTCGGTGCGCGGAGGGGGTAGAGGGATCTCACAGTTGGTATCAGAGCCAGGTTCAAAGCTAATAAGGATAAATAAATTCGTATCGGAAATTGATAATAAGAACTCAGAAAAAGCATTTTCATAATGTATTTTCATTCCGTAAGCTTCTTTAATGAAGAAATTTTAATCAAAGAAATTATTTTTATAGATGGAAGTTCCCTATTTATCTGGTATTCCCGACCTCACCCAGTCTCAAGATATGATTGCGTTTGCCTTCGAGCATCTCATCTCTTCCGCTTTAACTCGAACAAGCCGAGCAAGACTTGCACGCCATTTCGAGGATTTATATTTTCCTAACCCAGCGGAGAGAATACAACATAAGTGGTTTACAGGGCAATATGTCCACGCCTCTTGCGACCGCCGTGCAATGCTGTGGCAGAACCTCTCATTGGCCATGATCTTGTTAAAGCTAAAAATGGTGCATGGCGTCATTCTATATCATTCGACGCCTCGGAATTTCAGACTTTCATGCCAAGTCTACAGACTCCTTAGTTGTTTTATCCCTAAATGGAAGATAATAGCTCCCTTGTCTTAGTAAGTGGACGTTTGTATCAGGGCATGGCTATGACCCAGTACCGTCGTCATATACGTCTCCCGAGGAGATTTTGAATTCTGGAGCCGAGCTGCTCTATGTACATATTGTAACTTTTATATAAATATAGAAATGTTTTCTGGAGAAAAATTCCCTGTCGTATAAGTGATTGTTTATAAACGATCTGATAAAGAAAAATCTGTTATCGGATATATATCATAGATCTCCAATAAGATCATTGTCTTGTTTAAGAAATTGCTTTCCGAACCTCTTAAGTCTTAGGATCTCGTGGATAATATCAAAATAAATATTTAATTATATTTAAAATTTTGGCAGAATCATGAGACGAGGAAACCGTGGCCGTCAGCCAGACCCTGTCTTTGAAGATGACGAGCTTGATCCTGATGTTCGCAAGGCCCTTCATAGGACTCAGCCAGGACCCTTCAAAGGAGAAGGGGAGAACCTGGGCGAGGCTGTGGAAAAATGGGTAGAAGCCATGGAAGAGTATTTTGACGTCACAGGCTACAATGAGTGGAGCAAAATGGCTCTTGCTCGGCTGAAAATAGTGGAAACAGCCAGGGTAGCATGGAGGAACCACTGTGACACCAACCGTCTGGACAGAAATACTCAATCCTGGAGTGATCTAAAAAACTATCTAAGAAAGAGATTTTGTCCTCCTGGATTTTTGGAAACCAAAATGAACGAATTCCTAGAGCTAAAGCAGGAGAGCAAAACCATCGAGGAATACCACCAGGCCTTTGCTCTTCTACTCAAATATTCACCACCTCTAGATGAAGAGCAACTCATGGCCAGGTTCATTCGGGGAATGAACGAACCCTTAGACACACTGGTCAAAAATGCCAAGCCAGTGTCCATGGCTGAAGCAGTAAGAATGGCAAAAGATTTTGCCAAAGCCTTTGTAGTAAAGGTCCCACCAAAACCTGCACCCTCTAACTTTAAAAGATTCCAAGCCCAGGGAAGTACTTCAAACTTTCCACCCCCAAAGAGGCAGCAAGGCCCGAATCAGAATTGTTGAAATTTGAGCATAATGATGAGCTATGGTGGATCAAACACTAGAATCAACATCATTAACAAAGTGATTAGTAAATGATTAAGATGTAATTAGTGAATAATTAGCAAATAGATTAATGTAGGCATGGATACTCAAAAACCAGCAAATTCTCATTAGGGCTATGCCTCAATTTATAGAGTTTACATCAAGCATCAAATCCCATTGATTTCTCCATGATTCACTCCCAGAATATCTCCACCTTTTGCCTGATTCTCTCCACCTCTTCTCTTTTCCCAGAATATCTCCCAGAATATCTCCACACTCCTAAATTCTCTCATGCTACCCTTTATTCTCTCCCAGTAGATTCTTCTCACCTTTTCACAGGTTCTTTCACAATTACATCTTCTCTTTTACAGCCTCTATCCAAGAGCTTGTTCCCACACACACCCTATTCACTTGTATTTTCAACACCTCCCCTCAAGTGAATAATCCTAGCACACCTGGACCCTGTATCAAGTTTCCCTCTTACTTGATAGCCCGCGACCAGTGCCTCAAGTCCCTAAACTCCATAGTCCTTGACACTCTCTCTCTCTATGTGTCCAAGGCTACTATAAGTGCCCACGACCTTGACTAAAGTGCTCACACATACATCTACCACTTGGCCTACATCATCGGTGGCTCAGAGGTGGTTTTACTTTATTGGGGCAGGTTACATTGGGTTGTGGGGTCTCTCTCTCTCTCTCTCTCTCTCTCTCTCTCTCTCTCTCAGAAAAGATGATCTGACTCCACTTCCTTTGGAGCCTCCATGAAGTTTGTTGATGTCATTCCTTCTCCACTGGGTTTGCTGTAGCAGTCTCTTGCCATGTGTCCTGGCTTTCCACAGTTGTTGCAAGTGAAGGTCCTCCCTCCTACTCTGCCTCTTCCTCGTCCTCGTCCTCGTCCTCGTCCTCGAGAGAATCCTCCTCGTGTGAAGAATGCTTTTTCCTCTCCTGCTGTTGAGTCCAGCCCTTTCTTCTCTTTGCCTCTGCTCTCTTGCCCTAGTAGAGCTGCTTCTATCTCGTGTATCTTCAATTCAGGTACATTCTTTAGTGTTGCTACAATGTTTTCATAATCTCCTTTGTCCACACTCTTCAGAAGTACAGCTAATGCTTCATCATCTTCTAACTTTTTGCCAATAGCTGCCACCAGCTGTTGCTTAATGCTTTTATATTTGTTCAAGTGTGTGATTAAAGGTTCACTTTCCTTCATGTCCAATTTGTAGAATTGCATTACAGATTTATCTTTGAATTTCTTGCTTGTGTACCAAATAATTTATTGAGTTCATCCCATGCATCTTTTGCCCACTGTATCCCTGTGATGTGATGAATGATTTCATCATTTAAGCTGAGTGCAATAAGTCCCAATGCTTTTTCATTCCTACTCTTCCACTCATTTTCTCCTTTCTCTGGGCATTCATCTCTCCCTTCAACTAATCCCCACAGATTTTTCCTCATCAGCAAATACATGGTTTTTGTCTGCCATGTATAAAACTGTTCCCCATTAAATTTGGCTATTTCCTGTGCTGAACTCATGGTGATGTGAAGGGGTTCTTACCTCTTGATCCAATTTCAAGATTCAAGGGTAGTGTTTACCCTTTTTCAACTCAATCTGGTGTTTAATAGATTACAACAATTTTATCAGCATAAAATCACCAGAAATTACACTAAATTAAGGGTAACCAATTTGTACGGGATGGTTGGAGTATCAAACCAACTCCGATTTGCAATCTGAAGCTTTAGGGATCTGTATCAAATACCTAATGGTTAATTTGAACCCTCAATTGCACCAAAATACAGTGATTAGCACTGATTAGCAAATTAATGCTCTGGTTTGTGTGCAAAAAATAGAGTATGTGAGGAGTCCAGATCTGGTGCCTTCCACTTCAAATGAGCTCAAATGCTTTCAAAGGCATCAATAGCAATGAGTCTAGTAGAGGATTAAGCTAAGAAACACAAGATTTGACCAAATATTGAAAGCTTAATCTCTGTTTTACCAGTCACCTGTAGATTTGATTAAGAGCTTGGATCTCACTGTAGACTTGATGAAATTGAATTCTGTCTTCACCAGTCACCTGTAGATTTGATTAAGAGCTTGGATCTCACTGTAGACTTGATGAAATTGAATTTTGTCTTCACCAGCTTGTAGAGCATACTTGATTACCCCTTGGGCTAAGAGGAATTAGAAGGATTTGACTTGATGAAGTAGCAATGACAAAAACTACAGAGAAAAAAGGCACCGGTGAAAAACGCGAAATCTCCTTCGTTACTTGGCGGTTTGCTACGCCGTCTTGCTGAGCTTGTAGCCAAGGATGTTGGCTAGCTTGTGTTAGAAGTTTGTGCCCTAATTTTATGTGTGCAAGGTGCTAGAGATCCTCCACTGGCTGGGGGTGAAGGGGGAAGTGAAAAACTCACTAAAAATTTGATTTTTTGCTAATTTTCTACTAATCCTAATTAATTAACTAATGGGCTCATAAACCTAATTGATTCTAGGCATGGCTCTGATACCATGTTGAAATTTGAGCAAAATGATGAGCTATGGTGGATCAAACACTAGAATCAACATCATTAACAAAGTGATTAACAAATGATTAAGACGTAATTAGTGAATAATTAGCAAATAGATTAATGTAGGCATGGATACTCAAAAACCAGCAAATTCTCATTAGGGCTATGCCTCAATTTATAGAGTTTACATCAAGCATCAAATCCCATTGATTTCTCCATGATTCACTCCGAGAATATCTCCACCTTTTGCCTGATTCTCTCTACCTCTTCTCTTTTCCCTGAATATCTCCCAGAATATCTCCACACTCCTAAATTCTCTCATGCTACCCTTTATTCTCTCCCAGTAGATTCTTCTCACCTTTTCACAGGTTCTTTCACAATTACATCTTCTCTTTTACAGCCTCTATCCAAGAGCTTATTCCCACACACACCCTATTCACTTGTATTTTCAACAAGAATCAGGATGCAGGAAGATTCAGAAGTGAAGGAAGACCCTTCCCCCAGAGTACTTTCTCAGGAAACCCCACCTCTTTCAAGAAATCAGAAGGATGAAATTAGAACTGAAAACCGATGTTTTGGATGCCAGGGTTTTGGTCACCAGTTAAAAGACTGCCCGCCGACTCCTGCCATGTCAAGAGGACAGGGAAGTCAAGGACCCCGAATTCCGAGACCAACCCCTTCATACCAATCTAATCAAGGTCCGTCTCACCCAAGCTAGGGAAACCCCAGAAGAACTCCAGCTCAGCCATCTGCCTCTATCCAGAGTAATCTCAGAACTCCTTCCCAAAATTGGGGCAACCAAAGAGAAAGAGTTCCACCTCAGACTGCAGCAGCCAGAGCAGTCACAATTTCAGATGTAGTAGAAGAGGAAAAAGGGCAGATCTATGCTGCACTTGAAAATCAAAGGCCTAACCAGCAGTTCTCTGTCATCCATGCTCCAGCAGAATATCAGGGTAAGCCTTTTAAGCTTTTGATTGATTCAGGCAGTTCTCATTCATTCATTTCCCCTGGATGCTTGCGTAAGCTAGTCTTAGAACAGAAATCAGGGAAACCTATGCAAGTTGAATTGGCCAGTGGGAAGACTCTTTTCACTCACCATGAGACAGATCTTATCCAGTTCAATCTAGATGGTAATGTAACCGACTGTCAGTTCAAAGTCTTACCTCTAGGAGTTTTTGACGGGATCCTTGGAATGGATTGGCTCCACAAAAATCAAGCTGACATACACTGTCACAATGGAACCATTTCCTTCCATAACCTTCACGGGAACAAAGTCCAAGGAACTGGAGTTTTCGGATCTCCAGACCTTCAGTTTAGTAAAAGCTTCTAGGTTACTGAAAGGACTTAGGAAGAAGCAGTAAATTTATGTTGTCAAAATGAACCCAGTAGACTCAAAGCTTAAAGCTAAAGAACCAGAATGGTTAAGTGAATTTGATGATCTATTCCCAGCAGAGCTAACTAAAATGCCTCCAATTCGGGAAGTAGATCATGTGATTGAATTGACCCCCGGAGCTCAACCAGTAGCCCTACGCTCGTATAAAATGCCAGTTCTTGAAGCCATCGAACTCAAGGAACAGCTTAGGCAGCTGTTAGAACAAGGGTTTGTAAGACCCAGTGTTTCACCTTGGGGTGCACTAGTTCTCTTTCAGAAAAAGAAAGATGGAACGCTTAGACTCTGCGTGGACTACAGAGGTCTAAATCAGCTGACAGTTAAGAATAAGTATCCTATCCCAAGAATTGATGAGCTTTTGGACAGGCTAAATGGAGCCAGATCTTCACAAAAATAGATCTCAAATTCGGGTATTACCAGATCAAGATCAATGATCCAGATATACCAAAAACAGCCATCAATAATTAAATCCCTCTTCAAAAATATAAAAGATCTTGTTTCTAACTGTTTTAACCTAGAGAGAGAATAAATTCTAGAGAGAGAATATTCAGATTTTTAATATTTTTGGATAAAAATATCTCATCTTATTAAAATAAGTTCCCCTGAAACAGAAGTTCAAAAAGATTTTCAGAAGGTGCATTAGAAATTAAGTATAATCTGTTCAAGAGGCATTATCCTAAGGGTGAAGATTTTTTCAAAAATTTAAATTAAGGTTCCTATGGACCAATAAGATTCATCCAAATGTAAGGAAGAGATAAATGAAGAAATAAAAGAAAAATTTTCCCAAAAATGAGTAAATACTCACATAAGATGAAGAGTTGACTAAGGACAAGGCTAATAGTTAAAAAGGGGAGATATTTAGAAGTAATGATGCATTTTTGACACCTCTGCATGGGGATTTTTCCCTCATGAATGAGGCGCCTACTTCACATGTGCAATTGAGTTTTAAATCTTCAAAAATTGAGATATTTCATCTCTCCTCTCTCCTAATTCAAGTCTAGTTCCAAAAAGTTAGCTCAACTGACCTAAAAATGGTCAAAAATTAACCAAACTGAATTGGAAAATTCTAGAATCAGTTTGTTTAGTTAGGAGCTCACTTTTTCCTATAAATAGAAGCCTTCCTCTTTGTTGAAACTCAATAGTGTTTTATGCACTGTTACTCTACTCCTCCCAAGCCAAGAGCTGTGAATTTATTAATAATTCACTAGTTTTTGACATTTCCCTCTTCCAAAGATTAGTGGCCACTCTTGTTACAAACAAGAGTTGAACCCTCAAACCACATCAAGCCAAAGGAAAGCTCTCAAAATCACTAGTAAGTTGGTGATTCTTATCTTTTTACACTTATTTTATGGATTTAAATGGTTCTTATGCTTTATGTCTTCTCTAAAGTTGCAAATAATGTTATGCCTCATTACAAAAGGCATTCCCCTCTCTTCTCTAGCAAAACCAACCATTCTCTATCCTAGGTGAATGGTTAATGATTAAAGTCGAGTTTTCATAATGTTTGTCTTAATTAAATGGAAAAATATTTACTCTAGGTTAATTTCAATACTCTTAGTGCACTTTTAATTAGTTTTAAAGACTTAAAAATTTAAAAAATGGTCGGCTATACAAAGCAGGTTATGGCAAAATTTTTAGAAATTAGTGAAATAAAATTCATCTTTTATTATTCTAAAAGAGTAATCCTTATGGTTTCTATATTCTAAAGTATCATTTCATGCATAGAAGTATGCATAAAAGATAATTTTTTTATTATAAAAGTGTTACTTTTATCATAATTGATTTTCATGCATAGAAGTATGCATAAAAGATAAATTTTTTTAATTATAAAAGTATTACTTTTATCATAATTGATTTTCATGCATAGAAGTATGCATAAAAGATAATTTTTTTAATTTTAAAAGTGTTACTTTTATCATAATTGATTTTCATGCATAGAAGTATGCATAAAAGATAAATTTTTATTATAAAAGTATTACTTTTATCATAATTGATTTTCATGCATAGAAGTATGCATAAAAGATAAATTTTTAATTATAAAAGTGTTACTTTTATCATAATTAATTTTCATACATAGAAGTATGCATAAAAGATAATTTTTATTATAAAACTGTTACTTTTATCATATTTGATTTTCATGCATAGAAGTATCCATAAAAGATAATTTTTTTATCGGAGATCGAGGTAAATGAATACTCCTCAAAAAATCCATGTTTTTGAAATTTGTAGTACTCGTCGAAAAAAATTTAGAAAAAGAGAAATCGAGATAGTACCTTTCGAGAAAGATAATTTTAGGAAGAACCTTTCTAGACCTAAACTCTGATTCAGACTATTAACCAAAACCTAATTCCTTCGTCAGTTTCAATCAATGACGATGTGCCCAGTTCAGGGAAAATGTACTCAAATCACCCATCGAATCTGAAACTAAGTTGACTTTTGATTTTGATCTGAGGATCAAGTTTACAGAATTCGGGGATTTGAAACCTGGATCTAGAAGTATTGAGATACGGATTAAGATATACTCAGGGTATTCAAACAAAATCAAAACTTTAAACTTGCATAGAAACCTTGCCTTCTTAAAAGACTGTCTTATGCCAGAATGCTGGAGGGAACATTTGGCATATATGTTTATCTAAGGGAAGTTCGGTTGCAACAGGTGGCGGGGAGTGTTCAAGGGACAGCTCACGCGGCAAAGCATGCCGAGGTCTTGACCAGCCTCGGTATGGTTAAAATGGTGCGCTTCTGGTACGATGGACGAGGGCCGAGGAAGCAGTCCCTGAGTGAAGTGCCAGGACACCTAAGGTGTAAGATTCCTCCCCCAACCCCTTTTTGATGTCTAGTATCTTCCCCTGTAATCAACCCTCTTCAGAAATATAAAGACCCTGTTGCTAACTATTTTAGCCTAGAGAGAGGAAAATTATTCTAGAGAGAGAGTATTCAGATTTTGAATATTTTTGGATAGAAAAATATCTCTTATAATTCAGATGAGTTCCCCTGAAACAGAAATTCAAAAAGATTTTTCCAATGTGCAATTGGAATTAATTGGAAATAGGTATAAAGAACCTTAGTCTAAGGGTCTAGATTTTCAGAAATCTTTAGACTATGGTCCAATTAAGGTTCCTATGGGCCAATAGCATCAATCCATGTGTAGGGAAGAGATAAATCCAAATTTGTAAAAAGAAGATACCCAAAAATGAGTAAATGCTCACATAAGGTGAAGAGTTGAAAATGTACAAGGTTTATTAGTTAAAAAACTATGAGCAATATTAAAATGATTCCATTATGACACATATGTAAGGAAGGGGAATTCTTTAAAGGAGGTGCATATTTCACATAAGATGAAGAGTTGAAAATGTACAAGGTTTATTAGTAAAAAACTATGAGCAATATTAAAACGATTCCATTATGACACATATGTAAGGAAGGGGAATTCTTTAAAGGAGGTGCATATTTCACATAAGATGAAGAGTTGAAAATGTACAAGGTTTATTAGTAAAAAACTATGAGCAATATTAAAATGATTCCATTATGACACATATGTAAGGAAGGGGAATTCTTTAAAGGAGGTGCATATTTCACATAAGATGAAGAGTTGAAAATGTACAAGGTTTATTAGTAAAAAAAACTATGAGCAATATTAAAATGATTCCATTATGACACATATGTAAGGAAGGGGAGTTCTTTAAAGGAGGTGCATATTTCACATGCTTGAATGAGTTTTAAACTCATAAAAATTGAGATATTTCATCTCTCCTCTCTCCTCATTCAAGTCTAGTTCCAAAAAGTTAGCTTAACTGACCTAAAAATGGTCAAATATTGACCAAACTGATTTAGAAAATTCTAGAATCAGTTTGTTTGGTTAGGAGCTCAATTTTTCCTAT
The DNA here is from genome assembly GCF_041138505.1 of Cibotium barometz. Lineage (NCBI taxonomy): Eukaryota > Viridiplantae > Streptophyta > Polypodiopsida > Cyatheales > Cibotiaceae > Cibotium > Cibotium barometz. Next base: position 23,463,194 of record NC_141063.1, on the reverse strand, counting down.
AAATAGAATCCTCCCCCTTGTTGAAAAATAGATAGTGTTTATGCATCGTTACTCTACTCCACCTAAGCCAAGAACTGTGAATTCATTTAATAATTCACTAGTTTTTGGAGCTTCCCTCTTTTTTTCAATCCCCATTAGTGGCTCCATCAACATACTTAACCAATTGATTGGTTGGGGGCCTCTACCGTGAACAAAGAATCAAGCAATTTGTAAGGTAATTAGTGAATATTGATCTTTTCTATGATTTCTCAATGTTTCTCTCTTCTCAACCCCTCTCAAGCTTGAGAAGCTTAATTGGTATGATTTTCTAAATGCTATGAATAGTAGTGAAGAGTACATAATTTAATAAATGCTATTGAAGTTAATTTCCATTTATGTTTAAATTCTAATGGTTTTTATGTAATTTCTCTCTCTCACTCAAGAAATGGTCATACTCATGACCCATTCTCAATCCAAATGAAGCTTTTCATAAAGCTTTTCCTTAACCCAAGATTAAGCTATGCTTGAGGCCAAATTAATGGCTTTTTTCTATGCTTTTAGTTTATGTATATTGATGATTCAATCCATTATGGATTAATGAACCAATTAGAGATCATTTTAATTATTTCCTTAATGATAAGCATTATCCCTTAGAAAAATTGAGATTTATCAGTCATAGCAGCGGAGCTATGGTAAAATTTTTATAAAAAATATGCATAAAATAATTTCATTCAAAGCATAAAAAGAGGACTTCCTACCATATTCTAGGAATTATCATCCTAGATTAATTGAAAGAATTTCATTACAATCATGGAGAAATTGAATTTTAATATCATGCATAAAGGATAAGTTTTTATATCAAAAGTGTTATTTTTACCATTTTTATTTCATGCATAGAAGTATGCATAATGGATAAATTTTTATATCAAAAGTGTTATTTTTACCATTTTTATTTCATGCATAGAAGTATGCATAATGGATAAATTTTTATATCAAAAGTGTTATTTTTACCATTTTTATTTCATGCATAGAAGTATGCATAGTGGATAAATTTTTATATCAAAAGTGTTATTTTTATCATTTTTAATTTTCATGCATAGAAGTATGCATAAAGGAAAATTTTTTATATCAAAAGTGTTACTTTTATTATTTTTAATTTTCATGCATAGAAGTATGCATAAAGGAAAAATTTTTATATCAAAAGTGTTACTTTTATCATTTTTAATTTTCATGCATAGAAGTATGCATAAAGGAAAAAATTTTATATCAAAAGTGTTACTTTTATCATTTTTAATTTTCATGCATAGAAGTATGCATAAAAGAAAATTTTTATATCAAAAGTGTTACTTTTATCATTTTTAATTTTCATGCATAGAAGTATGCATAAAAGAAAATTTTTTATATCAAAAGTGTTACTTTTATCATTTTTAATTTTCATGCATAGAAGTATGCATAAAAGAAATTTTTTTTATATCAAAAGTGTTACTTTTATCATTTTTAATTTTCATGCATAAAAGTATGCATAAAAGAAAAATTTTATATCAAAAGTGTTACTTTTATCATTTTTAATTTTCATGCATAGAAGTATGCATAAAGGAAAAAATTTTATACCAAAAGTGTTACTTTTATCATATTGGATTTCATGCATATAGGTATGCATAAAAGATATTCTTTTTATACTAAAAGTGTGATTTTCCTCATAAATGGATTTTATGCTTAACTTAGATGCATAAGAGAAATTCTTTTATTCTAAAAGTATAATTCCCTACCAAATTGAAATTATGCATAAGAAGATGCATAAAAGATTGATTTTAATTTCAAAAGTGTTAGTCTCCTTAAATGGAATTTATGTATAAATAAATGTGTAGAGAAATCTTATATCAAATATAAGAATTCTCTTTTAAAAAAAAGATATGAAATGTGATAAGATGTGATAAGAGGTGTATGAGATGTGATAAGAATTGATAAGATGCGTATGGAAAGTGATAGGATGTGATAAGAGGTGTATGAGATGTGATAAGAATTGATAAGATGCGTATGGAAAGTGATAGGATGTGATAAGAGGTGTATGAGATGTGATAAGAATTGATAAGATGCGTATGGAAAGTGATAGGATGTGATAAGAGGTGTATGAGATGTAAAAAGATGTGATAAGATGTGTATGAGATGTGATAAGATTTGATAAGATGCGTATGGAAAGTGATAGGATGTGATAAGAGGTGTATGAGATGTAAAAAGATGTGATAAGATGTGTATGAGATGTGATAGAATGTGTAAAGATGAGTTAGGATGTGTTAAGATGTATATGGGATGTGTTAGGACGAGAATGGATGTAATATGGTTGTATGAATGTGATGTGGATGTATACATGTAGATGTATATGTATGAATGTGAATGTTGATGTGGATGTGGATGTATGGATGTAGATACGGATGTGTATGTATGTATGTGGATGTGTATGTATGAATGAGGATGTAAAAATGGACGTATGTATATAGATGTGGATGTATGGATGTATGTATGTAGATGTGGATGTATGGATGTGATTGTGAATGAAGAGGTGGATGTGAATGTATGGATGTAGATACAAATGTGGATGTATGTATGTAGATGTGGATGTATGGATGTGATTGTGAATGAAGAGGTGGATGTGAATGTATGGATGTAGATACGGATGTGGATGTATATATGTGAATGTGGATGTATGAATGAGGATGTGAAAATGGATGTATGCATGTGAATGTGGATGTATGAATATGAATGTGGATGTGTGGATGTGGAAATGGAGGTATGGATGTATGAATGTAGATGTGGATGTATGCATGTAGATGCGTATGTATGAATGTGAAATTGGATGTATGATGTGGACGTACGAACATGGATATGTATATAGAATAATGAATATGAAGATGTATGTGAGATAATGTAGTCTATATGAGTGAATGGATGAGAACGAGTGAATGGAATGTGGAATAAGTAATGTGGTCCGAGAGTGGATAATATGGAAAGACAAGAGTTCGTTATAGAAACTGTATTTGTGACTGTTTGTAAATGACTGTTTTATGTCAAGAATGCTGGGGAAGCATTTTGACCGTCTTGTGGATTAAGGTCATGAAGACCTAACTGTTAAAGTTGCAACTGCTGACGTAGAGTCAATGGAGGACGTCTCGCGTAGCAAGGTCGACCGAGGTCTTGACCAGCCTCGGTTCGATTTAAATGGTGAGCTTCCGGTACGGTGGATGAGGGACCAAGGAAGCGGCCTATGAGTGAAGCGCTAGGTCACCTGCGAAGGATCCTAGAGGGTGCTGACCATACGGTACTCGGGCTCTGGGTCGCCGAAGATACCCACACGTGCGTCGTGGAAGATATTGGAACAAGGAGTAAGAGTTGTTTTGTGAAACCGGGCATGGATCTGGTTGATTGACCTTGCTGGTCTTCAATGGATGAGTCCATGGCTCTTTATATGGATGTGTTGGTTGATCTTGCTGATCTTCAACGAGAGTCCATCTTGATTTTTATAAATGATTATATTTTCGAGTATTATGGGCTAGGAACTATTGAAAAGGCCCCTGTGTGGACAGGTGGTGAGCGTTCTAGTTGCCAATGATGCCATAGATACTCTGATGAAGGAATGATGGGAAATTATGAATCAACTGGATAAATTGGAAGATTGTGATTAGTGGTACTATGGTTTCATTAAAGGATTGTTTTAAAGTTAGCTGATGCTAAGGAAAAGGCAATTTCATATTGGGTGTGTAAGTGGTGTGGCTAGTTTTATGTTTGCATGAACTTTCGGCTAGGGGGCCTTGGAACTCTTTTCCTTGGTACCCGGGACAAAGCCTAACCAAATTCCAAATTGGATCCCATCACTACAGTGGTTGGGCGGTTGGCTAACCCATGGGATTGGATGGGGTTAGGCTGGACTGATGGATCCGTAAATCGAGACTCAAACTTTTGTTTTTACGATAGATAAAATAAATCCCGGGCAGTAACTGTTCTATGGATAGGAATCAACGGCTGTGCCTCTTGAATGGGGAAAAAAGCGTTGATCCCAATGATCCAAGTGCAAGTTTCTCCCTTGATCTGACCAAGTATCTTATAGATGTAATTGGATCAGCTCGATCAGAAATGATCTTGGCTACGTTAGAGTAAAAAGTTATCCTGGTGGGATCGCACGTGCTTTCCGGTAAAGGAAGTTTTTCCGGGTTCGGTTTTGGAACAACCGAACGACGGATTAGTCTCTTATCCGGATATCCGTGGGTGAAGCCCCGAGTGTGGGACCCCTGTCCCGCGCGAGAAGTGCTACTTCCGCTGCTAGTATCCCGAATCTGTTGCTCGGTGGGAACAGGGATCTCACAGTTGGTATCAGAGCAGATTTTGAAAGCTAATAAAGATAATTAAATTCTTATCTGAAATTGGTAATAAGAATTCAGAAACAGCATTTTCATAATGTATTTTCATCCCGTAAGCTTCTTTAATGAAGAAATTTTAATCAAAGAAATTGTTTTTATAGATGGAAGTTCCACATTTATCTGGTATTCCCGACCTCACCCAGTCTCAAGATATGATTGCATTTGCCTTCGAGCATCTCATCTCTTCCGCTTCAACTCAAACAAGCCGAGCAAGACTCGCGCGCCATTTCGCGGATTTATATTTTCCTACCCCAACGGAGAGAATACAACATAAGTGGTTTGCAGGGCAATATGTCCACGCCCATTGCAACCGCCGTACAATGCTGTGGCAGAATCTCTCATTGACTATGATCCTGTTAAAGCTGAAAATGGTGCGTGGTGTCATTCTATATCATTCGACACCTCGAAATTTCAGACTTTCATGTCGAATTTATAGACTCCTTAGTCGATTTATCCCTAAGGAGAAAATAATAACTCCCTTCGCAGTTAGAGAACTTATGTAACAGGGTATGACTATGGCCCAGTACCGTCGTCTTATGCGTCTCTCGAAGAGATTTTGAATTTTGGAGCCGAGCCACTCTATGTAATTATTGCAACTTGTATATAAATATACAAATGTTTTTTTTTAACGGACGATCGGATAAAGAAAAATCTATTTATCAGACTTAAGTCATAGATCTCCAATAAGACCAACTGAGGAGCAAATTATGTCAAAGGTTTATCAAGACGCACAAAAAGGTTGTAATTGTTTGATATAATTCATACAAATTGTTAATTCAAATTGAAATTCGTAAATTAGTAATTGGGTCTTCAATTGGAAGTACCGCAATTGTATGGAACCCTGACTTGCTTGAGACCTAGACATGATGGTATTTACCTTATAGTTTCGAGTATCATGACTATCCGTATATACCGAGGGTATAACTGCAGCTCTTTACCGACAGTATATATGAGTAAATCTAAGACTTGAAATTATAAGCGTTAATGCTATCCAGATGATGATTTTGAATGTGGTTGATATGATTTTTAATTCTGTTTGAACTGATGAATTGATTTGGATTCTGATTGAAAAATGATGATCCTTGAAAATGGGTTGAAATGTAATAAGCTGAGCGAAACCACAATGTGGATGATTGGGACGAGTCCCTGTAATGATAAATGATGAAAATGATTTAGCAAATCACTATGAGATTAGTGGATTATGTTGTCAAATTGCTACGGTTAATACTTGAGACGGTAGATCAAGTTAAGGAATGACAAATTGAGAACTTTCTTAACTTAAATTCCGTGGAGGAATGTTCAGAAGGAAATTTTCGGTCTAATGGACCATTATCGTGTTAAAGATATGAATGATATGATTTGAATGAATTGTTATTTAATGATGAATTCTATATAAGGGATATTTATCCCCATATTCTGTTGGGTTGACCGGAATATAAGGAACCCCAGAATAAATTGGATCTTAAGCAAAAAAGTTGTCCTCTACTTGCGAGATGAGGACATCTTGCACCTTTTAAGTGGGGTAGAATGTAAGATTCCTCCCCCAGCCTTAGAGGTATACAGGAGTAAGAATCTCCCTTTCTGATCTTATAATTAATCTCTCTCTAAAATAAAAGAAAGATTCTGTTTAAAAAAGGAAGAACCTTTTTCCTGAATACTTCTCAAGAGTCCCACTTGTTTTAAGGATTCAGAACAACGAGTTCAGAAGTGAGAATCGATGTTTTGGATATCAAGGTTTTGGTCTCGAGTACGGCCCAAAAGAAGTTCTTTATCTCTTGGGAAGTATAAGAAGTTATCTCCCAGATATTGTGGACCAAAGAAAGTAGGTGATTTAGCTTACGAACTTCTTTTATCTCCTCATCTCAAAGTTCTGAATGCCTTCTATAGAAAAATGTGCCAAACCCAAATCATGGAAAGACGGTAAAACTTCAGTGGCAAGTTACCGTTGGCTTCTAAGTTACGCTAGCTCCTTCCTTTATATAAGTCGTAACTTTTACTTGTCGTTCACAGTAATCTTACTTCCATCGATCTTCTTTCTTTCTTAATCTCCTTCATGGCTTGGCAACAAGAATTAGTTTTATCCTTGATGATTTCTCACCTTCAAGACGCAAGGGAGTCTGTGAAGAAAGATTTTATAGACAGTATGAGCGCTCACTTTTCCCTCACTTGGGAACTTCTGTAGCGCAGACAAAATGGCGGACCTATCAAGACATAACTAGGGTAACACCCTGGGGTCAGCAGCACTTTCGTAACAATGTCCGCTTGGCCATGATTATTGAAGCTTTGGGTTTGGGTCCCCGATACTACTGCGTCATGAGATCAAGGCATCCTGGGTTTTCTGAGCGGGTCTTCTTACTGGCATGTTTTCTTCCTCATGAGAAGATATGCCTTTACCCCGTTTTTGGCTTGCCTCTCAGAGGTCCTTTTGTTAGATCACCTCATACCACTGAGATAGGTACGGCAATAACCAACAGAATCATTCCCATAGATGAGTTACCTTATACTTGTGCAGCTTGTGAGGACTGCTTTTGTGACCATATGATGGACGGGCTTATGGAAGTGTAAAGAGTTCCTCTATCTTTACTGTATAAGTTCCGAGAATGAATAAAGTTTAAATCTTGTTTGTATTTTGAATCTTGCTCTCTTTAAGACTTATCTTGGTGGTTAATCTTGATTAAAATTTTTCTCTAAGTCTCATATTCGTGAATCTTGCGAAATTATCACAAGTTGCGAGATGAGGACATCTCGCGTTTTTTTAAGTGGGGTAGAATGTAAGATTCCTCCCCCAACCCCTTTTTGATGTCTAGTATCTTCCCCTGTAATCAACCCTCTTCAGAAATATAAAGACCCTGTTGCTAACTATTTTAGCCTAGAGAGAGGAAAATTATTCTAGAGAGAGAGTATTCAGATTTTGAATATTTTTGAATAGAAAAATATCTCTTATAATTCAGATGAGTTCCCCTGAAACAGAAATTCAAAAAGATTTTTCCAATGTGCAATTGGAATTAATTGGAAATAGGTATAAAGAACCTTAGTCTAAGGGTCTAGATTTTCAGAAATCTTTAGACTATGGTCCAATTAAGGTTCCTATGGGCCAATAGCATCAATCCATGTGTAGGGAAGAGATAAATCCAAATTTGTAAAAAGAAGATACCCAAAAATGAGTAAATGCTCACATAAGGTGAAGAGTTGAAAATGTACAAGGTTTATTAGTAAAAAAACTATGAGCAATATTAAAATGATTCCATTATGACACATATGTAAGGAAGGGGAATTCTTTAAAGGAGGTGCATATTTCACATAAGATGAAGAGTTGAAAATGTACAAGGTTTATTAGTAAAAAACTATGAGCAATATTAAAATGATTCCATTATGACACATATGTAAGGAAGGGGAATTCTTTAAAGGAGGTGCATATTTCACATAAGATGAAGAGTTGAAAATGTACAAGGTTTATTAGTAAAAAACTATGAGCAATATTAAAATGATTCCATTATGACACATATGTAAGGAAGGGGAATTCTTTAAAGGAGGTGCATATTTCACATAAGATGAAGAGTTGAAAATGTACAAGGTTTATTAGTAAAAAAAACTATGAGCAATATTAAAATGATTCCATTATGACACATATGTAAGGAAGGGGAGTTCTTTAAAGGAGGTGCATATTTCACATGCTTGAATGAGTTTTAAACTCATAAAAATTGAGATATTTCATCTCTCCTCTCTCCTCATTCAAGTCTAGTTCCAAAAAGTTAGCTTAACTGACCTAAAAATGGTCAAATATTGACCAAACTGATTTAGAAAATTCTAGAATCAGTTTGTTTGGTTAGGAGCTCAATTTTTCCTATAAATAGAATCCTCCCCCTTGTTGAAAAATAGATAGTGTTTATGCATCGTTACTCTACTCCACCTAAGCCAAGAACTGTGAATTCATTTAATAATTCACTAGTTTTTGGAGCTTCCCTCTTTTTTTCAATCCCCATTAGTGGCTCCATCAACATACTTAACCAATTGATTGGTTGGGGGCCTCTACCGTGAACAAAGAATCAAGCAATTTGTAAGGTAATTAGTGAATATTGATCTTTTCTATGATTTCTCAATGTTTCTCTCTTCTCAACCCCTCTCAAGCTTGAGAAGCTTAATTGGTATGATTTTCTAAATGCTATGAATAGTAGTGAAGAGTACATAATTTAATAAATGCTATTGAAGTTAATTTCCATTTATGTTTAAATTCTAATGGTTTTTATGTAATTTCTCTCTCTCTCACTCAAGAAATGGTCATACTCATGACCCATTCTCAATCCAAATGAAGCTTTTCATAAAGCTTTTCCTTAACCCAAGATTAAGCTATGCTTGAGGCCAAATTAATGGCTTTTTTCTATGCTTTTAGTTTATGTATATTGATGATTCAATCCATTATGGATTAATGAACCAATTAGAGATCATTTTAATTATTTCCTTAATGATAAGCATTATCCCTTAGAAAAATTGAGATTTATCAGTCACATAGCAGCGGAGCTATGGTAAAATTTTTATAAAAATTATGCATAAAATAATTTCATTCAAAGCATAAAAAGAGGACTTCCTACCATATTCTAGGAATTATCATCCTAGATTAATTGAAAGAATTTCATTACAATCATGGAGAAATTGAATTTTAATATCATGCATAAAGGATAAGTTTTTATATCAAAAGTGTTATTTTTACCATTTTTATTTCATGCATAGAAGTATGCATAATGGATAAATTTTTATATCAAAAGTGTCATTTTTACCATTTTTATTTCATGCATAGAAGTATGCATAATGGATAAATTTTTATATCAAAAGTGTTATTTTTACCATTTTTATTTCATGCATAGAAGTATGCATAGTGGATAAATTTTTATATCAAAAGTGTTATTTTTATCATTTTTAATTTTCATGCATAGAAGTATGCATAAAGGAAAATTTTTTATATCAAAAGTGTTACTTTTATTATTTTTAATTTTCATGCATAGAAGTATGCATAAAGGAAAAATTTTTATATCAAAAGTGTTACTTTTATCATTTTTAATTTTCATGCATAGAAGTATGCATAAAGGAAAAAATTTTATATCAAAAGTGTTACTTTTATCATTTTTAATTTTCATGCATAGAAGTATGCATAAAAGAAAATTTTTATATCAAAAGTGTTACTTTTATCATTTTTAATTTTCATGCATAGAAGTATGCATAAAAGAAAATTTTTTATATCAAAAGTGTTACTTTTATCATTTTTAATTTTCATGCATAGAAGTATGCATAAAAGAAATTTTTTTTATATCAAAAGTGTTACTTTTATCATTTTTAATTTTCATGCATAAAAGTATGCATAAAAGAAAAATTTTATATCAAAAGTGTTACTTTTATCATTTTTAATTTTCATGCATAGAAGTATGCATAAAGGAAAAAATTTTATATCAAAAGTGTTACTTTTATCATATTGGATTTCATGCATATAGGTATGCATAAAAGATATTCTTTTTATACTAAAAGTGTGATTTTCCTCATAAATGGATTTTATGCTTAACTTAGATGCATAAGAGAAATTCTTTTATTCTAAAAGTATAATTCCCTACCAAATTGAAATTATGCATAAGAAGATGCATAAAAGATTGATTTTAATTTCAAAAGTGTTAGTCTCCTTAAATGAAATTTATGTATAAATAAATGTGTAGAGAAATCTTATATCAAATATAAGAATTCTCTTTTAAAAAAAAGATATGAAATGTGATAAGATGTGATAAGAGGTGTATGAGATGTGATAAGAATTGATAAGATGCGTATGGAAAGTGATAGGATGTGATAAGAGGTGTATGAGATGTGATAAGAATTGATAAGATGCGTATGGAAAGTGATAGGATGTGATAAGAGGTGTATGAGATGTGATAAGAATTGATAAGATGCGTATGGAAAGTGATAGGATGTGATAAGAGGTGTATGAGATGTAAAAAGATGTGATAAGATGTGTATGAGATGTGATAAGATTTGATAAGATGCGTATGGAAAGTGATAGGATGTGATAAGAGGTGTATGAGATGTAAAAAGATGTGATAAGATGTGTATGAGATGTGATAGAATGTGTAAAGATGAGTTAGGATGTGTTAAGATGTATATGGGATGTGTTAGGACGAGAATGGATGTAATATGGTTGTATGAATGTGATGTGGATGTATACATGTAGATGTATATGTATGAATGTGAATGTTGATGTGGATGTGGATGTATGGATGTAGATACGGATGTGTATGTATGTATGTGGATGTGTATGTATGAATGAGGATGTAAAAATGGACGTATGTATATAGATGTGGATGTATGGATGTATGTATGTAGATGTGGATGTATGGATGTGATTGTGAATGAAGAGGTGGATGTGAATGTATGGATATAGATACAAATGTGGATGTATGTATGTAGATGTGGATGTATGGATGTGATTGTGAATGAAGAGGTGGATGTGAATGTATGGATGTAGATACGGATGTGGATGTATGTATGTGAATGTGGATGTATGAATGAGGATGTGAAAATGGATGTATGCATGTGAATGTGGATGTATGAATATGAATGTGGATGTGTGGATGTGGAAATGGAGGTATGGATGTATGAATGCAGATGTGGATGTATGCATGTAGATGCGTATGTATGAATGTGAAATTGGATGTATGATGTGGACGTACGAACATGGATATGTATGTAGAATAATGAATATGAAGATGTATGTGAGATAATGTAGTCTATATGAGTGAATGGATGAGAACGAGTGAATGGAATGTGGAATAAGTAATGTGGTCCGAGAGTGGATAATATGGAAAGACAAGAGTTCGTTATAGAAACTGTATTTGTGACTGTTTGTAAATGACTGTTTTATGTCAAGAATGCTGGGGAAGCATTTTGACCGTCTTGTGGATTAAGGTCATGAAGACCTAACTGTTAAAGTTGCAACTGCTGACGGAGAGTCAATGGAGGACGTCTCGCGTAGCAAGGTCGACCGAGGTCTTGACCAGCCTCGGTTCGATTTAAATGGTGAGCTTCCGGTACGGTGGATGAGGGACCAAGGAAGCGGCCTATGAGTGAAGCGCTAGGTCACCTGCGAAGGATCCTAGAGGGTGCTGACCATACGGTGCTCGGGCTCTGGGTCGCCGAAGATACCCACACGTGCGTCGTGGAAGATATTGGAACAAGGAGTAAGAGTTGTTTTGTGAAACCGGGCATGGATCTGGTTGATTGACCTTGCTGGTCTTCAATGGATGAGTCCATGGCTCTTTATATGGATGTGTTGGTTGATCTTGTTGATCTTCAACGAGAGTCCATCTTGATTTTTATAAATGATTATATTTTCGAGTATTATGGGCTAGGAACTATTGAAAAGGCCCCTGTGTGGACAGGTGGTGAGCATTCTAGTTGCCAATGATGCCATAGATACTCTGATGAAGGAATGATGGGAAATTATGAATCAACTGGATAAATTGGAAGATTGTGATCAGTGGTACTATGGTTTCATTAAAGGATTGTTTTAAAGTTAGCTGATGCTAAGGAAAAGGCAATTTCATATTGGGTGTGTAAGTGGTGTGGCTAGTTTTATGTTTGCATGAACTTTCGGCTAGGGGGCCTTGGAACTCTTTTCCTTGGTACCCGGGACAAAGCCTAACCAAATTCCAAATTGGATCCCATCACTACAGTGGTTGGGCGGTTGGCTAACCCATGGGATTGGATGGGGTTAGGCTGGACTGATGGATCCGTAAATCGAGACTCAAACTTTTGTTTTTACGATAGATAAAATAAATCCCGGGCAGTAACTGTTCTATGGATAGGAATCAACGGCTGTGCCTCTTGAATGGGGAAAAAAGCGTTGATCCCAATGATTCAAGTGCAAGTTTCTCCCTTGATCTGACCAAGTATCTTATAGATGTAATTGGATCAGCTCGATCAGAAATGATCTTGGCTACGTTAGAGTAAAAAGTTATCCTGGTGGGATCGCCTGTGCTTTTCGGTAAAGGAAGTTTTTCCGGGTTCGGTTTTGGAACAACCGAACGACGGATTAGTCTCTTATCCGAATATCCGTGGATGAAGCCCCGAGTGTGGGACCCCTGTCCCGCGCGAGAAGTGCTACTTCCGCTGCTAGTATCCCGAATCTGTTGCTCGGTGGGAACAGGGATCTCACATAAGGAGGATCCTGGAGGGTTCTGACCATGCGATGCACGGGCTCGCGGTGCCAAGGACATCCATGCGTATGTCGAGGAAGCTATTATATGATGGACCTATGTTTATTGTAATCTATCACATTGGATCTTTTTGTCGACTCGCTAGTCTCAACTAGAGTCCGGAGTGATACTGTTTTGTGAGAAACAAAGATTCAATGGAAATTTTGAAGTGTGACATGTGTAACCCGTAAATTGAATGTTAATGTATTGTTTTATAGATTAAAGTTTTAAAGAGGAGTGTGTGTGTTTCTGTTTTCTAAAGCTAAAGTTAAGAATGGCATTTCAATTATGGGTGAGTGAGTACTTGTTTGGATCTACCGATTCCACGGTTGTGCCTGATCTTGATCAGAAAAAAAGTGTTAAATTTACTAAAATGATCAAATTATATCAGTGATAGTTTCCTTCTATCTGGTTTATTCAGTTAAAGGATAGCTTAGAATTGATCACGTTAGAAAAATTCGTTAAGAAAATTCAAAAAGGTGGAATTGTCCCGCTTTCCGGGCATGGAAATTTTCTCGGTTTCAGTTTTTGGAGTGACCACCAGCCTAGTCTCGTGCCCGGACATTCGTGGGCGAGGCCCCGAGTGAGAAAACCTACCCCGCACATGAGGGGGCTGCTTCCACTGCCAGCTACCGGGAGTTCGGTGCGCGGAGAGGGTAGAGGGATCTCACAGCTAGTATGTTTAGATGACCTATTCCACAAATTTTGAGTACCAACACAACTATGTTTCGATGCAATATGCAGACGTCACAGAGCGATTTGCTACATCAATAAATTGCTCTATGACGTCTGCATATCGCATCGAAACATAGTTGTGTTAGTACTCAAAATTTATGGAATAGGTCATCTGAGCATGCCTATGTGAACGAAATTACTAAAATAGGCTATTTGTGAAAACAGACTTCTGATCCTTCAACTTTCTTCTCTGCAGCATCTGAAACTTGATGCAAAACATTAAGTTTTATGGTAGAGTTGATGTTTTGTATCAACTTTAATGTTAAACATCAACTCTTAGCCTATAAGTTGATTTGCATCAACTTTGATGTTAAACATCAACTTTTAGGGGGCTATTTTTCTTAGCTTTGAAATATTTTTAGATTCTTTATGAGAGTTTTTTAATCTTTATCACCAATAAATCTGTAAAAACCCATTTCAAACAGTAGAATAATAGCCAATAAAATCTTAAAATTTTTGAAAAAATCCTATAATTCATAGAATTAAAGAAAAAAATATGCCTAGGATAAGGTAATATAGGTAGGACATAGGTTTAGGGCTAAGGACCTGAAAAACACACATGGTCATAACCTTTGACTACAACAAATTTGGGAGGAGGTCATTAAAAAAAGTGCTTGTCTATATATCCATGTAACCTTTGTATCATAAATAATATCGCTACATAGTAAATGCCAAAAATTCATAATAGTAGAAGAGCTAGATGAGATAATCCATAATGATCTGTAATCAATTGGTTTTGATCCAGATGTGTAAGGCTCGACCATGAGTTGATTGATTCGCCAATCTTGATTTTTATTCTACAATTCAATTTTAAAGGTGAAGAACTATAAGCAAATGCACGTTGTGGGACCATCTATGTCATGATGGGGAGTGCATGTGAGCCTGGACTCTGCCATGCTTATATGCAGTAGTATGCTTCCCAGCATAGGAACCTTGAATCTACCGTCATTGTGTGAAAGCTCCAAGATCCTCTCTACCACGATTCAAGAAGCCCTAAGTTTCTCTATTTTCTCTTTGTACACAAAGACAATGTCGTGGTGGGCAAAGATTGCATCTCTCAAGCATCCTTTGCATGTCCTCCAAATAATTATAACCAGAGCCCATTCTACACTACTCTTAGACATACCATCTCTCAAAGTCCTTCACATGTACTCTAAATAATTATAACTAGAGCTCATTCCTACACTACTCTTAGACATACCATCACCTACGTTCATAATAATGGCTATCTAGAGGATCAAACATCAACATATACATACTATGAATTTTTTCAAAGTCCTTCACATGTACTCTAAATAATTATAACTAGAGCTCATTCCTACACTACTCTTAGACATACCATCACCTACGTTCATAATAATGGCTATCTAGAGGATCAAACATCAACATATACATACTATGAATTTTTTCCACCACCACATATCTACATGATATAGGCTACAAATTTTTTCCACCACCACCATTATCCATATTACATAACAAGAATTTCCTTCGTGACAACAAATGCCTACATGGATCGAAATTTACACCTATATGCTATATGATATCTACATCTAAAATTATCTTGCCGAAAAAATATTTCAATTTTCTACTCTTTTAACATGCTTAGGTTTACTGAGAGCCTCCATAGTTACCGTATTCTATATATATATGAATAGAAGTCTACCTTTGCACACCTATAAGCTGACCTCTTTAAACTCTTAGCATTGGTTGTATATCATGCCCACTACCTGCTTATAAATAATAGAGTAAATAATTATGTCATGCAAACTGTCAAGGTAAGTATATACTCAAGGATTTGCTATTTGGGTCAAGAAATAGACTCAAGGATGTTTGTAGGATTTTTTTATAAATTATGGAGCTTATAATGTTATGTATTCAAATATTTTTTGAGTGCTTGTCAAATAACGTGCATATTTATGCATAGTGGTAGAATTTATCCCAAGAAAGTCCATTAAAAAAAGTGTCTTAAGAGTGATATTTCTTTAAGTTTTGTAGACTCCTATGCCATTTTGTAAGTCAAGTTTATTTTTATGTCACAAACAATAGCAGTTTATAAATCTACGAAGGTCACATGTGTTCTCAATCTTGAAAAAAAAAATCAAAATTCATGTAGTTTTTAAATGTATACATGGAATTCTAGATGTGTTTTCAAAAAACAATGGTTTAAAGCCGTTTTTTAGATTTCACACATTTTGGAAGGGAATCTTTTTAGGTAACCCTCGTCTCAGATACCTATTTTGCTCGTAACTGTGTTCATGGTGGAATGACCTTAGGGCTATCCAAAGCACATTATGCACGATGTTCTTTAAAATGGCCCTAGGATCAGTCTTTCAAGCACATTGTGCTTGCAAAAATGGTCTTAGGGCCATTCTCCACTCCCTTGTGTCGACTCCCTCTCTCGGACTAATCTCTACACATGCATGTAAAATACATCAAGATTGTGCATGGAAGAATAGACGTAGGGCTATTCTTGTAAGAATAATATGGTTGAAAGAATGGTTCTATGGCCATTTTAAAGCACACCATCCATGGTATTTTTGAAAGAATGGCCCTAGGGCCAATATTGCATCTATGGTGTGCTTTAGAATAGCCCTACAAAAATTCTTTCAATCTCATTATGCTTACAAGAATGGCCCTAGGACCATTTTTCCATGGAAAATCTTGATGTATTTTACATCCTTGTTGTGCTTGAAAGAATGGCCCGAGGGCTATTCTACAATCCATGGTGTGCTTTAGAATGGCCCTAGGGCCATTCTCCGCTCCCTTGTGTCAATTGTCTAGGGCCATTCTCCGCTCCCTTGTGTCAGTTGTCTAGGGCCAATCTCTACGTATGCATACAAAATACATCAAGATTGTCCATGGAAGAGTGGACCTAGGTCCATTCTTGTAAGCACAATGTGCTTGAAAGAATGGCCCTAGGGCCATTCTAAATCACACCATCCATGGTGTTCTTGAAAGAATGGCCCTAGGGAGATTCTACCATACATGGTGTGCTTTAGAATGGCCCTAGGGCCATTCTCTTAAAGCACATTGTGCATGGTAGAATGGACTTGGAGAAAAAGATCGATGCTTTAAGGAGAAAGGACACAGCACTAGGGCCACGTAAAAGAAGAAGGAAACTTTGCAACATAGAGAAAATGAAAGTTGGAAGTGGAGGGATGAAGAAGCGAGTATAGGCTGTAAGGTAATGTTAACTCTTGTTTCATATATATTTCTCTTTTTAGATTAGGCATAAGTAATCAGATTTGATGTTATTCTATTTTTAGATCTTTACTTCATCTCCAGAGTCCAAGGTACATTTCGAAGTTGGAGTGCATTATAACAGTCATTTGGTACCAAAAGGACACAGCACTAGGGCCATGTAAAAGAAGAAGGAAACTTTGCAACAGAGAAAATGAAAGTTGGAAGTGGAGGGATGAAGAAGCGAGTATAGGCTGTAAGGTAATGTTAACTCTTGTTTCATATATATTTCTCTTTTTAGATTAGGCATAAGTAATCAGATTTGATGTTATTCTATTTTTAGATCTTTACTTCATCTCCAGAGTCCAAGGTACATTTCAAAGTTGGAGTGCATTATAACAGTCATTTGGTACCAAAAGAAATAGTGGAAGAGATGTTGTATCAAAAGAAGTTTCAAAAAATCAATGAGAAGCATATGTTTTCTTTTATGAACAAGAACCAGCTCGATGCAACTCAAGTGCAAGAAATGCTGGATGAGACTGGCATCTCTCAAAAAGCATATAATATACTGCTTAAGGCACTAGCAGAGAAATGTCAAAGTAAGAAGCATAAAGGTTCGTTACTTCCAAAACCAATGCAAGTAAAGTATGCCCGCCAACATGTGAACTGAGAGGTGTTTGAGAAGCTTGGTTCACTAGTAGATATTAAAGCAATATTCATTTGCTAAAGACAGAGAGGTACTCTTTAACCAGCACAACAATATTTTCTTTGATCTTGAAGCTTTTTGCAAAGGTACGGAGTTCAGTTCTTTGAGATTAGTCAAGAAGAATGTGAAGGAGTTCTAAAATTTGTTTTGAAACTGGATGAGTGTGAGATTTTAAAGAACAAAAAAATGGAGAGGGTTACTATCACTCTAATGAACAGGGCCTTAGACACATCAATTACAAAAGATGATGCAAGATATTTCAGTGTTCAATTGGAGAATAACATATTGCCACTTGGATCTTTTGAGGTATCTTCTTTATCATTGAATATGACTGTGTATTACGTTGAAATAATTTAAATACGAAACTTGTATTAAACATAAGCTTCTTCCTAATGACACATGTGGGATAAAGAAGAATTTGAAATTTTGCATTGGGTGTTTCATCAAACTACAATTCCATCACTGATTAGTGAGCAAAGAAATGGAAGGGCCCTTCATGTGCCTGGGTTTGGTGACTCTAAAGTGGAATGGCACATGGCAGGTGATTTAAAGACTCTAAAATGCATGTATAACATAAGCAAAGGTGCAAATGCAAAGAGTCCATGTCTATATTGCATGTCAAGTGCCAAGACTTTAGATCGTGTACTATTGAACAAAGCTCCCGACATGCATTTAAAAGATAAAGATTTCAAAGTAGTGCTTGATATTCCTCTATCTGCAGAGTGCACATATGCACATTGCATGCACTATGTAGAATTGTAGAGAAGCTGGTGTATTTGTACATATTCTTTGCATGGACATTAAAGCCTAAAAAAGAATATTCAAAAGCAATCAAAGCAATAGAAAAAGTGCTATCATACATTGGCTTGCATGGGGGGAATGCTTAAATTGAGGAGGACGACAAGCGGTCACAAGGGGGCATCAAAGTACCAAAACCATCAATAGGTGGTGTGAAAGCTAAAAGATTTTTGTCATATTTCCTCAAAGAACGTCGAGGTAAAAACAAGCAAAAGATGTTTAATCGATGGAAAGATCTACACATAATGCAATCAAGGACATTGGAAATGAAGGTTCAATCCAAAATCGGAAGGCAGATGTGTGGATTTCACTTGACAAGATCTTTGCATTCATGGAGAAAAAGAGCTCGAGCAATAGTGAGATAAAATTATTTGAAAACATATTAGAGACTTGGAGGAAGGCATTCATTGCAGGATGGCGTGATCAACATGTAACTCATTACATGGTAAGAACTTTAAAAACTGTTACAATCTCAATAATACTGTGAGACCAACTAATACATACATCTGATTTTTGTTTTCTTTTGTCATTGATTGCAGCATATACTATATAATCATACTCCATATTTCGCAAAGACATACGGTTCATTGTCAATATGATCAACTCAAGGCATGGAGAAGTCACATTACATAGCAAGAACAGGTTACTTTAAGCACGCTAAACATGGTGGAGGCAAGAATTGAGCCAATAGTCTTTTAGAGTTACATCAATGGACTTACAAGAATCGAGCCAATAGTCTTTTAGAGTTACATCAATGGACTTACAAGAAATTGATTCACAAAGCAAAAGAAAAAGACATATTCAAGTCCTCATCATTGACACGTGCAATACAATTGATTAATAAAGAAAAGCGACAATGCGCTTAGAATCAGTCAATTGCCTGCGAGAGAGCACCATCAGTTGTGGCGTCACTCAAGAGTCAGGGTTGGGAGAAGGTGGTCTAGATCAGGTGGGCTTGATCTTCTTCAGTGGTATTCCTTCTTCGTCTTCCTTTTCCTCTTCTTCATCTTCATCTACCCACCCGCTGGGAGATCTATTTTTGGCATTTGGCTTATGTTTTTCTAAGAGGAGGTTCATTGTGGAACAGCTGGCGGGGAGTCGTCAAGGGACGTCGCTCGTGGAAAAGTCTGTCGAGGTCTTGACCAACCTCCGTACGGTTAAAATGGTGCACTTCTGGTATGATGGGCGAGGATTAACGAAGCGGTCCCTGAAAGAAGTGCTAGGACACCTAAGGAGGATCCTAGAGGGTTCTGACCAGGCGATGCAAGGGCTCACGGTTGCTAGGACACCCATGCGTACGTCGAGGAAGATTTCGGATGGACTAAAAGGAAAGATTTTTGGGGACCAAATTTTGATACTGGACCTTGTTGGTTGGCCAGCTCATCCTCAACGAAGAGTCCAGAGGATATTATTGTAATACAATGGACTTGGAATTTTGGAAAATGATGATCAAAAATATTATGATTTCTATTGAAGGATTGTTTTAAAGCCAGTCGAATTTGTTATAAATGCTAATTTCATATTGGCTGTGTACGTGGTATGCCTACCTTAAGTTTTGCATGAATCGTGGACTAGGGGGCCTGGGAATTCTTTTCCTCGGTACCCAGGCAAAAACACAACCAAATCTTTATAAAGGAATCCCACCAATATAGTGGTCGAGTGGTTGGCTAACCCATGGGGTTAGGCTGGATCGGAGGATTCTTGAGAAACAACTACATACGATTAGTTACGTTTTTTAGTTTAAATCCTGAGAAAACCTTGTTCTGTGGGAGGGGATCATCGGATGTGCCTCGTAAATGAGAAAAAAAGCAGTGATTCCATGGACCAAGTGCAAGTCTCTTCTTGATTTGACTATGTGACTTCAGGTTCGGTCAGTTTAACTAGTTAAGACTTTGACTCGTTAGAGTAATTCCCCGTTAGAAGATTTTTTTCCATGGCAGAATCGCCCGTGCCTTCCGGGCAAGGGGAGTCTTCCGAGAGGGACGCCTGGGCTAGCCTCTCGTCCCCGACATCCGCGGACGAGGCCCCGAGTGTGGATCCCCACCCGCGCGGGAGGCTGACGCCGCTTCTGCTCTGTCGGCATGGGTACCGCGGAGGGGGCAGGGACCTCACATAATACATGCAATATACATCAAGATTGTCCATGGAAGAATGGTCCTAGGGACATTCTTGTCAGCACAATGTTCTTGGAAGAATGTCTCTAGGGCCATTCTAAATCATACCATCCATGGTGTACTTGAGAGAATGGTCCTAGGGAAATTCTACCATCCATGGTGTGCTTTAGAATGGCCCTAGGGTCATTCTCTCAAAGCACAGTTTGCATGGTTAAATGAAATTTTGGTCATTCTAGAGCACATTGTGCTTGCAAGAGTAGTCATAGGGCCATTCTCTACTCTCTTGTGTCAACTGTAACTAAACTTTAAAATGGTCATCATAGGGCCAAACTCTACATGTACATGCATAAAACATTAAAATTGTGCTTTAGAGTTTCTTGAATAATTGGACCTAGGTCCATTCTACCATCCATGCTGTTCCTTAGAATGGCCCTAAGGCCATTCTTTCAAGCACATTGTGCATGGTGGAATGGCCTTAGGGCCATTCCAAAGCACATTGTTCTTGCAAGAATGTTCTTAGGGACACTCTCCACTCCCTAATGTCAACTCCCAAGGGCCAATCTCTACATATTCATGCAATGTTCATTAAAGAATGGCCCTAGCACCATTCTTGTAAGCACAGTGTGTTTGAAAGCATAGTATGCATGGTAGAATGGTGTTTTGGTCATTCTAGAGCACATTGTGGTTGCAAGAATAGTCATAGGGGAATTCTCTACTCTCTTGTGTCAACTGTGTTGGTGAACTTTAGAATGATCATACGGCCAAACTTTACATGTGCATGCATAAAATATCAAAATTGTTCTTTAGAGTGGCTTGTATGATTGGTCCATTCTACCCTCCATCATGTTCTTTAGAATGGCCCTAGGGCCATTGTGCATGTTTGAATGGCCTTAGGGGGCCATTCAAAAGCACATTGTTCTTGGCAAGCCTTCCAAGAATGGTCTTAGGGCCATTCTCCACTACCTTGTATCAACTACTGGTAAATTTTAGAAAGGTCCTTGGTCCAATCTCTACACATGCATGCATAAAATATTAAAATATCAAGAGTTGCAAGAATGGTCCTAGATCCATTCTCTACTCCCTTGTGTCAACTGCTGGTAAATTTTACAATGGTGCTTGGGCAAATATCTAGATGTGCATGCCGATCCCTAGAGCCGTTCTCTACTCCCTTATGCCAACTACTAGTGAATTTTAGAATGGTTTTCTAGTGACATTCTATACCTGTGCATACATTAAAAGAATCAATAATGTGCATAGTAGAATTGCATTAGAACCATTCTGCTTGCACAATGTGCTTGAAAGAATGGCCCTAGGGCCATTCTACCATCCATGATGTTCTTTAGAATGGCCCAAGGGCCATTCTACCATCCACAATGTGTTTTAAAATGGCCCTAGGGCCACTCTACCATGCACGATATGCTTGAAAGATTGGACTTAGGCCCATTCTACCATCCATGATGTTCTTTAGAATGGCCCTAGGACAACTCTTTCAAGCACATTATGTATGGTGGATTTGCCTAGGGCCATTCCAAAGCAAATTGTGCTCGCAAAAGAGGTCTTAGGGCCATTCTTGTAAGCACAATTTGCAAGAATGTCCCTGGGGCCATTCTTTCAAGCACATTATGCATGGTGGATTGGCCTAGGGCCATTCCAAAGAAAATTTTGCTTGCAAGAACGGTCTTAGGACCATTCTCCACACCCTTGTGGTGTCACCTCCCTAAGGCCAATCTCTACACATGCCATATCTCATTCATACACATTGCATATCTCATTCATACACATCTCATCTCATTCATCTACATCCATCCAATTGTTTTCACAGGTACGACTACCCACATCTCATCTCATTCATCTACATCCATCTAATCGTTCACATGTACGACTACCCATATCTATCCATACATTCATATCTATCACTTCACATCCACATATATTCATGTCACATCACATCACATTCTTTCACATACACATCCACATCCATTCTTTCACATACCCATCCACATCCATTCTTTCACATACACATCCACATCCATTCTTCAAATACACATGCACATCCATTCTTCACACCATCCATGGTGTGTGCTTGAAAGAATGGCCTTACTGCCATTGAAAGAATGGCCTTACTGCCATTCTACCATCCATGGTGTGCTTTAGAATGGCCCTAGGTTCATTCTTTCAAGCTCATTGTGCTTACAAGAATGGCTCTAGGAGCTTTCTTCCATGGACAATCTTGTTGTATTTTGCATCCATGGTGTGCTTTGAAACAATGTCCCTAGGGCCATTCTACCATTAAAGTATGCTTAATTATGGCTCTACCATTCTCCACTCCCTTGTGTCAACTTTCTATAGGGCCAATCTCTACATCTGCATTCAAAATACATCAAGATTGTCCATGGAAGAATGGCCCTAGGGCCATTCTTGTAAGCACAATGTGCTTGAAGTAATTGCTCGGGCCATTATAAAGCACATTGTAGTTAAGAGAATGGTCCTAGGGTCATTGTCCACTCCCTGTGTCAACTACTAGTAATATTTAGAATGGTCCTTGGGTCAATCTCTAGATGTGCATGCCAATCCCTAGGGCCATACTCTACTCCCTTATGTCAACTACTGCTGATGAATTTCAGAATGTTTCAAGGGTGAATTTGTACATGTGCATGCATAAAACATTAAGAATATGCATTGTAGAATGGCCCTAGGGCCATTCTTGCAAAGCACTACTGTTGCCATATATATAGGCAGTGATGTGTGTGAACACACTTAGGACCGCCGGGGCACTTTTTCCCTCTTTAGGAGGTTTTTTACCCCGACTTGTATATACGCCCATCATTCTAGGGCTAACTTATCTTTGTACATTGACACAATCTAATACACCGTGTGTTGTGTGCATTTTCTTGCTTCTTCTTCTCCAAGCTTTGTGTGCTTTCCTGGCAACCCTAATTCTAACAATTGGTATCAGAGCAGGCATTGGCTCGCAGGGCTACACCGCTAGCACCCTCCGACTCACGTTCTCCGATTGAGGTGAGTTTTCATGAGCGCTTGTTGCAGGTCCCTATACTTTGCAAATTAACTCGTAAGGCTTTGCGTTCTCAAAAATTGCATCTGAGGTCGTTTCAGGGTTCGTTTTTGCATTACAAGTTCTGTACAAGTGTTTTCGTCACTTTGTGCAGAAATTTTGATAGTGTAGTTTTTTGCAAAAACAAGCATACATAGTCTATTGTGAACCATGCTACATAGCACGAGTTGTTTTCTATTCAGTCTTTGCTTCATTTACAGGTAGCTTTTGCATCAGTTTCAGTCAGCGGCCATGGCTGATAACAGCAATGATGTATTTCGCATGTTGTCTATTGATGACAAATTGGATGGAGAGAAACTACCCACTTTATGCTTTCAAATTATTGAGATTTATAAGTAATAGCAGTGAAGCTATGGTAAAATTTTTAAAAAATTAACACATAAATCATTTTCATTCATAATATGAAAAGAGGACTTCCTACCATATTCTAGGATTAATCATCCTAGATTAATTGAATGATTCCAATTATAATCGTGAAAAAACTAATTTTTATGTTTATACATAAATAGTTAATTAGAAAAAAGAGGAATTTCTAGTAATCCATTTTTATGTTAAAAGAGTAATCCCCATGACAATGAAAATCCATGTATTCCAATGAAGTAAGAGAAAAATTATGATGCTAAAATAATGTATATTTTATTTAAAAATTAAAGAAAGATTTTAGTTAAATTTATCTTTTTTCATATATAAATTTAAATGATGAAAGAGGAATTTCCACCATATTGGAAGTCAAATATTTAAATGAGGAAAGTGTGATTCCTAGTGTAAAAGAATTAATGGAGATTTTTATTTAAAATTTAAGAGAAAATTTAGTTAAATTTATCTTTCTGTATAGATAAATTTAAATGATGAAAGAGAAATTCCCACCATATTGGAATTCAAATATTTAAATGAGGAAAGCGTAATTCCTAGTGTAAAGGAATTAATGGAGATTTTTATTTAAATTTTAAGAGAAAGTTTAGTTAAATTTATCTTTTTTGCATAGATAAGTTTAAATGATGAAAGAGGAATTCCCACCATATTGGAATTCAAATATTTAAATGAGAGAAGTAGAATTTTTAGCTTAATGGAATTAATGGATATTTTTATGTAATTTTTAAGAAGAATTTTAGATAGATTTAATTTATGGTTAAAGAGGAATTCCCATGATAACTGGATTGCACTCATTAAATGAGAAAAAGAGGGATTTTAAGTTTATTATTAAAAAAAAGGTATTGGTATTTAGTTAAAAGAAGAATTTTTATGATATTTAAGAAAAGAGGGATTTGAATTAAATCTTAGTGTCAAAAGATGAATTTCCACCTTAATTCTACCTAATGAATTAAGGTCGAGAAATTATGTGGCATAAAGAATATCTTTGGATATTTTAATTGGTAAAATCACTAAATGTATATTTATCTAAAACTAGATGTTTATCTGAAGGGAATCCTTGTAGAACTAAACCGAATGAATTTGGTTAGACTACAAGAGGGACGGACAGTAAACCTACTTATTCATCTCTCGATCTGAATCAAGTAAAAACTTCGTGGACCAATTCCAGTTTCTAATCAAAGAATAGACTACCGAAACTAAACTAGGTTTTCCTGACTGAACTCACCAAGAATCTAGTTGGTTGGACAATCACACTGAATGATGGGTAGATTACCCTGATGAGAGATCAAGGATCCTCATTATGAAACTGGGAATTATGGAAGAAGGGTTTTTGGAACTAATCTCAAATTGGAATTTTACTTGCATTGGAACCTCTGTTTTTTATTCAAAGGACTGTTTTACGCCAGAATGCTGGTGGAAGCATTTGGCTTATGTTTTTCTAAGAGGAGGTTCATAGTGGAACAGCTGGCGGGGAGTCGTCAAGGGACGTCGCTCGTGGAAAAGTCTGTCGAGGTCTTGACCAGCCTCCGTACGGTTAAAATGGTGTGCTTCTGGTATGATGGGTGAGGATTGACGAAGCGGTCACTGAGTGAAGTGCTAGGACACCTAAGGAGGATCCTAGAGGGTTCTGATAGGGCGATGCACGGGCTCGCGGTTGCTAGGACACCTATGCGTACGTCGAGGAAGATTTCGGATGGACTAAAAGGAAAGATTTTTGGGGACCAAATTTTGATACTGGACCTTGTTGGTTGGCCAGCTCATCCTCAACGAAGAGTCCAGAGGATATTATTGTAATATAATGGACTCGAAATTTTTGAAAATGATGATCAGAAATATTATGATTTCTATTGAAGGATT
Source organism: Cibotium barometz (assembly GCF_041138505.1). Lineage (NCBI taxonomy): Eukaryota > Viridiplantae > Streptophyta > Polypodiopsida > Cyatheales > Cibotiaceae > Cibotium > Cibotium barometz. The sequence continues at coordinate 23,437,737 of NC_141063.1, read as the reverse complement.
GTTTTAAAGCCAGTCGAATCTGTTATAAATGCTAATTTCATATTGGCTGTGTACGTGGTATGCCTACCTTAAGTTTTGCATGAATCGCGGGGGCTAGGGGGCATGGGAATTCTTTTCCTCGGTACCCAGGCAAAAACACAACCAAATCTTTATAAAGGAATCCCACCAATATACTGGTCGAGTGGTTGGTCGAGTGGTTGGCTAACCCATGGGGTTAGGCTAGATCGGAGGATTCCTGAGAAATAACTAGATACGATTAGTTACGTTTTTTAGTTTAAATCCTGAGAAGACCTTGTTCTGTGGGAGGGGATCATCGGCGGATGTGCCTCGTAAATGAGGAAAAAAGCGGTGATTCCATGGACCAAGTGCAAGTCTCTTTTTGATTTGACTATGTGACTTCAGGTTCGGTCAGTTTAACTAGTTAAGACTTTGACTCGTTAGAGTAATTCCCTGTTAGAAGATTTTTTTCCATGGCGGAATCGCCCGTGCCTTCCAGGCGAGGGGAGTCTTCCGAGAGGGACCGCATGGGCTAGCCTCTCGTCCCGGACGTCTGCCAAGTGCACATGTAATATGAAAAGAGGACTTCCTACCATATTCTAGGATTAATCATCCTAGATTAATTGAATGATTCTCATTATAATCATGGAAAATTTAATTTTTATGTTTATACATAAATAGTTAATTAGAAAAAAGAGAAATTTCTAGTAATCCATTTTTATGTTAAAAGAGTAATCCCCATGACAATGGAAATCCATGTATTCCAATGAAGTAAGAGAAAAATTGTGATGCTAAAATAATGTATATTTTATTTAAAAATTAAATAAAGATTTTAGTTAAATTTATCTTTTTGCATAGATAAATTTAAATGATGAAAGAGGAATTTCCACCATATTGGAATTCAAATATTTAAATGAGGAAAGTGTAATTCCTAGTGTGTAAAGGAATTAATGGAGATTTTTATTTAAATTTTAAGAGAAAATTTAGTTAAATTTATCTTTTTGTATTGTTTTAAATCCAGTCGAATCTGTTCTAAATGGTAATTTCATATTGGGTGTGTATGTGGTATGCCTACCTTAATTTTTGCATGAATCGCCGGCTAGGGGGCCTAGGAACTCTTTCCCTCGGTACCTAGACAAAAACACAACCAAATATTTATAATGGAATCCCACTAATACAGTGGTCGGGTGGTTGGCTTACCCATGGGCCGGATGAGGCTGGATCGGAGGATTCCAGAGAAACAACTAGATACAGATAGTTATGTTTTTTAGTTTAAATCCTGGAGAAGACCTTGTTCTGTGGGAGGGGATCAGCGGCTGTGTCTCATAAATGAGGAAAAGGAAAAAAGCGATAATTCCATGGACCAAGTGCAAGTCTCTTCTTGATCTGACTATGTAACTTCTTCAGGTTCGGTCATATCAGTTTAACTAGTTAAGACTTTGACTCGTTAGAGTAATTCCCCGTTAGAAGATTTTTTTCCATGGTGGAATCGCCCGTGCCTTCCGGGGGCGAGGGGAGTCTTTTGGGCCTGGTCTCCAAGGGACCGCACGAGCTAGCCTCTCATCCCGGACATCCGTGGGAGAGGCCCCAAGTGTGGATCCCCGCCCCGCACGGGAGGCCGACGTCGCTTCCGCTGCCGGCATGGGTACCGCAGAGGTGGCAGGCACCTCACAGCAGCTGGTATCAGAGCTCTGTTGAAAGCTAATATGGATAAACGAATTCTTATCAGAAATTGATTTAAAAAAACTCAGAAAAATCATTTTTCATAATGTATTTTCATTCTGCAAGTCGCATTAATAAAGAAATTTTAATCAAAGAATTTTTTTTAAAGATGGAAGTTCCACACTTATCTGGTATTCCTGACCTCACCCAGTCTCACAGGACATGACTGCATTCGCCTTCGAACATATCATCTCTTCAACTCGAACAAGCCGAGTCAGACTCGCATGCCATTTCGAGGATTTATATTTTCCTGACCCAGCGGAGAGACGACAGCATAAGTGGCTTGCAGGGCAGTATGTCCATGCCTCTTGTGACCAGCATGCAATGCTGACGCAGAACCTCTCATTGGCCATGATTCTAATAAAGCTGAAACTGGTACATGGTGTTATTCTATATCATTCAGCACCTCGAAATTTTAGACTTTCATGCCACATCTAATAAAGCTGAAACTGGTACATGGTGTTATTCTAATAAAGCTGAAACTGGTACATGGTGTTATTCTATATCATTCAGCGCCTCGAAATTTTAGACTTTCATGCCACATCTACAGAACCTTTGTCACTTTATTCCTAAGGAGAAGATAATAGCACCCTTGGCAGTAAGTGAAACGTTTGTATCAGGGCATGGCTATGGCCCACCAGTACCGCGCCGTCTTATGCGTCTCCCGTGGAGATTTTAATTTCTAGAGCCGAGCTGCTCTATGTACGTATTGCAACTTTTATATAAATAAAGAAATGTTTTCTGGAGAAAAATTCCCTGTTGTATAAGTGATTATTTATGGACAAACTGATAAAGAAAAATCTGTTATCGGACATATGTCATAGATCTCCAATAAGATTATTTATCTTGTTTAAGAAATCGTTTTTCGAATCCCTTAAGTCTTAGGAAATCGTGGATGATATCAAAAAAAAAATTTAATAATATATCATTTTTGGTAGAATCATGAGACGAGAAAATCGTGGCCGTTAGCCAGACCCTCTCTCTGAAGATGATGAGCTTGACCCTCACGTTCGCAAGGCTCTTCATAGAACTCAGCCACACCAGGACCCTTCAAAGGAGAAGGGGAGAACCTGGGCGAGGCTTTGGAGAAATGGGTGGAAGCTATGGAAGAATATTTTGACGTCACAGGCTACAATGAGCGAAGCAAAATGGCTCTTGCTAGGCTAAAAATAGTGGAAACAACCAGGGTGGCATGGAGGAACCATTGTGACACCAACCGTCTCAAGAATACTCAGCCCTGGAATGACCTTAAAACCTATTTGAGGAAGAGATTTTGTCCCCCTGGGTTTTTGGAAACCAAAATGAACGAATTCTTAGAGCTAAAGCAGGGGAGCAAAACCATCAAGGAATATCACCAGGCATGCGCTCTTCTACTCAAATATTCACCACCTCTAGATGAAGAACAAATCAGGTTCATTCGGGGAATGAACGAACCCTTGGACACACTGGTCAAGAATGCCAAGCCAGTGTCCATGGCAGAAGCTGTCAGAATGGTGAAAGTCCCGTGCCAAAGCCAGTTCCCTCATCCTTTAAAAGATTTCAGACACCGGGAAGTTCTTCCAACTTTTCGCCTCCAAAGAGACACCAAGGTCCTAATGAGAATGTGGAAACGAGAAGCTTTAGAAATGAAGGAAGACCTTTCCCCCGTACCTTCTTAGGAACTCCAGCTCTCTCCAGAAGGCAAAGGGAAGCTTTAGAAATGAAGGAAGACCTTTCCCCCGAAGTACCTTCTTAGGAACTCTGGCTCTCTCCAGAAGGCAAAGGGAAGAGCTTCGAAGCGAGAACAAATGCTTTGGATGTCAGGGATTTGGGAATGAGCTCAAGGATTGCCCATCTCCTTCGGTGGGCCAAGGAATCCAGGGTCCCAGAGTTCAAAGACTGACTCCTTCATATCAGTCCAATCAGGGTCCCATGCACCAAAATCAGGGTAACCCAAAAGGAATGCTAGCTCAGCCTGTAGCCTCCATGCAAAGCAACCTACAAACTCCCTCCCAGAATTGGAATAACCAAAGAGAGAGAGTTTCACCTCAGATTGTAGCAGCTAGAGCAGTCACCATAGCTGAGGAAGTAGAGGAAGAGAAAGGACAGATCTATGCCAGCGATAGAGCATCAGGGGAATAACCGTCAATTCTCAGTCCTCCAAACTCCAGCAGAGTACCAGGGTAAGAAATTCAGGCTTTTGATTGATTCAAGGAGTACTCATTCTTTTATTTCCCTCGGATGTTTGTGTAAATTAGTCCTAAATCAAAAATCAGGGAAACCTATGCAAGTGGAATTAGCCAGTGGGAAGATTCTTTTCACTCACCTTGAGATTGACCTTATTCAGTTTAGCCTAGATGGGAACATAACAGAATGCCAGTTCAGAGTCTAACCCCTAGGAATATATGATGGAATCCTTGGAATGGATTGGCTCCAAAAGAATTAGGCTGACATTCATTGTCGTATCCCCAATGATGTGGGAATAAAGGGAAGAATTCTGAGAGAAGCCCATGATAGCCTGATAGCCGGACATCCAGGGTTTATAAAAACCTATATGTTTGTGAAGAAAAGCTTCTTCTGGTGGCTAGGACTCAAAAAGGATGTACTTGATCATGTACAGAAATGCTTGATGTGCTAAAGAGTCAAGGCAGAGAGAGTCAAGATGCCATGGAAACTGCAGCCTCTAGACATTCCATAGATGAAGTGGGAATGCATCAGTATGGACTTTGTCACTGGATTACCTTCAGAGAAATCAGGTTACAACTCCATTTTTGTGGTAGTTGACAGACTAACCAAAGTTGCCCATCTGATTCTAGTGAAAGAAACATACTCTATAGTGGATGTTGCCAGAGTTTTCCTTAAGGAGATCTTCAGATTTCATGGTTTACCTAGGAGGATAGTAAGTGACAAAGATCCCAAATTCACATTGAAATTATGGACTTCGTTCTTTGAAGCAGTAGGAACTTTCTTGGATCTCAGCACAACCTATCACCCCGAAATTGATGGCCAGACGGAAAGGGTGAATTAGGTAATAGAAGATATCCTTCAGTCATGCTGCGATGGTAGGGAACCCAAGAAGTGGTTAAGTCATCTGCATCTAGTTGAATTTGCTTACAATGCTTCTTATCATCGGTGCATTGGGATGAGTCCTTTCAAAGCTTTGTATGGACAAGATTGCCTTACACCGTTGACTTAGTCTGCATTGATCAGAGTCGAAATGTCCAAACAAATGCTGATGACATGGACCAACAGATGCAATTAATCCATAAAGATATAAAGGCAGCCCAAGACAGACAAAAGCATTATGCAAATAAAAAGAGGTGAGAGAGAGAGTTTGAAGAGTCAGATATGGTCTTCATTCGAGTACGACCAAAAAGAAGTTCCTTACCCTTAGGGAAGTACAAGAAGCTCCCTCCCAGATACTGTGGGCAGTATGTTGTCATAAAGAAAGTGGGCGATCTAGCCTACAAACTTCTTCTACCTCCCCATCTCAAGGTACATGATGTATTCCATGTCAGTTTGCTTAAGAAGAATGTACCTAGCCCGAGTCACATGCTTGAAGATGAACAATGATCTCTCCGACTCAAGGCCAAATGGTACTCCAACTTGTGGAAATCCTTGACGTTCGAGAGAAGATTCTCAGGAGCAGAGTCCTCAGAGAATTCTTAGTAAAGTGGAAGTTCTTCCCTCTAGAAGACGCCACCTGGGAGAAAGAAGAAGAGTTGGCGCGTGAAGGATTACCCCCACTTTGCGAGATGAGGACATCTCGCATTTTTCAAGTGGGAGAGGATGTAAGATTCCTCCTCAGCCTCAATAACAAATAAGCCTCTACTTCAATCCCTTGTAATCATTCTATGTTTCTCAATACAAGAAAATATTATTTTTCCTTGTTTGGCCTAGTGAGATAAAAATTTATAGAGAGTGGTAAATCAATATTGGGATATTTTTGGATAAAGAAATTCTATAAATATCAAAAAAAGTTTCTCTGAAATAGAAAATCAAAATAGATTTTTCAAGGTGCAATTGGAATTAATTAAAATTGATTTAGAAGACCTTAGCCTAAGGGTCAAGATTTTTTGAAAATTTTGGATTAAGGTTCCTATGGACCAATAAGATTAATCCAAGTGTTAGGATAAGATAAATCCAAAGAATAAAAGAAAATACCCAAAACTGAATAAATGCCCACAAAAGATGAAGAGTTAACTAAGTACTAGATTTATTAGTTAAAAACTATGAAGTATTAATAAAAAAAGAGATATTTTGGAGTAATCATTCATTTTTGACACATTGGTAAGGAGAAGGGGGGCCAGAGGTATGCCTAAATGGCTAGTGCAAACCTTGTGTGATAGTAAAATTGATGCACCTATGTCTAGTCGTAATACTCGTTCAGGTTTTCAGCATGCCTCTTATGCATCAGATTGTTATGCTTTGGTTGTGTCTAGTATGTGTGAAGAGGAAGAACCTCTTTCATTTGATGAGGCATAAAAATCGAAAAATTGGTTGGCTGCAATGCAAAGTGAATATGATGCTATAATGAAGAATGGTACATGGTCTTTGTGTGATTTGCCTATTGGTAAAAAGGTCATTGGATGTAAGTGGGTTTTTAAGTTGAAACGAAAGCCAGATGGCAGTGTTGATCACTATAAGGCTAGACTTGTTGCAAAGGGTTATGCTCAAGAAAAGGGCATTGATTTTGATGAGACCTTTGCTCCCACTTGTCGTATGACTACCATTTGTAGCATTTGTGCATTGGCAGCTCATAATGGTTGGAATGTACATCAGTTGGACATAAAGACTACGTTCTTGAAAGGAGATTTGCATGAGGAGGTGTATGTATCGCAGCCTCGTAATTTTGTTCAAAGAGGGCAGGAAAACAAAGTGTGCAGGTTGAAAAAGGCTTTATATGGTTTAAAGCAAGCTCCACGAGCTTGGTATGAAAAGATACATGCATATTTGACTGCACACGGTTTTTAGAATAGTCCAATAGAAAGCACTTTGTATGTTAAACGTGTGGATGATGTACATCTAATCATTGCTCTCTATGTCGATGACATGATGCTCACAGGACCAACAAATGAGAGTCATATTGCTGATTTTAAGGCTGATTTGAATGCCTCTTTTGAGATGTCAGATTTGGGGCATTTGCATCATTATTTGGGGATACAATTTAAGCAGTGTGATGGAGGTATTGCTTTGTGTCAGACAAAGTATATTGAGACATTGTTGCGGAGATTTGGCCTTGAAGACTACAAGCCTATTGCTACTCCAATGGAGACAGGTTTGAAGTTGAGTCTTCATGATGCTGGAGATCACTTTGATGTCACACTCTATCAGATAGCTGTCGGTTGCCTCATTTATGCATGCATTATGAGACCGGACATTTGGTTTGCAGTCTCATAGGTGAGGAGGTTTATGCATAGCCCAGGGTCTCAGCATTGGAAGGTAGTTAAACGCATCTTTTTGTACTTGAGTGGCACCATACATCTTGGGCTGTTTTATCCCAAGGGGAGATCATTGCTGCCAGATCTACATGCTTTTTCGGACTCAGATTGGGCTAGTTGCTATGACACAAGAGTGTCCACAACTTAACGCTCACAACCTTGTTGCTCTTATGAAAATAAATAGCAGCACATCAATAGAAAACGTAAACAAATTCTAAACCTATGATTATTATAGCAAAGAAGAGTGAAAGCAACAAATAAAGATTAAAACAACAAGAAATAAATAGCAACTTACTGCTTTGATTTACACAACCATGTTGCTCATAACCTTGCTCTTGAAAAAATAAATAGCAACACATTAAGACAAAACATAAACAAATCCTAAACCTATAATCATTACTCACATCAAGACAAAACATAAACAAATCCTAAACCTATAATCATTACTCACATCAAGATAAAACATAAATCTTAAACATATGATAATTACTCACAAGAATTTGATGCCATTCACAGCTATCTGTAGTGCAGAGAAGAGAAAGTTCATGTGAGAAAACGGGCATAACTCACAAACGTTTTGTCCAAATGAGATGAAATTTTAGGAGGAGAGAGCTATGGTGGAGAACAACATGCTTGTAAATTTTCATGGAGAAAGAACCAAAGTTGTAGAAGATATGGCGAAATTGAATTTTGCCAAAAAAAAAAAAAAAGAGAAAAGGTGAAAAGGTAGTGAAATGCAAAAGGAGGAAAAGTAAAAAGTTAAACATAAAAAATGGAAAAAAATGAAATTCGGTTTTCGAACTTCCATGTGCTGACCACAAGGTACATCTGACATGAAAGATATGGAATCTGACATTTCTCTATTTTTTAAAGATATGGACTCTATTATTTTATTGTCTTAAGAGATTTGGGCAAAGATATGACAAAAAGATCCATGTTACATGGATCTAGAATCCCAGCTCTCTCATTGGCCAGGCCAATCTTTTTTTATTCACTCCTTAAGGGGCAAAATGGAGAGTCTATATTTCTCCTAATGAAATAGTTTTTCTTCTCCTAGAATAATTAGCAATCAGATTAGTTAGTAATTGAAGAATTAATCGGCTAAATTCTCTTTCCTTTCCCCAATTTGGTGCCCAACGTGGGTAGTGCGAAAATTTTTCCCTCTCCCCATTTCTTCCAGCCGGGACAGGACGCACAGCCAGAATTTTCTTTTTTTAACAGCACTGCGCGTTGTTTAAGTCCTTAGAGACTTGTTAAACTTTGGCTAATAAAATCAAAGCTTATATATATATATATATATATATATATATCCATGCTCAATCATTGGCCGATGGCCGTTGATGCACGAATATGGAGAGGCACAATTTTAAATTAAAGGTTAATGTATGTATATATATATGTGTGTGTGTGTGTGTGTGTGTGTGTGTGTGTGTGTGTGTGTGTGTGTGTGTGTGTGTGTGTGTGTGTGTGTGTGTGTATATATATATATAAGTGAGGGCTCCATGTCCCTTACACGAAAGCTACTTGTAACCTTTAATAGTTTTACCATGAAACTAAAATTAAAAACTTTTAATAGTTTTAATTATCCTTCTAAAAAGCTTAGAGAAAGCTTATTAATATAAGCTTCAAAAATCTTAAAACCAATATAAATATAAATCTTAGGTATTACGTAGTAAGACCGAAAAGATTTATATCTTCGTAACACTAAAGATTTTCATGGACCCAAAGAAAAAGGAAAAGAGAAGCTTTGTGAAATGACCCATCATTGGATTCAATGGTTTTAAATGTTTTCTTAAATCTACAAGGACACATCTGGGATAAAATTTCATACTAGACTCCTAACTCAAGACTAATGTTATTATAGGCCGTATGATCATTTCACCCCCTAGTTTATAGACTTGAGATTGTACATGTATGTGTGGTGTAAGCATGATGTCTACCATTGCCTTTTGGAGATTGAATTAAGGATTTCAAGGACTACAAGCAACATAAGAATTTCAAAAGTTTTGTCAAGGTTTTCTTTTTACAAATTTCATCAAGGGTTGTTAATTATCACAAGTCAACCATGAGGACAACAACTTCTCTTCGACATACAAGCTTCCAACTTTTACGAATTACGAGTGAAAGGTAACTACACCCTCTAAATTCTATAGATTAATAATTAAAGTTTAATATTATGCTATGAATTAGTAACTACACCCTCTAAATTCTAAAGATTAACAATTAAAGTTTAATATTATGCTATGAATTGAAACTAACATGCAGATTAGTATATGCAAAATCTCCGACGATTTCCCGAGTAAGTATTCACCTTGTGTAATTTGATTACTTGTGTATACAATAAAATTATTACTTGTCAGTTTGTTTTCTTCTAAACTGATATTTTGCAGTCCAACCCAAGTAAGTTTCTCCATTTTTCATAATGTTAATCATCAACAAATTAAAACGTCACATATGCTTGCAATATTTATGTCCTTTTAATGATGTATTTTGTAGCAAAGCTATTCGACACTTACAAGTAAGTTGCTACCCTCTATATAACTTAGTAAATAATTCTTCCAATATCTTTATGTAAGTTTTATCTTTCAGACAGTGATTCAAATACCGTCCAAGTAAGTTTCTTCTTTCCATCCTTACAATAATGATCATGCTTAAATAATTATGCATAGAATTTCAATTCATAATACTCTAAGTTTCTTATTAAGTCATAATTTAATATAACCCTAGATACATTTGGAAGAATAATTATATTTCGATCCATTCACATTGCTTTCTCATTTTTCTCAATGTAGAACATCATTACAGTCAAAAGGTACAATTCTCTTACACTTAACTCAACCTTATGATTGCTAAATTCATATTTATTATTCAAGTTTATTTTAACTTTAAATAAAAATTAAGCTTTCATCATCTAGACATGTTTACTTAATCAAGATCGTTAGAATTGTTACTAGTCATTCATATTTAATTGCTTAAACTTTTGAAAAATCAATTTTATCGACTCTTCATTTATAATCTCACATCCTCTCAAACAACTTTTCAACTCAAGGTTAGTATTTCCTATCCTCATATTCATAACCAATTTAACTTTTATTAACTCACGTCTCTTTCGAGTGTTAATATTATTTTTGACAGATTATTTCAATTACACCATAACGATGGAGGTATGTATATGTATATATTCTCTTCATTTTATACAACTTTTCATAACTATTTCTATAATATCTTTCCAACCTAAGAACCTAATTAATAAACCATAGATTCAACGTTAAGATTAGTTCAAGTCTAGTAACTTAAATAAAATTTCTAGATAGAGAAAATTTATGTCGGAATTTAAGTTTCAGAGGGAAATGGCCACTCCGCCTCAAACTTCTATTTTGAAGAAAGTGATCTATGGAACTAATCTGGTGGTATAGGACATCAGATTGGTTTCATATACTTACTTCAGACACATTTATGTCTTCTATCTTTTACCATCCTATGCGTGTATGTGCAAGGCGCCTATGTGGTATGGGACACTTAGACTCATCTTACATACATTCATTTGATTGGTTCATTGCATATGCATTATGTATGGATCTAGTCTTCCACATTAACATGAAGCCATCCTCTCATGCATTTGTGCAACTGCATATCGAGGACGCCTGTATATGGCATGCTTGTGGGCCTCCACTGTTTGTTTCAGCTGGTTTGTATGGAGGGGTGATTCCCAGGTTACTTACGCCTGACAAACATGTGTGTGGCTATTATTTGAATACTTTTGAGTTATCTATATCTCAAGATGACGTTGGGATTAATTGACGTGTTCAATTAATTGTTTAACTAACGTGGACAATGTCTATGAGTATAGCCAACGAGAAGTGTGAGGGTACCGATTGAGGTGTCGTACTATATGAGGGTATCGATTGAGGTGTCATATGGCTGGTGGATTGAGCGGTGATGTGAAGATGATCATTTTTGTGAATCATGTATTAGAATTTTATGTCATCCCATGTTGATGGGTTATTTTGTGCATATTATTTTTGATTTGATGATTAATGTGACGATCACCAATTTAGGTGTCACTCGAGTTTTCTTGTTGTTATTCCATGTCCATAAGAACCTCTGAGCCATGCCTTTATGCCTCTAAGCCATGTTCAAACCTCTGAGTTTACCTTGCAGGTTATGACATCATTTCTCAACATTTTTCTTTTACACAGATGAGAATAGTTGCTTCCTCAAACTTGAGGAATGTTACAGGTATATATTTTTCTTTTACACAGATGAGAATAGTTGCTTCCTCAAACTTGAGAAATGTTACAAGTATATATTTTATCATATTTTTTATGAATTAATAATTGTAGAAAAAATATGTTCAATTTAATTTGTGCAGGAATCAACTTAATGTGGGAATGTGCACAAGATTATTAGATGTGCACAAAGTTATTTTATGTAACAAGGCCCATTAGCAATTATATTTGGGCAAAGGTTTTTATATGTACAAACCTTAGGGATTTTCATACGGTTAATAATATGTAAAGCAATACCCCAAAATTGGGAAAAACAAGCCCAGTTTGTACGCGCATCTATTATTAGCTCCTTGCACTATTTTTTATGAATAAAATTCTCTAAATACTCAAGTCGTGGAAGTGGAGCTACACACTTGAAGGGGGAGATTGCACCCAATCTTGTCTTGTGTGTGGTACTCTCTATCCTTTACTCTTTTACTCCTGATGGTGATATTATCACATTTCTCTTGCCTTGTGTTATGCTATGTTATTTAGTTTTCAATTTAATTCAAGTCTTTGTTTCAATTTTGATGTAATTTGTGAGTTTTTAAATTATTTCTTCTTCAAGAAGTACAAAAGGGTCCCATGACATTGCCTCCTTGCCCCACTCATACTACTACACAAATTCAATGCCGCCCTTGCACATTTGACCCTGCACATAGTAGTGACCTGCCACTATCATGCCGTGGGAATAAAATGAGTATCCATAATCATCAGTCACATCACACTCAAGGGTGCACTTAGGCCTAGTGCACCTTAGAATGTAGTAGTCCACCTCCTCCTCATTGCCCTCCTTCTTGGGCAATAATTGCAAAACATCACCCACTGTCAAAATATATGTCAAAGAATCATGATCTGTCCTCTCAGGTAGTGTGAGAGGATCAAAAGTGATGGGGGACCAACTCCTTGCTTTGTCCTCAACACCTGCTGCAACCAAGGATCAACCCACTCTCGCATCTCGCACACTGAGTAGTCTCCATCGATGCATGGCCTACAAAAGCATGAATGGCACTGTGTGAAGATAGTGGGATCATCATAGAATGTTCTCCTGATGGAGTGTAGCCTATGTGTGCCTGCAACAACTGTTACACAATCTGGAGAAGCAAAATCAAGGACAGTACTGTTAAAACACCAAAAGAACCTCATGACAATCCTAGCATCTTAGTGAGGGAAGAAGATGGAACACTAGTGGTCAAATGCACAATGCACCAATCCACTACATGCTGTGCATCTCGAAAGTGCTCACTGTCATGGCGGAGCTGGTGACGTCTGAGGGCGCGTTTGACACACGCACCCGCACCATTGTGCTCCCCCTTTCCATGCCCTGTCTTGAAGAAGCTACAAATCACCTGGAATCCTGTCATGCGATGCCAAGAATATAGCCAATAAAATTGACAAGAAACTGTGCCCCACATCCATCAGACCATATCCACTGCCCTGTCCATGTGACTCCATGCTCTCTCAAAAAGTCATCATGATGATGGAAGCAATGCTGCACAATCTGGGCGTTGTGAGAGCAATCATCACTAATGTAAAAGTGATACTCTCTAATGACTCACTCCTCTGGGGTGCTCGCTATGCCATCTACTGCCGCCTCTGCATGTCGATAACTAATATGCACCATGATGGCCACCTAGTCAAACACGCAAGAATAGGTATTGTTAGATTCATAAAAAACATTAATATAAAATATCTTGAAGAACTTAAATTGAAAATGAGGCAATGTGTCATGCAATACCTGCTCAGAAAAGTAGTACTCTGCCCCTAGATCTCCTGCTGTGGAGAAAATGTGTAATTCTCTGCAAAGTCGACCACAGAGACCACTACACCAATAGGAAACTACGGTAGGCTGTCGCACAAAACTGAAGGTCCTGCCACTTGGCACTATGATCATGATGTATGTAGGCATAGATGGAATCTGTAAATGTGTTCATGAGCTCACCACATGCCAAATGGTGCTCCACTAGCTGTAATCTCCTAGACTACCCATGTGTGACATACTCATACTGGCTCCATGTGTGACATACTTATACTGGCTCCATGTCACTACCTCAGCAAACAACCGAGGAATCCTCCTGGCAGCACAAGTGAAGCATGGCCAAGCTACTGCATGAGGTACAAGTCCCCAAACCATGACACAAGCCATATGATGGTAGATGGCATGCTCCGCCCGTCGCAGGCATAATAGCGAGTGAACAAAGTCCCTCGGGCTATAAGGCACCACCCCCCGATGGCCAAACAAGCCACGAAAGACATCATACAAAAGCTGAAATCCAATGTGGTACCTACAAAGACATGTGTCACGCTGCCTCAAGTAGCGCACAAACCAAGGCTTGCAAGCCTCAAAGGAATGCTAGTTGATGGTGATCTCAGGGTGTGCAGACTTGAACTCAAAGTACAACTCTATTTGTGTCATCTCAAGAAAGTAAGCCCCATGCTCTATGTACTCCCCACGATTTACCCTATGTCGCAATGCCTTCTTGTACTCTGGTGATGCACGACAATGCTCCTCCCAAAACCTCTCTATCATCGCCCTCATCTCAGGGTCCAATAAACGACTGCATCTAGGTGCATGGCCACTACTAGCCCATAGAGCACCCTCATTCCCACTTTCCAAGATCTGTCTCCTCACAAACGCTGGATGAAGTGCTCGGCGATGAATTTGAAGTATGCGAGAACTGGCACGATGCGTACTTGGCAAGACACTACTGGAAACAAACGCTATAAGGGCTTGTCTTGCAGCCAATCCATCTGGATGCATCTTATGCTTCACTATGTTGTAGGACTGCCTCAAGCTCCGTACCACACCAACACCGACCCTCCTCAAATGTGGGCTACAAGTCACGGAAGTGATAGTACATTGTGCCATGCGCGAGTGCCGTAGCAACGCATCTAGCACACTAGACTGCGATGCCACATCGAGGTCAACAAATTACTTGTTGAAGATAGCATTGGCATGGTTTCGTGCACCAAACCTGGAAAGGGATTTCCCATGAGAAGATGCCTCATGAGCAACACCAGAGAGTGGAGTGGCAAGCACATGGTCGACAATGTCATTGGCATCACCGAAGTGAGGACTGTCGGCCAGTGGGGCAGAGGGCATGTGCACCACATCGAGAAGCGGCATCAAGGTCATGGGCTGCACTAGATGGAGGAGTGCCGAGCTCATAGGTGTCGCAAACTCGTGGGCTGCACTCGAGGCTAGTAGAGGAGTGGCAAGCTCATAGGAGATGCCTAACAAAGGAGTGGCAAGCTCAGATGGTGCACCCAAAGATGGAGAGGTGCTCAATGGAGGAGTGGCTAGTTCACCCAAGTGAGAAGTGCCAAACTCGGAGGGCGTGCACGCCAAAAGGTGGAGATCCACCAAAGATAGGAGTGTCCACCTCATGGGCGACGCCTGAGGGTGGAGTGATAATCACATGGGCAAGGTATAAGGGAGAAGTGGCAAAGGGCTCAAAATAGGGTGGAGAAAGAATTGTGGGAGAATGAGGGGGAGAAGGAGGTGGACAGGGGTCACGGGGAATAGATGGAGAATGGGTGGGGGGAGGAGATGATGCCTCACCAATCCAATCCACCGTGTGTTGCAATGCTCGAGCCCTTGCTTTGCGCTCACGATCTCTTCTGCTCTTATCTTCCATGCAAACCCTTGATTGAGCTAGTTAGCATTTTATTGGTTAAAATAGATTATGGATAAAATGAGGATTTTTATAAATAATGATAATTTATTACAAAATATTGAAAAATATTAAATATAATTATAATTTTTAGA
This sequence comes from Cibotium barometz, assembly GCF_041138505.1. NCBI lineage: Eukaryota > Viridiplantae > Streptophyta > Polypodiopsida > Cyatheales > Cibotiaceae > Cibotium > Cibotium barometz. The sequence continues at coordinate 23,422,561 of NC_141063.1, read as the reverse complement.
AATGATGAATGAATTAATTATTTTAAGTAACGAATATTATTTTTTATTTTTTTAATAAATAAAATTTATTTCTATAGTATATAAAATTTATTTGATAAATAAATAACATAAGATTTTCTTAAGACATATTTCAAGTTTTTTTTTCAAAAAAATGAATTTATATTTATTTAATTATATCATAATAATCAATTGCTTTAAAAATAAAATAAATATTAAATTTTTAATATTTTAATTTAAATAAATAAAAAATATTTATTTAATTAAAAAAATTATATTTATTTCTTCTTTTTTGGAGGAGATATTTAAAATTATCATTTTTTTATTTTTTATTTTTTATTTAATTAGTTATTTTAAAAATATTTTTTTTTATTTTTTTTTATTTACAAATCATGAAATATAATGGTGAGGTAGCAGGCATTTTGCCATGTGGCAAAAATATGCTGAGATGGAACCTTCACATGGACATTCCTCATACTCAAGTGTGAGGTGGCAATGCCTTGCGTGTATATGATGTGTCATGCCATGTAGGCACAGAAACCAAGTTGAATGTGCTAAGGTGGCAAGATGACATGGACATTCTTAATTAGATAGAAATGCCATGTATACATTTGATGTGGCATGTAAGATTCCTCCCTAGCCTCTCAAGATGTCCAGCATCTTCCCCTGTAATTAAATCCCTCTTCAGAAATATAAAAGATCTTGTTTCTAACTGTTTGAACCTAGAGAGAGAAAATATTCTAGAGAGAGAATATTCAGATTTTGAATATTTTTAGATAGAAAAATTTCTCATATTATTAAAATAAGTTCCCCTGAAACAGAAATTCAAAAAGAACTTTCCAATGTGCAATTGAAATTAATTGGAAATGGGTATAAAGAACCTTAGTCTAAGGGTCTAGATTTTCAGAAATCTTTGGATTATGGTCCAATTAAGGTTCCCGTGGGCCAATAGGATCAATCCATGTGTGGGAAGGAGATAAATCCAATTTTGTAAAAGAAGATACCCAAAAATGAGTAAATGCTCACATAAGATGAAGAGTTGACTATGTACAAAGTTTATTAGTAAGAAACTATGAGTAATTCTAATAGTATGAGATATTTGGGTATAATGATTTCATTTTGACACATATGTAAGGAAGGGGAGTCCCTTCAATACTCACATAAGATGAAGAGTTGACTATGTACAAAGTTTATTAGTAAAAAACTATGAGCAATATTAAAAATATGAGATATTTTGGGTATCCAAAAATGAGTAAATGCTCACATAAGATGAAGAGTTGAAAATGTACAAGGTTTATTAGTAAAAAACTATGAGCAATATTAAAAATATGAGATATTTTGGGTATAATCATTCCATTTTGACACATATGTAAGGAAGGGGAGTCCATTAAAGGAGGTGCATACTTCACATGCTTGAATGAGTTTTAAACTCAAAGATAATGTGATATTTTTATCTCTCCTCTCTCTTGAACCAAACCAAATCAAAAAGGAATCAAACCGAATCAAAAAAAGTAACCAAACTAGGTCCAAATCTAGTCCAAATTCAACCAAACTGAATCTGAAAAATTCTAGAAATCAGTTAGCCTTGGTTAGAACATGAGTCCTTTGGAAAAAAAAAAGGGGAGAATTTTACTATTCTAGAACAATGCTGAAATAATGCTAATATTTACTATTCTCTAAAATTCTCTCCAAATTGGAGAAATTGGAGCTTCCCTCTTTCTTCAATCCCCATTGGTGGCTCCATCAACATACTAAACCAATTGATTGGTTGGGGGCCTCTACCGTGAACAAAGAATCAAGCAATTTGTAAAGTAAGTGGTGAATTTTGATCTTTTCTATAATTTCTCAATGTTTCTCTTCTCAACCCCTCTCAAGCTTAAGAAGCTTAATTGGAATGGTGTTTGAATGCTATTGAAGTAATTAATGAATGATAGTAAAGAATTACATAAATTTATATTTATGCTTAATTCTAATGGTTTTTATATAATATCTCTCTCTCACTCAAGAAATGGTCATACTCATGACCTATTCTCAATCCAAATGAAGCTTTTCATAAAGCTTTTTCTTAATCCAAGATTAATCTATGCTTAAGATCAAATTAATGGCTTTCCCTATGCTTTTAGTTTATGTATTTCATGAATGTTGATGATTCAATCCATTATGGGTTAATGATCCAATTAGGGATCATTCAAATCATTCCCTTAATGATAAGCTTTATCTTTTAAGATAATTGAGATTTATCAGTCATAGCAGCAGAGCTATGGTACAATTTTTATAAAAATTACACATAAAATAATTTCATTCAAAGCATGAAAAGAGGACTTCCTACCATATTCTAGGAATTATCATCCTAGATTAATTAAAAGAATTTTATTGTAATCATGGAGATGTGGATGTATGCATGTAGATGTAGATGTATAGATGTGAATGTGAATGTGGATGTGGATGGATGCATGGAGATGTGGATGTATGCATGTAGATGTAGATGTATAGATGTGGATGTGAATGTGGAGGTGGATGTATGCATGTAGATATAGATGTATGGATGTGAATGTAAATGTGGATGTGGATGTATGCATGGAGATGTGGATGTATGGATGTGAATGTGAATGTGGATGTGGATGTATGCATGGAGATGTGGATGTATGGATGTGAATGTGAATGTGGATGTGGATGTATGCATGGAGATGTGGATGTATGCATGTAGATGTAGATGTATAGATGTGGATGTGAATGTGGAGGTGGATGTATGCATGTAGATGTAGATGTATAGATGTGGATGTGAATGTGGAGGTGGATGTATGCATGTAGATGTAGATGTATGCATGTAGATGTAGATGTATAGATGTAGATGTGAATGTGGAGGTGGATGTATGCATGTAGATGTAGATGTATGGATGTGAATGTGAATGTGGATGTGGATGTATGCATAGAGATGTGGATGTATGCATGTAGATGTAGATATATGGATGTGAATGTGAATGTGGATGTGGATGTATGCATGGAGATGTGGATGTATACATATAGATGTAGATGTATGGATGTGAATGTGAATGTGGATGTGGATGTATGCATGGAGATGTAGATGTATAGATGTGGATGTGAATGTGGAGGTGGATGTATGCATGTAGATGTAGATGTATGGATGTGAATGTGAATGTGGATGTGGATGTATGCATGGAGATGTGGATGTATGCATGTAGATATATATGTATAGATGTAGATGTGAATGTGGAGGTGGATGTACGCATGTAGATGTAGATGTATGGATGTGAATCTGAATGTGGATGTGGATGTATGCATAGAGATGTGGATGTATGCATGTAGATGTAGATATATGGATGTGAATGTGAATGTGAATGTGGATGTATGCATGGAGATGTGGATGTATACATGTAGATGTAGATGTATGGATGTGAATGTGAATGTGGATGTGGATGTATGCATGGAGATGTGGATGTATGCATGTAGATGTAGATGTATAGATGTGGATGTGAATGTGGAGGTGGATGTATGCATGTAGATGTAGATGTATAGATGTGGATGTGAATGTGGAGGTGGATGTATGCATGTAGATGTAGATGTATGGATGTGAATGTGGATGTGGATGTGGATGTACGCATGGAGATGTGGATGTATGCATGTAGATGTAGATGTATGAATGTGGATGTGGATGTATGCATGTAGATGTGAATGTACGCATATAGATGTGGATGTATGGATGTGAATGTGCATGTAGATGTGGATGTATGGATGAGGATGCATGAATGTGCATGTAGATGTGGATGTGAAAATAGATGCATGGATGTAGATGTGGATGTATGGATGTGAATGTGGATGTGGATGTGGATATATGTATGGATGTGAATATATGATATGTGATGTGAAGGAATCTGAAGTGATGAGAATGGAAATGATGTGATGGGATGAGTACACATATAAATGGAATATGGAATAAGTAATGTGGATTGATGAGGAATAATGTGGAAAAATGAGAGTTAATATAGAAACTGTATTTGTAAACTGTTTGTAAATGCTGTTTGTAAATGGCTGTTTTATATCAAGAATGCTGGGGAAGCATTTTGACCGTCTTGTGATTAAGTCGTGGAGACCTAACTGATAAAGTTGCAACTGCTGGGACGGAGAGTCAATGGAGGACGTTTCGCGTAGCAAAGTCGGCCGAGGTCTTGACCAGCCTCGGTTCGATTAAAATGGGGAGCTTCCGGTACGGTGGATGAGGGACCAAGGAAGCGGCCTATGAGTGAAGTGCTAGGTCACCTGCGAAGGATCCTAGAGGGTGCTAACCATACGGTGCTCGGGCTCTGGGTCGCCTAGGATACCCATGTGCGTCGAGGAAGATATTGGAACAAGGAGTAAGAGTTGTTTTCTGAAATCGGGCATGGATCTGGTTGATTGACCTTGCTGGTCTTCAATGGATGAGTCCACAAACACCATGCCACTAAATTCCAAACATAACCACAAGAGATTGGACCTTAAAGTTGTGAAGATGCCTATTTTTTAGGCTACCTTCAGGGTGCCCAGCTGTTAAAAGTGGTGCCCCTTATCTTGCAACCACCCATAAATGTATAAGGAAGTAAAGAAGTATAGAAAAAATAAATGTAAAGAAGGATGAGTGAGACACATAAATATATAAGGGGGTAAGAAAATAAAGATTCAATTCAACTGAAGTGATGTTTAGGGGATGTATTTTTTTTCATTCTTAAGTGAGAGGCTCACTCATTGCATGTCAACACCCCTCTTTAAGGCTTATGTGACAAACACTTCTTTAAGGCTTATGTGACAAACACTTCTTTAAGGCTTATGTTGTTCTGTCATGTGACAAGATTGAGAAAAATTTTGTGTGTTTGGTCCCTTTTGGAGAAATCCACATAGAAATGTGAGATGTTGCATTGTATCTCATCAGAACGACATTCAGTTGGTGACCAAACTTTGTAAGTGTGTGAGGGATACCCCTTTCCACACACTTGCAAATTTTGGTCACCAATGGGCATTACTTCTCTCTCCACCTCTCTCCACACTCTCTAAAAATGGAAACATGATAGCCGAAGCGTAATGAAAAAAATCCATGTCATGAACATTAACCTAAGAAGTAGAATAATACAACAATGCTTAATGAAGACATATCTCATAATACATAAGCAACTAAGTATATCATAGTGTGAGACCTAACCTAGCTAGTCTGAGTTTAGTCATTGTCAATAGATCTCTCTAAGTAAATATCATATCACATAAATATAAGCATCAACCGAGTACATCACAGTGTGAGCTAACGCAGTTTTTGGTCTGATTGTCAAGATATCTCTTTAAGTATAAATCATAAGTGATAAACCAACTCCAAATAACCTAGCCATCACTACCCTCTCGTGCTCTAAAAGTATCTCATATGCTCTCATGATTGGCTACTGTAAGATGATAACATGGCTGAGATCCACGTTTGGTGCTGCGTACCTAGTCAAGGTCAATCTTGAACACAACCATTAAATGGAAAAATTAAAAAGACCTCTAAATCCAACTTCCATTAGCGGAAGTGAATGAATCTCCTTGCTTGGCTGAAGTGTATCTCATGAAATAATAATCGACCCCCTCCTTGTTATCCTCATAAGAAATGATTGCAAAAACATCACCATCCTGTAATAAGAAATATGTCAATGTGTCATAGTCTACTCAAACTGATCAACCATGTTAACATAGTACAATCTACATAGTCACCATCCGTACATGACCCGCAAATGCATGCAAAATGTCAAGTGAAGATGTAGGGTTTGCCCATAAAAAACTTTTGAGAGGAAAACTCCTGTGCCTCACAAGTTTTCAAGAAAGATAAGGTTAATAAGAGACTAGAAGAGCTAAGAGGATTAGAAGATCTAAAATAAGATTAATAAGAGATTAGAAGAGCTAAGAGATTAGAAAGGATTATAAGAGAACCAAAAGAGCTAAGAGTATTAGAAGACCTAAGATAATGATTAGAAAAGCTAAGAAGAGGATTACAAGCACTAAGAATATTTAAAGACCTAAGATAAGGTTAAGAAGAGGATTACAAGCACTAAGAATATTTAAAGACCTAAGATAAGGTTAAGAAGAGGATTACAAGCACTAAGAATATTTAAAGACCTAAGATAAGGTTAAGAAGAGTTAAGTGTACTTAAAGAACTAAGATAAGGTTAAGAAGGGCTAAGAGTATTTGAAGACCTAAGATAAGGTTAACAAGAAATTAGAAGAGCTTAAGAGGAGGTGAGGTGGCATGATGTTTATGTGTCTCCCCAAGCTAAGATGGACACCAAGGAAGCTTCTCTCATTCTTTTTTTTTTCACCTCTTACTTCTCTTCTCCTGTAGGAGGTGGCAACTACTGATAGCGAGAGGAGAGACGATGCACGTTGTAGATCCGATTGTGGGCAACGACGTTATGGAGAGATCGGCGATGGGATCCGAAGGCGAAGGTGGCACGAACTTCATGTGTTCAAATTTGGCCAAACTACCCGTTTGCTTGCACAAGTGGGAATGGCATGGGCGGGCCCCAAGCCATTGGGCAGCCCCTAGGTCCAGCCTTGTGAGCACCTCACACGTGGAGGTGTGAATGCCATTTACGTAGTATAAGATCTAAGACTAAGAACCAGGAGACCCAATGCACCTCAAAGAAACATTTGACTTTAAATTGTATGCATATTGGACAAAGGCAAATAGAGTGAAATTTCTTGAAGCAACTCAATGACTTCACTTTTAAACATGTTCTTTTTAATTAAGAACAAAAGTGATGATGGATTTGTTTATCTTTATGGTAAGCAAATATCTTTGTGTGATGAGTGGCTATAGCGTCAAACTGTCGACATTCCCACAAATTTGTAGTGGAGCCAATTTCAAGAACGCTTGAAAATGGCCAAGGATGCCACTCAGTCAAATAGAGACATCTATTATGCAATAAGCGTATTGAAGGCATAAAGAGGTTGGTAGAGAAAAAGCCAAGCAAAATGTAGGACAACAAGATGTGAAATGGTGGGATGAGTTCTTTGAATTCTTGCTAAGATCAGCAGAGATGTTTGGGACACTCTTCACACATTCAAAACATTTTCCATGAGTATGTGAATGTGTTACATTTTTTATTTTTGGATATTTTCCAAAGAGTCTTTATTCATGAGAAAAAAGTTTTTAATTTTAAGTAAAAATGTCTCTTTTTCACTTCCACTTCCCTATACTAACCTTGCACATCCTCGAATTGCCTACTTGTCCATATAATAAATTGTTATATCTAACAAAGAATTAGTACTATCCTATCTAAGCATACATTCCAAATATCATACAAAGATCTAGTAGGAAAGGGTGACTTAGAATACTATTCCCTTTGCCTCTTGAATTTGAGAGCTCTCATGAGATCCACCATTTACCAAAGGTTAAGTTCCACCTTAGATTATGGAAAAGTGGCATATGCTATCCCTTCTTTTTTTTGACTTTCATGCATCAACACTTAAGGCATTGTTGTATAATCACTCATTGCTCTCAAGAGACATGTTGGAGAAAGGGAAGGATTGCTGGTCACTACTAAGAGGCCTTCACATCAATTTAGGAAGGCCTTTTATCTCTTTCAACTTTCCCATAGGCCTCACTCATTTTGACTAGTACATGCTTTTGTTTAGAGTGACAGTTGATGCATATTCGTTAGCATGAGAGCATGGTTGGAGCGTGTACTACTTTTGCTACATTTGCTCGTCATTTGTTCTTTGGAGTCCTCAACTTGTACCCATCGATGTTGTTGTAAATCCCTTCAAAATTTAGAATCCATTCAAGCATCATCACTAATGTAGCCACAATTCTATAAAATTAACCTCAAATTTTTTTTAATACCTCTTCTAATGACTTCACATGATACACTAACATGTTTTTGAGTGATCTCCCCAAGGGTAGGACACAGTTCAGAGGTAATGGGTAGCCATAGAAAGCCAAGAAAATAGCAATGCCTAGCCATTCATATTTTACATTTTTAGAGTGAAATGCTTGTATGATCACCCTTGCAGGATCCTTTAAGTGCCCATGCAGTTAATAAGAATGTATATAAGTTTGAAAAGAAAGCATTTTAAAAAACCCGTGGTATCTAAAAAAGAAGAGAATATTAAACAACTCATCATGTAAACTTTAGCTAAGCACTTCACATTGCTAAAGAGAAATCATCTCATTGTGTTACACTTCTATTCATCATTGAGTAAAGAAAAGCTAAGTCCTAAGAGGAGAGGCGAATGCAAAATGATATTTGTGAAATGAAAAAAAAATCATCATTAATTACAGCAAGGTTTGGGGGAACCCACACCTTTTACAAGGCAAAGTGCCAACTAGGTGATAGATTAATATGGTTGAGGAGGTGAAGGGCATGCATGCTAGCTGCTTCACCACATAAACAACCTTTGAGAAACTTATAATTGTTTCTTGTGTAACATGATGTTGGTGTTTCTAAGTAAGTTAGTGGTGGTGACCATTTTTTATCCCAAAAGAGAGAGAGAGAGAGAGAGAGAGAAAGAAGTGGGTAGGTGAGGAGAGAGAGAGACACACACAAAGAGAGAGAAGTGGGTTGGTGAGGAGGCCTTTTTTCAGAGATACAAAGGTCCTCCATGGCTCACTGAAAGCAGATGAGCAGAGTTTAAAGTATTGGTGTTGGCTGTAGCTTGACATGACGCTCCTTAGGTTAGCACTATGTAATTTATGTGTGTGTGTGTGTGTGTGTGTGTGTTGGCGTGTCATGGAGATCACTTTCTCGGAATCCAAACTCCAACAAAGCGAGGGCTAGGATATCATCTTGTAATAACAATATCAGATTCCCAAGAGAACATAGTATAGCAGAGTAGTTGGGAGCGCAACGAGCATGCCGAATATCACCCTGCATCCATTATATATTGCAAAAAGGCACGCACACAGTGAGATATGAATCTTGTTATGATAAGCTGAGGCAACTTATTTATACAAAATAAATTATTTATGAGGTGAGAGAAGGTGGCACCACATACGCAGTGCTAAGAATATCAGGGTGCAAGTCGTATTCTCGTGAGAATACAAAAGGGACAATCCCTTGGGGAAGTGCAGCCTGGAACACACCACAAACAAGAATCCTTGTGTTATCTTAAACATTTGATTATTTGCATATACAACATGTGCACTCAAGGTTGTATTTTGACTGGAGTCATTTTGGGCATTTTGGCCCTAAAATACAGCCACTTCTTATTTTGAGTGATCGTTAAAAAAATGGTAAATTATAAAAAAAATGGGCATTATTTCTACTAAACCCGTCATTTTGAAGGGTGACACAACCCATCAAAAATCATCCTTGTATGCACTAGAAGGAAACACTTTCTATGTTATCTTAAACACTTTCTATGTTACCTTAAACGCTCACCTTTTGTTCCCCACAACTCTATAGTTTGCTTTTACCTTTGAGTTGGCTTATTTTAAACCTTTGAGTTTTTATTTCTTATGTGCCCACACTCCAAGATGTGCACTAAACACTAGCCAACACTATTAAACTTCACAACAACACAAAATTCAAAGGCTATCCAAAACTTTAACATCAACTTTTTGTGAGTATGTAGCACATGTGATAGGGTCTTTGCCTTGGAATTTAGTGACATGGTCAAACTCCAAGGTTACTTGCTTTATGGAAGCTTAGACAGAAAAGATACCTTTCTTCCCCTAGGTACATGAAAAGGGCATGAAATTAATTTAAGAGTGATTATCTACTTTTCATGCATGATTATATAAAGGGACATCAAAGAAAGATAACTTCGTTAGCTCATGATTTCAGCTTGGGATATATAAGCTTACGACGTGGGCTCAAAAAGAAGGGTCTTATATGGCACTTTTTTGTTTACCTAAGGGATCATGTTCAAGGAGTCAAGCTTCATAGATGAGAGGTTTTAAAACATCTTTGCAATGCATGTGCATTTATGGTTTTAAAATTATAAAACCCCCTAAGTCATCAATAGATCACAATATAGGCAGCATGACAAAGAAGATAAGAGAAGACTAAGCAATATAGGAAGAGACATGCCTGCACAATGGCTGCATGTAGGTGAATCCCTCTTAGTCCCACTACAATTGATGAAGCAGCCATGACTGCTGGCCCAGTGAGAAACCTCACCGCCATTGCAAATGCAGCTAAAGAGGTGCCACAAGCAATGAGTCTCGGTTGCAAGGCCATGAACAGTCCTGCCATTAAACCAACATAAAACGAAGGCATTATATTCCATTCATAATTGACATTAACTCACCTATAATTTTATTTTTTAATACATATCATTACATGGTATTACAAGACAAGCATACAAACTTGTACATGTTTTGTGCATATCACATCAATGGTCCTACTCCAAACCCATGTGGGATGAGTGGGTGAGATCTCCCTTATTAGACGATGGTCGACGGTTGGATAGGGATATCACCCCTGTGGTGCCAGAGGGATGTGCGGGTGAGATCTTAACGGTTGGATAGGGACATCACCCCTCTGAGATGAGATCTGTGAGTGAGATCTCCCCTTTTACGTGTGCTTTTTTTTCCCAAGGAAATACACACACCCATTTTTTCCAAGGAGTTACACTCACCTATAATTGTCATTTTGTGCCATTTTTAAATGCATATCATTGTATGGTATTGCAAGACAAGCTTACAAACTTGTACATGCTTTGTGCATATCACATTAATGAACATACTCCCAACCCATGTGGGATGAGCGGGTGAGATCTCCCTTATTAGACAGTCGCCATAGTGACGGTTTGATAAGGACATCGCCCCTATGCCAAAGAGATGTGCGGGTGAGATCTCCCCTTTTAAGTGTTTTTTTTCCAAGGAAATACACAAACCCATTTTGTTTATACACACAGCTAGGAATTGCACACACACCCATTCATTTAAAGCACTTTAAGAAGTGGGGGGAGAGGGTGGCCCAGAATTGAACTTGCGTACTTTTCCCCACTTTAAGAAGTGGGAGGAGGGGGTGGGCCAAAATTGAACCAGCGTCCCTGTGTGTAAAGGACACTGCTCTGGGTTCTTCCCTCCCTCCTCTCCCCTTTTAAGGCTTAGGGTAAAGCACTAACACTATCTAATACTCCATGGCAAAGCCAATTAAGTGGTGCACTACCATTGTGATTAATGTACCTAGACTGAACATAGCCATCCCAAGCCCTGCTTGCGACAATATCCTGAGAGATTCTGAGATGATCCTCGGCATCATTATTCCGAACCTGCACGCATGAAACAACCAGAAAAACATGGATATCACCCAAGAAAGAAAGGAAAAACAAAGAGGAACATTAGGCTATAACAATGTTGCTTACAAATTTAGGCAGAGAAAGGCACTTAAGTTACACAATCAATCTCTCGGGCACACAGTAATCATCTAAATGTTATGACTGCAGCTAAGACTATTTTTAACACCTCAGGCATCGAGTGATTAGCTAAATCGAATCACTTACTTAGGAGATTAACTAATATATAATTGTAGAGAGGAATTAAGATGGTTGTTAACATTACCTGAATGCAATAAGCGACCAAACAACGCCGATCAAGCTTGCATATGTGTTGGGGTTTCGGATAAGCTTTCGCCCAACCATCTGGAGGATGAGCTTGACCATGACATTGGAGGATGGCATATTCTCCTTAATTGGCCTATTAATACCTGTATTACTGCAATTACTTAAACCTGCCCCCTTTGATCTGTATTGAGGCGTTGGGTGGAACTTGGAGGGCACCGTCTCATTGCTGTGCTTTGTAGTGGGCGAGCCTACCAGGTGTGTCCTGCTCCCAAAACTAAAATCCTCACCCACATTGATTGGAGGGGGTGTTGCACTTGGCGGTATCTCATACTGCATCGCTGCGCCACATTTCATTAATTAAACCCCACCCTAATTAATCCGCCTATTCCTCCTCCTATAAACCTTGAAGAAATTCTACACCAGCTAGCTACACATCATGCTTAATACAGCTTTAATCTGCCTACCTGACCTATGATTCATCAATATGAGTTACTAAGAGATTAGCTTCTAATTAATACCTTTGCTGTCCTTGTGATCCTGCACATTTGCATTAATACTTGTGTTAGCTTCCTCTTGGACCTGGTGGAAGGAGGTGGAATTCTCAGGCGCTTGAACAGTCACAGCTTCAGATACGGGAGGAGAGGTGCTTGAGCTCCACACAAAGGAGTGCACCTCTTTGCCTGCAGCACCCTCCTCTTCAAGGTGGTGGTGATGATGATGATCAGCCGGCGGCAGCTGCTTGGAACTAGAAGAGGAATTGCTGAGGTGGAGGTCTTTGTCTTTGTACTGGGCGCCTGGTGGTCGAATGATTGCACCTGCAGAGGTTCCATTTTGATGGTGGTGCAGGTGGTGGTGGAGGAGGTGATGGTGGTTTTGTTCCGGAGGGAGAGAAACTCCGCTGATTTTGGGCTGTGATTTGGCGTCATGGACTGATGTCTCTGCCGTAGATGGCTCATGAGAGGGTTGGAAATTGGATGCGCGCGGCGTGGGACAGCGGGAGGATTGGAGGGAGTACATTTCGCAGGAGGTGAAGTTGGACTGGCGAGGGCTAGGCGCTGCATTGATGGGCGGGAGGTTAGGGCGGACGTAGAGCTGGTTATGGTGAGGCTCATTGAAGGTGCTGGTGAAGCCCAGAGTGATATCTCTAGGGGTAGTTTGGGAAGACTGCGTTGTAAGAGAGTAGATCTCAGCGCCTGTGAGATTGGAGGGGCGAGGAGTTATGGCTTTAGAAGAAGGCACGGAGGTGAGTCCCATTGAGAAGAGGTCCAAGGTGTTGTTATGGTTCATGTTGGATGGTCGAGGCGAGGCGAAGAGATCGTAGTTCATCATGTTGGATCGGCGAGGCGAGGCGTAGAGGTCCATGTTCATGGCGGAGCTTCTCCTGGGCGAGGCGAAGAGGTCGTAGCGCTGAGATGCAGAGATGGAGCGCCTTATGAAAACCCGGATTTTGCCATCCTCGCCCACTTGCGCCTGCGTCTGCAGAGGCTCCCTCCCGTCCAGCGATACAACGTCCGCGTCCACCTTGAACGACACTATGGACGCCGCCGTCTCGGGAAACTGTTCCATCAGCAGCATCCTCGCCGCCCGGAACTCGAACAGAAAAAGCAGCAATGTGTACCAGATAATGCTCTGCAGCACCACTACCTGCACCATCAGATCCCCATAGTACCCCCCATACATGGCCCTCAGTAAAGGTATCCCCATCACCAGCGTGTTGGGCAGAGTCGCCAACGAAAAGAGAGTGATGAGCCAATCCAAGCTGCCGTAGCGGGAGAATTTCGCCCAGCACGCCAGCAGAACGAACACCACCACCTTTGATGCCGAATCCGCCAGAATGAACTTTCCGTCCATCTTGTAGGGGTTGTTGCTGGAGATGAAGCTGAAGCTTAGAAGCGGCACGGCGAAGACCGCCACGAAGCGGTTGATGCCGGAGCACTGAACGGCGCTGAAAATGCTCCACCATCGGACGGAGGCGTAGCCGAGCATCATGGCGACGTAGAGGGGCACCATAGCCGTAAGAACGGTGTACAGATCATTTCCGGTAATCATCGTTGAGCGACGGAACGGAAGTATTAAAATAGATGAGCGATGCTACACAGTTCTACCATAGACGATGATATATATAGGGAGGAGCTTCATGAGCTCTGTCAAGCTAGGTTGCACTTGAGCCGTTGGAAGCTCGTCCCCTTCTCATGACGGATCTCATTCATCTACAGTTGCCCGAGGCCCTCTTGCCGCCGACAAGCAGCCGGCAATCCTGTCTAAATTCGCGAAACTAAGACAGCCATGCCCATGCATTTCGGTTTCACCCCAATGCAAGCTTGGCACAGGGTCGAGGCCCCTGCTGGCCCTGCAGGACGTGTACGTGTCGTCTCGTCTTGGGATATGCGCACGCACGTCTAAAGGCGTGGTATAAACGGGCACTTCTGATTCGTCCACGGAGGCATCACAGCATCATCGACGGCCATGCCAGCAATACAAGCAAGATAGTTATGAGCGTGGCAGTACTCCTCTTTGCCACGTCATACCACGATCCTTTTCCTGTATGCCCACGCAGGTTCAGATGCTCTCCCGGCGTGACGTGTCTACTTGTGATTGGTCCACGGACTCACGGAGGCATAACAACAAAGCTAGACATTGGCAACATCAGGCAATACAAACTAAAAGTTTATGAACGTGGCCTGGCCTTTTACGTTTCCATTTTGCCACGCGGCTTGCAAAGTTGATGCAGGAGCGTTTTGCGGCAGTGCCACGTACGCGCAAGTGACGTGGTGACGCGGACCCTGGCACCTGCTGCAAAAGATCGCTTCTTTGACCGTATTATCAGGCCTTGCATTGTTTGAGACGCGAGCCCGCGACCTGAGATGCGCGCGCGCAAGGTGGTGAATGGTCCCCATGCCATCCATCACCCTCCACGTGTGATGTTTGCATAAGAGACTGTTCCCCCAACCGCCGTCCCCTCCTGCACATGCCTCTTGTCTCCCGACCTTCTCCACAATCGAAACCGCCATCACATCCTGTCAGCCCACTAGGCGAGAGCCAAGGCCTAGCAAACTACTGGATTCTGCAAGTCACTCTCTCCCAAACCGCTACCCGTGCGCGCATGACTCACCTCTGGGCCCTTGGCCCTCAGTTAACCATCACATAATGCTAAACCCCCCTGTTAACCATCCCATCAACCCCCTCAAGTTAACCATCACATACACATTACCTGTCCAAATCCCATTTTAAGTATGTGCAAATTGGAATGTATCCCCCTCTAACCAAGTCTCTTCCTCTGGCTCCACAAAATGGCATAAAGCCACCCCCTTGACCCCCACCCTTCCCATGCCAACAAGGTACACATGATGTTTGCTCCCTATAAGCACCTTCACTTAAAAGAACTTCTTTCCATGATCAAGTTTCTCCTCCAAGTCTTGACTCAAAAGGCTTATGGCATTTAACATCTTAACATCAAATCCTTTATTGCTATGGTTTGCCCATCCCATCACTGTCTCTCATACCAGTCTCTCGTTCTTTATATGTCTAGAACATAAAGCACCCTCTACAATGCTAAGCTACCCCAAGAAAATGAGTTCCATGAAGGGATAGGAGTCCACGTCCCTCTTAAAGAAGCCCCCATACAAGGCAAGTAATGAAAGCCACATGTGAGAGAAAAATGTCTACGCGGTCTCTTAAACATCTCATGAAGCAATGTACTCTTCTACACACTTTGCCACATAGGATTTGACATAAGAAGTGTTCGTTGCATGAAAAAGTATTCCTTTTCCACTTACATACTTATTGAACATCCATTATTCCTTAGAAGTGTTGAATAGCAAGCCACAAGCTAGCTATCTTCATGTACCAGGGTTGTTTTTCTTGTGAAAAGCTTTAAGCAACCTAATAGATTCCTTTCTCCATATTAGAGCCATTGGACAAGGCATCTGCTTCTTTACACCATATACTACTTTGAACGTACAAAGAGTTGTCCCACCTGCTTCCACAAGACGTGATGGGTTTTCCTTCAGCTTACACCTTTGGTAGATTTTTCGTGATTTTTCGGATAAAACTTTCTTTTCATCCTTATGTGTCCATGACTTTTGATGAGAATACCCAAGATGCAACTAGTAGATTGGTTAAATGTGGCCTACACACTTGGATGTGGATAAAGCTAATGAAGAATAATGACTATAAAAAAAAATTTATCTTTGTTACACATTTTCAAGTTAAGGCTATTTAGGCTTAAAACATAACAATCACATTGGGATTTTGAATTTGCTAGAAAATACATCTTGATTAAAAACATATTAAATTAGAAAGCTTGAGTGAACAACTTTATAAAAATGTCAATCCTATGAACTAAGCTAATGGTTAGTACTAACTTTTGATCAAAAACAAAAGGTTTGAGCTAATATGTATTTGTAATAAAGAAACTATAATCTACGTGTGATAAAGGCTAAGGAGTCACAACCTTAAAATGCCTTGGTAGGGTTCCACTAAAAAATGGACTGAGCTCAATGTAAGAGGTTTTCTAAATAGAATTTCAAAGGAAAATTGGTAAGAAATATATAGAGATAAATCATATTTTCACATATGAATAAAAAAAGGGGTCATTCTTATGATTAAGATCAATGTTTCACTTTTTTAAAGAGGGGATAAAATCAGACTACAAGCATACGGTTTTGCTATAATAATATCCTTTAACTGGCTCCTAAATTATGTAGATTGCACCTTTTTGAATACAGAATCTAGATTATTTACATTATTCTTATGAACGATGTTTTTCTTGAATAATTTGAGCAAATAATTCAATGACACATTAACATTTTGGAAGAATTCTTTTTTGGTCTTACATTTCGTACAAAAGCTTCTTTCATATTTAAAAACAAAATTGTACATACATATATCAGGCCCCAATTTTGGAGTTCTTTTGTGATTCAACCGTGATAGAGCCTCTCATCTCTCAAGAAAAAGGTATATCTATTAATTTAATTGATTATTATAAACTATAATATTCTAATGTATAAGCTTATTGTGCATGAGAATACTTTTGCATTGTGAACTTACTAATGGCTACAGTTTGTGTATAAGTTTTCTCTTACATTACTAGTCAAAAGATATAGATTTTTTTAATTCATTAAATCCTAAAATATATATTTATGTATCTTTTGTTCAATGCTTTGAATATTAATCTTAGTTTTTTTATTTGTTTAATTATTTGAACATTATAGGAGCAAATGAAAGGTTAGATGTGGTAAAAACTATTTTATTTAATGCTTACTAATGGCTACTTGTGTATGTGTTTGCTCTGACATTACTAGTCCAAAGATATAGAGTTTTTTACTCACATTAAATCCTAAATAATATATTTCTATATCTTTTGTTCAATATTGTGAACATTATAAGAGCAAATGAAAGGTAGGATGTTCAATATTGGCTCAATACTTTGAACATTACAAGAGCAAATGAAAGGTAGGATGTTTTCCATTTTTTTAAATGCTTTGAACATTTCTCTTATGTTTTTTATTTTGCTAAATGCTTTGAACATTATTACTAAGAGACTAAGGTTATGTAAAAGGGGTGTGTGTGTGTGAAGGGACTTAAGGTCCACTAGCTCACCTATTTAAAGGCGAAGCTAGAAGGCATTTTGTATGAAGAGCAAGAAGCCTAGTTGTATTTTGAGCAACTTAATAAGCAAGATATTTTCTTGTATTTTGTGAGTCCCTCTCCTCCACATACTTGACCTAGCATGAGCACCACGAATTCTAACATGGTATCTAGAGCTTTGGTTGATTAGGTCCCTTTGTGGTGTAGAATAGGTCAAAATTATCACCTTTTTCTTGTGTGGGGCTGAACCCCTTGGTAGTGGAGGACCTCTAGCTACTCGTGGAGGCAATATCTCGGTGAGCTTTCATCAAGGGAAATGAAGAGGAGTTCTGGGCGCACACGTACGTACATGTAATGAGCTGAATCATCATCATCTCAACGCGGCATTATCGCCTGTGCAGGCCGACGCATGTTCTGGCTGTCGTCGAGGTCATACAGAAATACGACGCCTACAGGCGATCATTAGCAACATGGGCTTAGGGCTTTTGAAGCCCATCGTCTCAGGAGCATCCAGCTTGAATTTCACTCCGAATGGTATATCCTCGCGTACGCTCCAGCAGAAAAACCAGGGCTGCCTCTTTCAAGCCATTGAAGCTCACCATTAAAGCTTCAAAACCAAGTCTTTTCTTGCTCTAATCCTCCCCTCTTTGCTCTAATCACCTAAGTGATCTTGTGAGGGCTTGTTTGCTGATTCTAGTCTTGATTTTGAAGCGATGGCCAACCACATGAGGCATTCATAAGTCTCATTCATCAAAATGTCATCAAGCTTCCTCATCATCTTCAAGTTCACAAAGCTTTTTCAAAGTGTGCTTATGAGCACTAATAGTATTGATTAACACTAATGAGGCTTCTAATCCAGCAAAAGGGAGTTATTCCAAAGTGTTTTTAAACACTAATGGTGAATCTAATCACCAATACAAGTGTCATTAGATGCTTGAGATGTGCTCTTAAGCACTAATCATGTTTTTAAACACTAATGGTGATCTTAATCACCAAACAAAATGTTGCTTAACACTAATGTGATCTTAACCATCAAAGGAGGAGGTCTTTAACACTAAGGAGGCTCTTCTTCATCAACATTGGAGGCCGGGCACACACCATAAGTGCCATATTATAAGTCTTCATCGTCAACCTGCTTCTATGCTTACCTTGGCAATCTTCCAAGGAGAAATGGTGCAACCATAAGCCATTGTCTTCATCCCATAAGCCAAAGAGGTTGAAGATCTCTGGTTTTTCATCAACAAACTCAGTTTTTTAGTGATTTAAAGTTGGGCACATGAACACTAAGTGCTCATCTTTAATGTTTTCGTGTATCACCCTTGAGGCTCTTGTTTGTAAGAGGCATAGGCATGTCATAAGCCATATACTCTCATTTCCCAAGCCCAAGGCATGTTACTCCACTGCATATTCAACATTTTCATCTTCTAAGATGAGTTGTAAGGTTGAGCATAACATCACTAAGTGCTCTACCTTGTTGTTTGTCATGTTTTTAAGCATCTCTTGGCATTGTCTTTGTAAGAGGCAAAGGCAACATTATGAGCCATGCCCTCACCTCCTTGAGCCAAGAATGATGTACCTTATTGGTTTGAGCATTTACCTCAACCACTTACTCACTTTCATTAAGCTTGTACCTTCAAACCCAAATGGGTATCATATAATCAACATGCACAAAAGCTTTTGTTGTAATTATGGAGTAGACACTGCCCTTGACCAAACCATAAGGCAAGTGGTAAGACCCTCCCTTTCCCTTTCCCATATAAATCTACCTCATAACCATTACTCTAAGAAGGAAGGCCCTCATTGCCCATGGAGGAGGTATGGTATATGCAGAGAAGTATCAAGCATGTTGAAGGAACATCTATGTGCAAACCACTTAAGCAAGGGTGGCAGCCTTGTTTTGATCATTATGTGAGAATGGTCAAGGTGGAAAGCATGTGGAAGCAATGGCATGTATGTCTAAAGCATGTGGAAGCAATGGCATGTATGTCTAAATCTAAAGCATGTCAACTACAAGAAGTCAAGCAAGCACAAAGAGTGGGGTGCACCATCATTAAGGTGTACATCTTCATCGACATCAAATAAAGGCTTAGATGGCATCATTGTATTAGCCTCTAAGGCTCTAGGAACATAGTTGTAAGTCCTAGATAGCCACACCACCATGACATCCTTGTACGCCTAATGTTATAAAGGCAACCTATGTCCAATACCACCTATTCCAATTTTCTTTCATATTGAGGGGGGGGTATTAAGAGACTTAGGTTATGTAAAAGAGGAAGAGAAGGGTGTGTGTGTGAAGGGACTTAAGGTCCACTAACTCAAAGGTGAAGCTAGAATGCATTTTGTATGAAGAGCAAGAAGCCTAGTTGTATTTTGAGCAACTTAATAAGCAAGATATTTTCTTGTATTTTGTGAGTCCCTCTCCTCCACATACTTGACCTAGCATGAGCACCACGAATTCTAACAATTATAGGATCAAATGAAAGGAATGCAAGGTTATTAAGTTGGAGATAGGAAGATGAGGTTAGAGTTAAAAGAATAGTGGATATATTAGAGAGCATTGTTGATGGAGAAGGCATGTCCTTAAGTAGAGGAACTTTATGGGAGGAAGCTAGTAGCCTTTTGCATTAAGTAGCATAAAGATCATAGTGTTGGATCTTCATTGTCACAAAATAGTACCACTAGCTTTGTGTTGTCACTCTTCAAGGTAAATGTATTGGGTAAACATGGTTTAGCTTGGTGGGCAACAATGATCCATTCATATCCCATAATTAAATCAACTTCTACTCAAGCACAAAGAACGTGCAATTTAAGGACTAGTTTACACACAGGTTGTTTGTTCAAAGTACCCCAAATGTGGCATGTCCATCATTTATGAAGGGAAGAGCTTGTAGTGCAAATTGGCCTAAATATGGCATTTTCATATCTTTTATGAAGGAAATCCACTCAGGATGAGCTTGTAGTGTAGATTGGTATAATAATTCCCACATATCAGAGGCATGAGATTGTGTTCATGGAATGGGTAGATTTGAGCTTGTATCACTTTGATTGAGACAACTATAACCTCTAGTCTAGTAAGATTTAGATTAGGGTCAAGTTTGAGCACTAAGTGTTCCAACTTTGATCAGGTCATCTCCTCCTCTTGTAAAAGCATTGGGAAAACTCCTTCAAGAGTGTCTAGGGTGACCTCTTGCATGGATTGATTTATTGCATACCACACTTCACACATCTAGACTCCATCAAAGGATGATTTCATCCTCAAAGTGTTTTGATTAGAATAGTCATAGAGAACTTGCATGCCATGGTTCTAGAGAAATCATAGAGAACTTACATGTCATGGTTCTATAGAACAATCACATACAACTTAGCATGCCATGGTTCTATAGAACAATCACATACAACTTAGCATATCATGGTTCCATTCACTATGAGTATGGTTTATTTGAGATGGTCCAAGATTTAAATTGGTTCTCTCCACTAGCAGCAGCTAGCACAACATAATCTCTAGGGATGATTGTTGGTTAGCCCAAAGATTTCCAATTTCCTAGGGAATGATATTAAGGCTAGCATCATGGAAAACTAATGCTCTTTTTTGTTTAACATTTTTAACCATTGGAATCACTAGCCATTCCTTGAGAGGTGTTTCAAGAGGAAGTATTGAGTTTGGAGTTTCATGTGCATTGTCGGGGAATTAGTCCATACTATTAGTAAGTTGTTCCATTGTCAATGGTTCCCAATGTGTATAATGATACCATAGGTCCACTAGCCTCCCTTACTGAACCTTATTTTGAGGCTTATAAATTTCATGGAAATTTAACTTAGGCATTAGAACTCCCTTCCATATAGTCTCTTTGAGGTCTAGGTACATTTCAAGATCAAAGCAACGTAGGCATGTAAAGATGGAAGCTCCATCATCATCTTCACAAGATAAGAGTATTTCCCCCAATATCGATTTGTAAGGTCTGGAATGAGGTGTAGCAACACCTTTACTCTCATAGACTTTATGGATCAGATTGTAATCTATCCATAGAAAACCTCATCTTCACTCTCAGTTGGTTGATGTGAGGCTTATAGCCTCATCTACGGATTATTCATCTTCACTCTCAGTTGGTTGATGTGAGGCTTATAGCCTCATCTATGGATTATTCATCTAACTTTTTAAAGGATTGGTTTCAATAAATAGTACCTCTTCCTCTTAAAAGGGAAATCGGTACTCCTCTTCTTTTTATGTTTAGGTTAATTTTATGGATTTGGGGGTTTTGTAGTTTTCTAGGTAGCCTTTCAAGTGGATTCTTCAGCGTTGTGTGTAACCTTTACCTCTGTTGGAGTTGGGTCTTTCTACATGCCTCTTTCCCTTGTCATGAGGTGCCTTTATCTTATTCAATTATAGTTCTTTTGGGTTTAGAAACATGTGAAGCATTTTTGGTTTTTTTAAAGATATTCTCCTCCGCCCACTTTATAGAGTCATTTATTACAAGAATTTTAGTTTTTTCTTGCACCATGGTTGTAAACAGGTGAAAAAATTTAGTGGGACCATAGAAAATTATCCATTCTACATGCTTAAGATATTTAGTATTGAGTATGGCAAGGTGGTTTGCAATAAAGCAACTCTCGTTGGGTAGTCTATAAACATGTGATTGATGGCATACATTCACATAGGGGTTATAAGTGGCTAGGTAGTACTACAAGTGTTGCAATAAACATGTGATTGATGGCATACATTCACATAGGGGTTATAAGTGGCTAGGTAGTACTACAAGTGTTGGAGTACTCTAAGTAGGGAAGTCTACCACCTCTTGTGTGGTTCCATGATAATAGAAGCACTCTATAATTTTTATCTAACTACGTCCTTAGAAAATTCTACCCCTTGGCTTGTTTCTCTTTAAAGAGAGGAAACTTGATGTATGCATGGGTTTCCTTGGATATGAGATGAAATTTGTTTAGTTATCCACAAGTGGAGACACTATGATGTGTGATGAGATTTGTACATTTGTTCATGAATGGAGACTCTATGATGTGAAATGAAATTTGCATTGACATCATTTGTGTAATTTACTATGTTGTGTCATGACCTAGAATTTCTTAATTATCGAGCTATAGACACACCTGCTTAGGGTCTATGATGTGCCATGACCTAGAATTTTGTATGATCACATTATAGACATACCAACTTAGGGACCTAGAATTTTGTAATGATCGCATTATAAACATACTGACTTGGGGTATGGATAATGTGAGTTGGGGTGGTAGTGTTGGCAATGTACATAACAACACATTTGGTCCATAAGTGGAAGAGGTGTCACAATTCTATCTATGGATTGAGCTTTTCATCCCCTTTTATAGTTTCTTCACAAAGTCTTTAAGGAAGGTGGCATAGAATTCTACAATAGACATTTCAAAAATTAAATTATCTTTAGATCTTACCCATCATTTGTTTAGTGAAGAAATATATCACAATTATCCTCCATCATGTTGTCATCTAAACGGATTGTTTCTTTGTATTATTTCATTTCACAATTATCCTCCATCAGGTTGTCATCTAAACAGATTGCTTCTTTGTAATATTGACCAAAAGAATTTGGATTTAAGACTATATTCAAGTTGTGTAAAAATGTTTCTCTTCAATCCCATGAAGAAACACCATTTGTGTGTCATTAAGTTTCTCCCTATCCTCACATGGTGAGTTTAGGTTTTTCATGCATAATATGTAATTCTCTTGGGTTTTCACTATTGCCTAGGGCCTTGCCTAGAGAATCCATAGATGATGATAGAGTTTTGTTGTTGTATTCCACCTAGGGCCTTGCCGAGAGAGTCCATACATGAAGGTAGAGTTCTAAAATTTTCCTTAAATTGCCAGTATTAAAGTGATGAACCATAGATTTGCATGTACCTTGGTGGGGGGATTTATATTTCCAAAAGCTTCACATCGTTGCTCAAACAATTGAATAAATTGAATAGAATTGTAATATCCATCATATTTACCATATTCTTGGAGATATCTATGGCCACAATTCTTGATGACTCACTTAGACCATGAATAGCTCCTCTTGAGTTTAGAGCACTATTCATTTTTTGTGTAACACCCCTTCTTAGAGTGTTCTCAATATGGCTAAATTTTTGGGCATATAGGGGTTTAGAGAATTGTTCATTCCTTGTGCAACACCCCTTCTTAGAGTGTTCTTAGTATGGCTAAATTTTGGGCAAGTAGGGGTTATGTTGTTGAGTGTTAAACATCTAGGAGTCATAAGGGTTTTTGAGTCCAAGCATTTGGAGGAGATTAGGACTCCTTGTGATTGCCAAAGGACTACATACTTGAAACATAAGAATCACTAGGCATATGATGTAGGTGTACTTGAGGCATAGACCTCAAGGGTTGATAGATTACCTATTGGTGGATTCAATTCTAGATTTAGCTCTATCAAGGGCATGTTTAATCCCCTTGAGTCGGCCATGGCTTGCACTGTGTCAAATGCTCCTTGATAAGCTTGTGCATAATTCTCAAGTAGAAACTATTTTTGGGTTTTTTAAAGACCCTCCATTATTTTGAGAGAAAAAGGAAGACGCAAGACCCTCCACTCTTTTGTCTGAAAGGAAGATAAGACCCTCCACTCTTTTGAGAGAAAACTTTGAGGTGTTTTTCAAAAAGGAAGATAAGACCCTCCACTCTTTTGAAGACAATATTTGATAATTCGAGAAAATCCCAATTCCTAGAATGGCCATATTAGAAGAAATTATGGTCTTTTTTCATTAAAAATCAATAGTAGGAAAAATAAACTACATTATCATTCACAAAAATATGAAAAAATTGCATTTACAAAGGTTTTCACAATAAATATAATCATGAATTTAAGGTAGTTTTCACCAAATCCCAAGCTCTCATTTGCGGGGGAGTTGTACCAACTCCCAAACTCAATTGAGTGAGGATCATGTCGTGAACCTTAGTAGTGCTCATAAACACCGTAACTTTCACACTCCCTAAATTTGCTTTTTTGTGAGCATACTCATTTCAAAATCTCCAAAACTACACACAGGCTCCATAATTATTTAAGTGAGCTACCATTATCTCATGAATTGTAGTGGTGTTCATAAACACCATTTAAAAACTCTAAAGCACAATTTATAACCATGACTTTCAAGCACAATTGTACCAAATCCTAAACTCAATTAAGGACAAATGTGAGAAATATATGGAAGGAGTTAGACAATTTATTATTACAAAACAGCCATGTAAATGCAAGAGATATAACCACAAATACAAGGTTTGTAGTTAATGCAAAGTCACGAGGTATTTACAAACATTTAATATGTACCTCCTCCAAGGCTTAAGACTCAGAGGGTTCATTGTAAAAAGACAACTTTACATGTTGCGTGGATTACACATTACAAAGACACAAAAGAATATTTGAATTGAAAATGTGACATTGCATTGATACACAATTACCAACTTCACATATTTTAATCAAACATCATTCTAGAGCGATTCTCACTTTATAGTCCCCTTGGGGAGAATGGCACTAGTGCCATTCTCCATAACCCCATGATGATAATGGTAGTAGAGACATTGAAGTGCTTTAGTCCCTTTGAGAAGCCATTCTTCCCATGGGGTTATATGCATTTTGTGATCGCTTTAGGTAGTCCTTTTAGCAATGTGTGGCTTGATAAAGTGACCTTTGTATCTTAGCTCTCCGACCAAATGAATAGTTTTCATACTATTCATCCTTGCTATAGGTGGATCATCCCTTAGAAGTCTTATTTGCAATGTATTAAGTTGAGGTAACTGATCAACTAATCGCCCACTACCACTATAACTTGGCCTAGAGGATGTACCCTTCAATTCTCTCTTATCACCTGCAACCCTCTCCCTTAGTTGGATTGCAAGAGGAATATTTCATGTTCTATATTCAATTTCTAATCATTGAAGATTTTTTCTCATTCCATTCGTCAATAACAACTGCTTGAATGGCATTAAAATCTTCATGGCTCTCAATCACATGCAATTGTCCATATCAGTTAGTCTTGATCACGCTACGAACATCATTAGCTTCATCACGAGATGTAGCAAGTAAGGTAGAAACTCCCTTAGGAGAATGTTATGTTCCTTGTCTTGTACATTAAATGTACGAGGAAATATGCAATTTAATATATAGGACTGACACAAGCCTTGTATGGAGAGTCATTGATAAGTATTATCCTTCCAGCATCACATCCAAACACCTTTAAGCTTTTTGCCAAGGGTTTGAACATTGTCTCAACACCAACCTTGTCAAGGTGAATTATCATCCTCTTGCTATGCAAGTGTAGCATCCCTACTGACTCCATATCACAAAGAAAGGAAAGCTCTCCTTTACATATCTATGTAGGTTTTCTACCATCTCAAGGACATTATGCTCCACTTCTGTTGACCAAATACCTACAATAAACCTTTCTAGTAAGCTCCTTAGAAAATCAATGCACCCAGCTCGAATAACCATAAACTTGTTGTTGTCGACACACATCACAAGGGGTGTATATGTGACTTGAACAATTAACGACTCAACAACAAGCCATTCAAGTCCAAAACCCTATTTTGGCTCCTGATGATGAGAGTAGTATTAAAATCCATTTTGAAGCTCTTGAGTATCACAATTTCTTAATTGATAATACATACTTTTAAAAAAAGAGTTCGTTATGTACAGATGAATTTTAAAATATCATGAATAATCTATTTAAAAGTTGTCTAATTTTAAAAAATAATTACACAATCATTTTTATACAAGATGTGTCCTTGATGTGACAAAAAGGGGTTAAATGGTAATTTTAGTTAATAAATGAGTTTAGAAAGCATGAAAAAGCTCACTTTAAGAAACAAAAGTTTATACTTTCCAAAATACTTTTTTGTAAAATATCAAGGCAGGGGCTTAGGTTCGAATCCTATTGGTGGTTACTACACATGGTAAGAATGTTTTAGCTACAACATTTACGGCGGCCAACTTAATGCTGAGTAAGAACTTCTCAGCTAAGAGTTGATGTTTTTCATCAACTTGATACAAAACATCAACTTTTATGAAAATTTGATATTTTACATCAAGTTGATGTAAAACATCAACTTTATATGCAAAACATCAACTTTCTATGCAAAAGATCAACTTTTTTACAATACTTGATGTTTTATATCAATGTTATGCAAAATATCAACTTTCCACAAAACTTGATGTTTTGCATCAACTTTATGTAAAACATCAACTTTTTCACAAACCAAATCATCAAGTTTTATGGAAAAGTTGATGTTTTGCATCAACTCGATGCAAAACATCAACTTTCGGGCTAAAAATTGTTGTTTTACATCAAAGTTGATGCAAAACATTAACTTTTCCACACAACTCGATGTTTTGCATCAAAGTTGTTTGCAAAATATCAACTCTACCACAAAACTTGATGGTTTGCATCATGTTTTAGATGCTCCGGAAAAGAAAGTTGGAGGATTGGAGGTCGATTTTCACAAACGGTCTGTTTTAGCGATTCCGTCCATGTTGGCATGCTCAGACAACCTATTTCACAAATTTTGAGTATCAACATGACTGTGTTTCGATGTGATTTGTGGATGCTACAAAGCGATTTGCTGCATCAGCAAGTCGCTTTGTGGCGTCTGCAAATAGCATCTATGTTTAGATGCAATTTGCGGACGCCACAAAGCAACTTACTGATGCAACAAATCGCTTTGTAGCGTCCACAAATCACATCGAAACACAGTCATGTTGATACTTAAAATTTGTGGAATATGTTGTCTGAGCATGCCAACGTGCACGAAATCACTAAAACAAGCCGTAATCGACCTTCGATCCTCCAACTTTCTTCTTCGGAGCATATGAAACCTAATGCAAAACATCAAGTTTTGTGGTAGCGTTGATGTTTTGTATGCAAAACATCGAGTCATGTGGAAAAGTTGATGTTTTGCAACATTTTTGATGTAAAACATCAACTTTTATGGGACTATTTTTCTCAACTTTAAAATATTTTTACATTTTTATGAGAATTATTTTTATTTTTATCACCAATAAATCTATAAAAGCTCATTCCAAATAGTAGATAGTAGCTAATAAAATCTTAAAAATTTAAAAAAAATCTTATAAATCATAGAATTAAAGAAAAAATATGCATATATATGTAGAACATAGGTTTAAGGCTAAGGACCTGAAAAACACATATGGTCGCAACCTTTGACTACAAATTTGAGAGGAGGTCATTTAAAAAAATGCTTGCCTATGTAACCATGTAACCTTTGTATCATAAATAATATCGCTACATAGTAGATGCTAAAAATTCATAATAACAGAAGAGCTAGATGAGATAATCCATGATGATCTATAATCCATTGGTTTTAATCTAGATGTGCAAGGCTCCATTGATTTGGAAAACCACGAGTCGATTGATTCACCAATCTTGATTTTTGTTCTACAATTCAATTTTAAAGCTGAAGAACTATAAGCAAATACACGTGGTGGGACCATCTATGTGGAGGAGGGGGTGCATGTGAGCCTGGACTTTGCCATGCCTATGTGCAGTAGTATGCTCTCCAGCATAGGGGACCTTAAATCTACCGTCATTGTGAAAGCTCCAAGCTATTCTCTACCACCATTCCAAAAGCCCTAAGCTCCTCTCTTTTCCCTTTGTACACAAAGACAATGTCGCAAGCGAAGATTGCATCTCACAGCATCCTTCGCATGTATTCGTATGTCCTTCGCATTCCTTCGCATGTCCTCCAAATAATTATAACCAGAGTTCATTTTGCACTACCCTTAGACATACCATCTCTCAACATCCTTCACATGTACTCTAAATAATTATAACTAGAGCTCATTCCTACACTACTCTTAGATATACCATCACCTACGTTCATGATAATGGCTATCTGGATCAAACTTTAAAATATGCATACTATGAATTTTTGCCACCACCACATATGTACATGATATAGGCTACAATTTCTTCCCACCACCCTTATCCATATTGCATAACAAAAATTTCCTTCATGAAAACAAACGCTTATGTGGATCGAAATTTACACCCATAGGCTATATGATGTCTACGTGATGTCAGCCTCTAAGATTGTCTTGTTGAAAAAATATTTTAACTTTCTACTCTTTTAATATGCTTAGGTTTACTCATAGCCTCCATAGTTACCATCTTCCACATATATATATGAATGGAAGTCTACCTTTGCACACCTATAAGTTTATATATCAGGCCCACTACCTACTTATAAATAATAGAGCACATAATTATGTCATGAAAACTGTCAAGGTAAGTATATACTAAAGGCTTTGCTATTTGGGTCTAGAAATAGACTAAAGGATGTTTGTAGAATTTTTCATTAATTATGGAGCTTATATTGTTATGTATTTTAATAATTTTTGAGTGCTTGTCAAATAATGTGCATATTTATGCATAGTGGTAGAATTTTTCCCAAGAAATTCTATTTAAAAAATTAAATTTATAATATAATTTTTTTATTTGAAAAAGATTGATATTTCTTTAAGTTATGTAGACTACTTTGTCATTTTGTAAGTCAAGTTTATTTTTATGTCACAAACAAGAGCAGTTTATAAATCCACGAAGGTCACACATATTCTCAATCTTGAAAAAAATAGCAAAATTCATGAAATTTTTAAATTTATACCTGGAATTCTAGATGTGTTTTCAAAAAACTATGTTTTTAAGCCATTTTTTAGATTTCACACTTTTTGAGAGAATCTTTTTAGGTAACCCTTGTCAGTTACCTATTTTTCTTGCAACAGTGTTAACCCATTATAGAGAATGGCACCACCACTACCATTTACTCCATGAAGTTATGGAGAATGACTCCCGTGCCATGCTTGAAAAAGGATCCCTTGTTTCATTCCCCATTATTCCCTAAGCCTTTCTTCCTGGGAGGTATGGGGTTATGGAAAACGGTAATTGTTCCATTCTACCCAACCTAAATAGGATATCATCACCATTTTCCCATAGCCAAATGGAAAGAATTATGGAGAATGACAATAACGCCATTCTCCTCCACCCGAGGTTATTGAGAAAGACAATGGTACCAAACAGAGAATACTCAATCCAAATAGGATAATGTCACTAGTGCCATTCTCCATAACCAAATGGAAAGAATTATGAAAAATGGTAGTAGTGGCATTCTCCTCCACCACCACAGGGTTATTGAGAAAGGCAGTGGCACCATTGTCCATAACCCCATGAAGAATAATGACATTGCTACCATTCCCATAACTTATGGTAGAGAATGGCATTAGTGCCGCTCTCCCCCTATCCAAAGGGAAGAATGACACTAGTGCCATTCTCTATAACTCTCTAGTGAAGAATGCCACTAGTACCATTCTCCATAGCCCATGGTGGAGAATGGCACCAACTACCAATCTTTCCTTTGGGTTATGAAGAATGACAATATCCATAATCCATTAGGGTAACCCAATAGAATTATGGAGAAGGGTACTATTGCCATTCTTTCCAATGACTTCCCAATTACCCCTTGTCCTATTTTGGAGTCATAGGAATGGCACTATAGCCATTCCTAATGACCCACTATACCTTTCTTGGAGTCATAGAGAATGGAACTAATGCCACTCCCCCCACTATTCCTTTCTTGGAGTTATGGAGAATGGCACTAGCCAATCTTGGAGTTATGGAGAATGGCACTAGCCATTCTTGGAGTTCTATTCCAAACTACCCCATACGCCTTTCTTGGAGTTATGAAGAATGGAACTTGTGCCTTTCTTGGAGTAATGGATAATGGCACTACTGCCATTCTCCATAACCCTATGGGGGATAATGGCACTGGTTCCTTTCTTGGAGTAATAGAGAATGGGACTAGTGCCATTATCCATAACCCCATGGGGAGAATGGCACATAGGGGAGAATGGCAATAGTGTCTTTCTCCATAACCCCATGGTGGAGAATGGCATTAGTGTCAATCTCCATAACCCCATGGAGGAGAATGTCACTACTACCATTCTCCATAATCCATGGTAGAGAATGGCACTAGTGCCACTCCCCTTTGCGTTATGAACCTTTCTTCATGGGGACTATGGACTTTTGGAGAATGGCAGTAGTCCCATTCTTCCCCTTGTTGGGTTATAGAGAATGATAGTAGTGTCATTCTCTCATTTGGGTTAAGGAGAATAGCACTAGTGCCATTCTCCCCTTTCGGTTGGGGAGAATAGCCAAAAGAAGGAGGAAGACTAGGGATAATAAAGGATTAACATTTATATTCAAATTCAAATTCAAATTCACATTCAAAATTGGGAATAGAGAGAGGGTGATTATCGCCCTATGGGAAGTTAATGCCATTCTTCCCATTGGATTATGGGAGAATAGCACTAGTGCCGTTATCCCCTTTGGGTTGGGCAGAATAGCACTACTTCCATTCTCCATAATCCAATGAGGAGAATGGAATTCTTCCCATAGGGCTATAAGAACCCTCTCTCTATTCACAATTTTGAATGTGAATTTGAATTTGAATTTAAATTTTAATCCTTTATTATCCCTACTCTTCCTCCTTGTTTTGAATTTAAATCTCTTCCTACAAGAATGGCACCAGTGCGCCTATCCATTGTATTTTGAATTTCCCTCATTGAATTCTTAAACCCTAGTTTGGAAATTTTAAATTTCCTCCTCCAAGAATGGCACCAACGCCTATCCATTGTATTCTTAATTTCCCTCATTGAATTCCTAAACCCTAGTTTTGAAAATTTCGTTCCAAATTCAAACATTACCTATCCAATGTCACAAATAATTCCCTCCCATATTTGCGGGCATGTAAAGGTAGGTGTGCATGTTCAATCGACATTAGTGAAATCACAAGTGCACATACATTTTTATTTGCATGTTTTTTAATTTGATCAAAATTTCTATAAGAAACTAGTGAATTAATTAAGTTATTTATTTATCTATGTGATAAATTAAAAATCGATTAAAACTTGATTAATTAATAAAATGATTAACTTTATTATAATTAAAATTTAAAAAATTTAAAAACCCTACCTCTGAAACTTGAATTTGCTCCTTGAAACTTCTTCTTCTTTGTTATTCTTCTTCTTCTCCTCCTCCTTTTTCTTGTTCTTTTCTTTTATCCTTCTCTTTTTTTTATGTGTGTGTGAGAGGGAGAGAGAGAGTTGTGTGTGTTATGTGTGAGAGGAAGAGAGGTGTATGTGTGTGTGTGTTATGTGTAAGAGGGGGATAGAGTGAGCTATGTGTGTGTTTGTGTGTTTGTGTGTGTGTGTTTTGGAGACAGAGGAGGTGGATAAGGAGGTGGCTGAGGAGTAGGCATGCTGAGGAAGGAAGCAAGGGAGGAGGAGACGGGTGAGTGTGTGTGTATTTTGGAGACAAAGGAGGTGGGAGAAGAGGAGGCTAAGAAAGGAAGGGAGAGAGGAGGAGACAATGAGTGTGTGTGTGTGTGTGTATATATTTGGGAGACAGAGGAGGCAGATAGGAGGTGGGTGAGGAGGGGGCTGTTGAGAAAGGAAGTGAGGGAGGAGGAGACTGGTGATGAGGAAGGTGGCGGCCATGGAGGAGTTTAGTGAGAAAGGATGTGAGGGAGAAGGAGGCAGGTGAGACATAGGGTGTGTAGAGAGAGAGAGAGAGAGAGCGAGAGAGAGAGAGAGAGAGAGAGAGAGAGAGAGAGAGAGAGAACTTTCGTTTCTTTTGGGGATAGGTAGGGTTTTTTTTAATTAGTTATCCAAACTTGAGGCCTAGAAAAAGAGAAAAGATAAAAAAGAGAACTCCATGCATGTTTTTTATAGCACATGGTCATTAAATTGACCACCAAAATAGTTAGGCGACAAAAACTACATAGGTTTTACTATAATGGCCCTTTGGGCTGGGGGGACATGTTATCCCTACATAGCTGCCCTTTTAAAGGCAGGGTACCATTATTGGTTCATTTGGGTGCCACAACAGTGCCTTTTTTTATAGAGTAGGTGAGAAATAACTCACTACACATGCATGTTGCCTACCTGGCCATGTGCCTGCTTTCTCTAGAATCAGCTCTTACTATGTGGCCACACTCGGCCCTCTAGAAATCCCCCTCAAAGAAATTCCTCTCCACAATCTCCTTTTGTGTGAGAGAAAAAGGGGTTATCTTCTATGAAAAAAACCACCTGATTCTCATCCACTACATTTGCATTGAAAGTTATGGAGAACTTTGGGTAGAAGAAGTTTTAGAAACCACATAATTAAACAAGCACTGTCGGGAACACTACTAGGATGGGTGACCTCTCGAGAAATTTCCTTTCGACATAGTTTTGAATTTTTAAGCTTGCTCTTAGCTATTCAAAGGTGGAGGAGTGTTGCTCAAGCACTACCCCATCTGATATCTTGCGCTACGACGTCTCAAACTACCCTCATGGTACATTCACGATGGTGCCAGTTGATGAGAATCTAGCTTAAGGCTCAAAATGTCTCAGCTCGGAACGTTTGTATACATACATATATATATATATATATATATATATATATATATATATATATATATATACACACACATACATACATACATTTTATTTGTGTGTGTGTGTGTGTGTGTGTTTGTGTGTGTGTGTACATATATACACACACACATATGTATATATGTATGTATATACATACATGTGTGTATGTATATACATATGTATATACATACATATATACATATGTGTGTGTGTGTGTGTATACATACATACATGTGTGTGTGTGTGTGTGTGTGTGTGTTTGTGTGTATACATACATACATACAAAAAAGTGGAAGAAATTTTAATTTGATTAGGAAATTCACTAAATTTTGAACCTCAACCCAAAGGGGAGAATGGCACTACTATCATTATCCACCATAACCTCATGGTGGCTATTGCCTTTCTTCCCTTTGCGTTATTGATAATGGTAGTATCAGTTCCATTCTCCCCAACCTAAAAAAGGAGAATGACACTAGTACCATTCTCCAAAACCCATGGTGATAATGGGACTGGTGCCATTCTCTACCATGGGGTTGTGGAGAGTGGTACTACTAATACCATTCTCTATATCCCAAGAGGAGAATGACACTACTACCATTCTTCATAACCACATGGGAAGAATAGCAATAGTGTCATTCTCCACCATGGGTTATGGAGAATGGAAATTATGCCATTGTCTCCATGGGGTTATGGACAAAGAAGAGAATGACACTAGTGACATGCTTCCATTTGGACTAAGGAGAATGACATTAATGCCATGCTTCCCTTTAGGTTAAGGAGAATCTCACTAGTGCCATTCTCCCCTTTGGGTTAAGGAGAATGGCACTAGTGCCATTCTCCATAACTCTAAAGGGGAGAATGACACAACTGCTATTCTCTATAACCCCATGGTGGAGAATGGCACCAGTGCCATTCTCCACTACAGTCCTTTGGGATCATGGAATTATGGCTATGCTTGTTTACGTGCCTAAGGATATGGACCTGTCTATTGAAATTCTTTGGCACCAATCTGTTCATAATTATTTCCATAATTGAAATGATAGGGATGGCTGCTAAAGGTGGGGACAAGGTCAACATGTTGGTGGGGAATGAAGTGGTTATGGTTGGTGTAGTTTGTGTAACCGACCTAGATGGTTGTTGTATTGGTGTGAAGATTGGGGTAGATAATTTATCGGTGAAAGTGGACAAAGCACTTTGGAGTGTTATTAGGTGGCCTAAGACCTCTCTACAACACAAATTGGTGTGAATGAGCCAATATCTCAAGGGGATGCACGTAGTGAGCCGCCCAAGCAACCTCATGTTGAGACAATACTAATTTCCTCATTGGAAACTAACAACAACATTTGTGAATCTCATTAGGGAAAATTCGGGCTCCAAATGGGCCCTTTTGGAGCCCATTAAGAACATATAAGGCCAGCCAATGAGAGTTCTTGGATTCTAGATCCATGTTACATGGTCTTTTTTGTCAGAGTGGGCCCCACAATTTTGATCTCAAAAAAGAGGAATAAATATATTGGCTTAAAACTCAAAAAATAAAAGAATTTCAGGCCTGAATACCACCTACCAAACTTTAAAAACAATGTATATCAGAAGAAATATTAGAAAAAGAGGCCATACTAATTGAAAACTAGTCTAGAGACTAAAAGAAACTCGAGTTTTACTTTCTCCACAATTTGAACTTTGTTTTCTTCGTTTCCCGCCTCTCTTACAAGTGTGTCACTCATTTTTGCCATATCTGCTTCATCTCTTCTTCCTCTTCTCAACCTCTTTTTCCTTCCATCTTAATAGTCTGGTAAACTTCTTTAAGCTATGTTTGATAATCATGATTTCTTTGTGATTTTATTTTATTTGTTATGTTTGTTTATTATGGAACCTTTTCGACCATAATGTCATTTGTGAAAACTTACAAGGTTATTTGTCAACTCAACTACAAGGAAGACTGAGTGCAAGGTTCACAACATTTTTCTAAAGTTTTATTTTTGTTATTTAGATTGTTGAGCTCATTGAAATGGTAATAATTTTCTATTTTCCATTTGTAGATGAGCTCTATGAGAAAACACGTCAGTAACATTGAAAATGTGGAGCTTTGAAATAGGAAGGATGCTGAATGATAGCTGGATCCCTCAATGGTTTAGGAAGTTAGACTAAATCATGATGAGACCCAACACTCGAGGAGCATTCACGATAAAACAAAAAGACATTGGTGATCCTAACAAGAATTGTAAAAGTAGGATCCCAAAGCTCTACAGCACCAACACACAGCCAAATGGTGCAATATAGGTCCTTTTGTAGCATGTTTATATGCACACGAACAATGAAAGTACAATGAAAGTACAAGATCTAAGACAAACAATAAGATTCAAAAGTAGTCTTTGTTTTTTGTGTTTAATACCTAATTGTTTTGTGCTCTATAGCTAAGCATTAAAATTTTATTGCAGCTCTATATCCATCGAATGTGCAGAAGTGGAAAAATGTAGAGTGCATTAGTGGAAGAATCAATGTCTTCCATATAGAGATAGGCCCATTGCTATATCTAGCCCCCATTTAGTAGCATAGAATCTTCATTTACAATTCCATATATGTTTTGGCTAATGCAAACGATAATATTAGTAAACTAGAGTCTATCCGACTACCACCATTGTCTAGCCAAGAATGGGTTTGTTCTTGCACAGACATCATTGCAGCATGCAAGAATAAGATAAGAATAGATATGCATGTAGTAATGAAACCATCAACAATGGGTTCTAACAACATCCATTTGAGTTGGTTTATACCATTTAGCACCTTTGCACAGATGTTTACATCATGTGAGGGTGTCAAGAAAACAAAGTTAATATGTCAATTGAGGTCACTTAAAAATGATTGGATAAACTAGTTTTTGGGAGAGGGATGGGATGTAAAGAGGACCTTTGAAGAAGATGCCATTGAATGTAAAAAGTAACAATGCCAGATGTTACATTCAAGTGAAATTAGAACATAATGCTTGTTTGTGTTTGTACCAAATTCTATTAGGGTGAAAGCCATTAATTTTTAGCAAATTGTGAGGGTATCAAGAAAACAAAGTTAATATATCAAGTGAGGTCACTTGAAAATGATTGGATGAACTAGCTTTTGGGGGAGAGGGATGGGATGTAAAGAGGACCTCTAAAGAAGATGCCATTGAATGCAAAGTAACAATGCCAAATGTTACATTCAGGTGAAATTAGAACATGGTGTTTGTTTATGTTTGTAGCAAATTCTATTAGGGTGACAACCGTCAATTTTTAGCATTGGTTATTTCTATAACCAAGTATTTCATTGGGAGGTAAACAGTATGCATGCGATTTCATTACAAAAGATGATGATTGTCGAGAGGCATCTGGTAAAGCTTGGATTAATAAATGTGTGATGGAACTTACTCTTTCATCATAGATGTTGTAATCCAATCACAAGGTCAAGACCTGTTAGTGTGGGTCAATTTAGAAAGCCATTAATGCACCGAGGAATTTCTATTTTAAGTTAGATGGTAGGAAAATCAGAAGCAAGAGTGAAGCTTCTAAAACCTGCTCTATTTGTATCAAACCACATATTCTAAAGGTTTTGGAATCACCTTGAGATTGTAACCTTTCCATCTAATAAAAGTTCAAGAGTTTTCTTTGGTCTATATGTTGTGTAAATGTTACTTCTTTCTTCTTCTTACATTTTAGGTTAGCTCTCTTCTTGCATCTGCTTTTTCTTTCTATTTACTTCAATGGAAACCACACGTCCTAGGCATCCCTACTCCTCTACCTTGAAAATGTCTAGATTTCAACATTAAGCCATAATAGACTATTACTTACATGCATTACTTTGAATTCTACATATAGGTACTGTGGAGAATGAAAGGATCATTGAACATGTAAAGAAATTACCACGAAGCAAGTTTTCTTGTAAAGACATTTCTTTTAATTCTACATATAAGTATTGTGGAGAACGAAAGGACCATTTCATGTAAAGATGTTACCCCACGAAGCAAGTTTTCTTGGTAATACTGACTATATCATAGAGATCATCATTACAACATGGAGATACAAAAATGCCTTATTAACATCCAGCATGACAAAATTTTGTATATGCTAAGAGAAGTTAATACAAAGATTAATGCCCTTCTTACATTGTCGAATATATTGAAGTCACTCATTGCATCAGAGATTTGTTCTAAACATGTGAATTCTAATACTAGGCTGATGTAGAATATTGTTGGATAGAAAAATGTTGCTTTTGTTATGGGGGAGAGTAAGATTACTCTTACTGTTGGGGAAAGTCCTGAGCATGCTCTTGCAATGCTTGCTCCCACTGAGGGGATGTCGAATCTCAAAGGTGGATCCAACTCCCTGTTAGTTGGCATTTGTAGATACTACCACCGACAGTGGCATTGGTCTTGGCCATTGTGGAAGGGGCACAAACACATATGGCACATTAGGCGCTTTTTGCCCAATATTGTTGATTAGATTTTCAATTGTTGTGGCCCTAAATAGTCTTACATTCAGATCCATATATTCCGCTAATCCTGGATTCTACACACAAAAAATTATATATTTGCTATCAATGAATGTACAAGGAAACTGAGATATTATTAAAAGAAGAAGTGTATGCTTACATTTTCTAAGTGCATTGTAGCACACTCTCCGACCCCACAGCTAAAGCCATCTTGTTGGGGCTGTGGGACTTTGCATCTAATGATCTCCATTGCCTCTAAAATCTCCTCCTAGGTAAGGGTCTGATACTAGCTATTAACTTTCTAATAGATCTGCACACCATTTTTCAATTGTCAATACCAAGATCTCTCTCTCTCTCTCTCTCTCTCTCTCTCTCTCTCTCTCTCTCTCTCATATCAAAAATGATTGTGTGGACTTACTGCCTCATATTGCCATGTAAGCTTGACGAGGTTGAATTGGCAAGATAACATCGCTTTGACTTAGTATGTATAGCAATCAAACTCTAGTGTGCACTATAAAACTCAATAAACAATATAAGATGTAATATCTAGTATTTTTTGCCATAATACCAAAAGTATAATTTAGGTCAAATGACACTTACTTTTCATGGTAGGCTATTACAAAGATCTGGTCTTGGTCCAAAACTACATGCCTAAACCATGGACGTATACATCCACATAGGAAGTCTCATCGAAAACCAAAATCAAGGATATAAGAGAATCCAAAAAACACACCTTGCGTGCTAAGCTTCCCATGGGAGATTTGATAGAGCCAAGCTGCATAGATAATTCACATCGTATTACTTTGGGAAAGTGTAAGACTTTAAATTAAAGTTAATCACATAGACATAGCAAACCTTAAAATAGCCCGCATAATTCTGTCATTCACCTCCTTGTGAATTTTGGATAAGATATCAATATCCTCCACGTCAAAAGGGAAGTATTGAGGAGCGTAGCTTTCACAATGAAGGAGGGGCCTAAATACCTCAAAACTTCAACATTAGCATTATGCAACTCTAGACAGGTAGCTTCATTCCTCGCCCTTTCAATACCTTCCCTATTTCTAGCTTTGTTTTCATCCTCATTGTGGTTTTTTGGTTTTGTGGTTTTGCTCAACTTATTACATTTCAACCAAAATTCAATAATCATCATTTTTCAATCAGAATCCAAATCAACTCATCAGTTCTCAACCAAAATTTTAAAATCATATCAACCACATTCGAATTCATCATCTGGATAGAATTTATGCTTATAATTTCAAGTCTTAGATTTACTCGTATATACTGCTAGTAAAGAGTTGCAGTTATACCCTCGGTATATGCGGGTAGTCACGATCCTTGGAACTATAAGGTAAATACCATCATGTCTAGGTCTCAAGCAAGTCAGGGATTCCATGCAATTGCGGTACTTCCATCTGAAGACTCAATTACTAATTTATGAATTTCAGTCTGAATATCAATTTGTATGAATTTCATCACACAATTACAACCTTTTACTACTTCTTCATAAATTTTTGATATTTTTGGCTTCTCGGTTGATCCACATTAGCCAATTTGCTCTGATACCAGCTGTGAGATCCCTGTCCCCACCATGCAATGAATTCAAGGAGGGTGCTAGTAGCGGAAGTAGCACTTCTTGCGTAGGGCAAGGTCCCTCACTCGGAGCCTCGCCCATGGATATCGCCCACCACGGATATCCGGACAAGAGACTAGTCCATCGGTTCTTCCAAAACCGAACTCGGTTAAGACTTTCCTTGCCCGGAAAGCACAAGAGATTCCTCCAGGATAATTTTTCTCTAACGTAGTCAAAAGCCTTAACTAAATGAACTGATCTGACCAAACCCGTAAGTCCCATAGTCAGATCAGGGAAAAGATTGCACTTGGATCATAGAGACCAACGCTTTTTTCCTCATTGAGAGGCACAGCTGTTGATTCTTTTCCATAGAACAATGTTTGTCCGGGATTTACTTCATCTATCGTACCATAACATAATTGAGTCTCAATTTAGGGATCCATCAGTCCAGCCTAACCCTATCCAGTCCCATGGGTTAGCCAACCGCCGCCCAACCACTGTAGTGATGGGATCCAAAAAGAATTTAGTTAGGTTTTGTCTCGGGTACCAGGGAAAAGAGTTCCTAGGCTCCCTAGTCGGGTATTCATGCAAACTTAAAATTAGTCACACCACTTACACACCCACCAATATGAAATTGCCTTTTTCACAGAATCATTTGTCGTTAAAACAATCATTTAATGAAATCATAGTCACTGATCATAATCCTCAAAATCTCCGGTTAAATCCTTAATTCCAATCATTCCTTCATCAGTGTACCTATGGCATCATTGGCAACTAGAACGATCACCACTTGTCCACTCAGGGGGCCTTTTCAATAGTTCCTAGCTCATAGAGTAACCGGCAATATAATCACATATCAAAATGGAATCTCCATTGAAGATCAGCAAGGTCAACCAACAGATCCATATAAAAGAGCCATGGACTCATCCGTTGAGGACCAGCAAGGTCAATCAACCAGATCCATGCCCGAATTCAGAAAACATTTCTTACTCCTTGTTCCAATAACTTCCTCGACGCACGCATGGGTATCGTCGGCGACCCAGAGCCCGAGCACCGTATGGTCAGCACCCTCCAGGATCCTTCGCAGGTGACCTAGCGCTTCACTCATAGGCCGCTTCCTTGGTCCCTCATCCAGCGTACCGGAAGCTCACCATTTTAATCGAACCAAGGCTAGTCAAGACCTCGGTTGACCTTGCTACGCGAGATGTCCTCCATTGACTCTCCGTCAGCTGTTGCAACTTTATCAGACTAGGTCTCCACAACCTCATTCACAAGACGGCCAAATGCTTCCCTAGCATTCTTGACATAAAACAGCCATTTAAAAACAAGCCATAAATACGGTTTCTATAACAAACTCTCGTCTTTCCACATTGTTTCACATCAATTCTCATTTATTTCATGTGTATTCCCATTCTCATCACATCATTTTCCATTTCATCACATCTTTTCTCATTTATCCGCATCAGATCTCATCCACTCGCATCTACCCATATCCACATCTCATCACATTACATTCATTCACATCTCATCCATTCATACCACATCACATCTCATTCATTTTACCTCACATCTCATTCATTCACATTCATTCATTTTACCTCACATCTCATTCATTCACATCTCATTCATTCACATCTATCTCGATTCACATCCCATCACATCAGATTCATTCATATCCATCACATTCATATCCATCACATCACATTCACTCACATCACATCTCATTCATTTTACCTCACATCTCATTCATTCACATCTATCCCGATTCACATCCCATCACATCACATTCATTCATATCCATCACATTCACATTCATTCATATCCTACTCTTTCATATATTTATGACACATCACATCTCTTTCCACAGATATTTATGACACATCACATCTCTTTCCATCACATCACATTCTTTCACATACACATCTATATCCATTCTTTCACCACATACTCATTCACATACACATATATTTATGACACATCACATCTCTTTCCATCACATCACATTCTTTCACATACACATCTATATCCATTCTTTCACCACATACTCATTCACATACATTCTTCACATACACATTCACATCACATTTTTTCACATACACATCCATATCCATTCTTTCACATACATATCCACATCAATTCTTTCACATATACATTCACATCCATTCTTCACTTATACATTTACATCCATTTTCATCACATATCCTCCTCTCATATCCCATATCATTCATTTACATCCTGATTCACAAATCCTCCTCTCATATCCCATATTATTCATTTACATCCTGATTCACATGACATCACATCTCATCCATTCATTCACATATATCTAATTCACATCACATCTACTCATCATCTCTATTCACATCACATCCATCCATCCATTCACATCTATCTGATTCACATCTACTCATCTCACATCTCATCACCTCTATTCACATCACAACCACCCATCCATTCATTCACACTTATCTGATTCTCATCACATCTCATTACATCTATTCACCTCACATCTTATCACCTCTATTCACATCACATCCATCCATCCATTCACATCTATCTGATTCACATCACATCTCATCACATCTATTCACCTCACATCTCATCACCTCTATTCACATCACATCCATCCATCCATCCATCCATTCACATCTATCTGATTCACATCACATCTATTCACCTCACATCTCATCACCTCTATTCACATCACATCCATCCATCCATTCACATCACATCTCATCACCTCTATTCACATCACATCCATCCATCCATTCACATCTATCTGATTCACATCACATCTCATCACATCTATTCACCTCACATCTCATCACCTCTATTCTGATCACATCACCTCTATTCTGATCACATCACATCCATCCATCCATTCACATCTATCTGATTCACATCACATCTCATCACCTCTATTCACATCACATCCATCCATCCATTCACATCTATCTGATTCACATCACATCTCATCACATCTATTCACATCACATCCATCCATCCATTCACATCTATCTGATTCACATCACATCTCATCACATCTATTCACCTCACATCTCATCACCTCTATTCTGATCACATCACCTCTATTCTGATCACATCACATCCATCCATCCATTCACATCTATCTGATTCACATCACATCTCATCACCTCTATTCTGATCACATCCATCCATCCATTCACATCTATCTGATTCACATCACATCTCATCACATCTATTCACCTCACATCTCATCACCTCTATTCACATCACATCCATCCGTCCATTCACATCTATCTGATTCACATCACATCTATTCACCTTACATCTCATCACATCTATTCACCTCACATCTCATCACCTCTATTCACATCACATCCATCCATCCATTCACATCTATATGATTCACATCACATCTTATCACATCTATTCACCTCACATCTCATCACCTCTATTCTGATCACATCACCTCTATTCTGATCACATCCATCCATCCATCACATCACATCTATTCACCTCACATCTCCTCACATCTATTCACCTCACATATCATCTCTATTCACATCACATCCATCCATCCATTCACATCTATCTGATTCACATCACATCTCATCACCTCTATTCACATCATATCCATCCATCCATTCACATCACATCCATCACATCTATTCACCTCCAATTATCTCATCACCTCTATTCACATCACATCTCATCACATCTATTCACCTCACATCACATCTCATCACATCTATTCACCTCACATTATCTCATCACCTCTATTCAGATCACATCCATCCATCCATTCACATATATCTGATTCGTATTTAAACATAGAATTTAAGAGAATTCTAATTTTTGATATAAAGATTCTTTACGCATCTATTTATGCATAAAAAGCAACTTTAGTGGGAATAACACTTTTATAAAAATCCTTTTATGCATCTATTTATGCATAAATTCAAATTTAAGGAAAGTAACACTTTTGAAATAAA
This sequence comes from Cibotium barometz, assembly GCF_041138505.1. Lineage (NCBI taxonomy): Eukaryota > Viridiplantae > Streptophyta > Polypodiopsida > Cyatheales > Cibotiaceae > Cibotium > Cibotium barometz. The sequence continues at coordinate 23,379,983 of NC_141063.1, read as the reverse complement.
ATTAAATCCTTTATGCATCTTTCTAGGCATAAAATCAATTTTAATGAGAATAACACTTTTGAAATAAAAATAAATCCTTTATGCATCTTTCTATGCATAAAATCAATTTAAATGAGAATAACACTTTTGAAATAAAAATAAATTCCATTTTCTATTTAAATTAATCCCAATAAGATATAAAGGACTCTAATTTACACAATTTTCAATTTCAAGAGAGTAAACAAACAATAAGAAAAGTTTAATCAATTTGTTTGTTAATCATTCTAGGATAAAGAAAGGCTAAATTGTAAGGAAGAGAAGGGGATGGCCTTTTCATCAAGGCATAGCATCAGAATTTTAATTTAATCAACTATAAAAAACAAGAAGATTAAGAATAGATTTAAAATTCAAAAGTAAGAAGAATTTAGCTTACATAGAATTTGTAGGCTTTCCTTTAGCTTGAGGGATTGAGAGTTCTACTCTTGTTTGGATCAAGAGTGGCCAACCAATTACTTTGGAGAGGATTAAGCCAAAAACAATTGCATTATCAAGAAAATTCAATGTAATTAGCTCTGGGTAGGAGTAGAGTAATAAACACTATTAACCTTTTACAAAGGAGGGGGCTTCTATTCATAGGAAAAAATGAGCCTCTAACCAAGCAAACTAATTCTAGAATTTTCCAAATCAGTTTGGTCAACTTTTGACCATTTTTGGGTCAGTTTAGCTTACTTTTTGGATCTAGTTGAAATAGGAGAGAGGAGAGATGAAAATATCTCATTATTTATGAGTTTAAAACTCCTCCACACATGTGATATAGGCACCTCCTTCATGAGGGGAGATCCCCACACTAAGGTGTCAAAAATGCATCATTTCCTCTAAATATCTCTTCTTTTTCAACTAATAAACCTTTTTCTTAGTCAACTCTTCATCTTATGTGAGCATTTACTCATTTTTGGGGGATTTGGCTCCACCAATACTTGGTTTGCTCAACACATTTCCACTTGCACCACCTGACCTCTTCTCATCTTTCTTATTTTTCACTTTTCCTTTATGTAGACCCACGCATGAAAGAACCTCCTCCATTGTCTTACACACTGCTTGGGCCTTTGACATCGGTTGCATCTTATATTCAAAACAAATATATTCATAAACCAATTTTTCCACAATTCTACAAATGGCATGTACAAGGATGAACTCGTGTTAAAGGAATGTCAAGTATAGGGTCTCACTTTGGATCCACCCTAACCATTGTTCTGCCACCATCACATATGAATTGATTCATGAGTTGGTGCACCATCCTTCCCAATATGCATATTCCATGTCTTTTTTTCATTCTTACCCTTTTTCCTTGAGCACATGCAATACAAACATGCAAACTCTACATTTGTAGCATTTGAGACACCAAACATGCACTTTGGTGTCTTCAGATCACCTGCAAGATGCCATTCCATTGAGTAGTCTCTCCAAAACCATCCACATGAAGAATTTCACCTTCTTTTTAACGTTGAACCCCACAGTGGCAATCTCTATTAGATTGAAAAACATCTTTAGGATCTGAGGATCCCCTTTTGGAACCTCAAATGCTACTATGAGGAGCCACCAAAATTCACTTTTAGATTGAACACTAAAGTACTAAGGATCACTTGGCTTTATAGAAGGATCCAATGCCATATTTATCAATGTCAAACTTGCTCTTTCCATCTTTTCATTCTTCACAATTTCACTTTCATCAAGTTTTAGTACAAATTTCAGTTCGCCACCACATTCTTTAGCAAACATATCATAGTGTTGAGATATCAAGCTCAACTAGTGCTACGCTGGTGAACATTGATGACCCGCCCAGTATGCCAGTGGCATGGTTGGTGAGATTATGGTCGATATGCCGCCAGTGGGATGACAAGCTGTGTGTGGTGACAACCACTTTGGAGTACTAGAATTATGGCATAGTTATAGTGCCACTTTGGAGTACTAGAGTTATGGCATAGTTATAGTGTCAGCTCATATAGTCGGGCTCACACTGTAGACCGACCATTTTGTTTTAGGAGAGTACTTTCCCTTTATGTATATACCCTTATTTTTTAGTTATATGGTTGTAGAGAAGAGAAGAAGATAGAAGAAAATTCAGCCATCCATATCTCTCTTGTGTCTCGCACTCTCTTGTGTGTCTGTGTTTGCTTGAGGAACTCAAGCTCTCCCTCTCCCCCACATTCGCTTTATGGTATCAAAGCTTTGGTTCATGTAAGAGCTAAGGAGGCAAGCAAGAGGCAAGAACAAGCAAGGAAGGAAGTGGTACACAAGTAAGAGCATCATCATCTCTTCCCCTTCTTGGTTTTAAGTATAACACCCCCTCAATAGCTTCGGGAGCTACACATCTCTGATTGAGGAGTTTTCTTCATAGGCTTGGAGGTGCACTTGTGTGGTATTTAGTACTTTTTACTGTTTTTTTTTGCCAAAATTGCATTTTGGGCGCGTTTTGGTGTCTATTTCGTCACTGTAAGGTATTATTGAAAATTTTGGGAAAGTTCGGGTGGAGAATTGTCTCTCTAGTCAAAATCTAGTTATTATAGTGCAGTAGTGAATTCTGGGAGTACAAACAGTGTTTGCACATGTATTATTGATATTGAGTGTATGTACATGTAGTTTGGTCAGATTTGATGACATACAAGTTGCGCCGAAGTATCATTGCAGTCACAGCAAAAGATATTGTTGTGTTACAAGTTGCATACAGAAATTGTCTATTTGTAGGTTTTTGATTATTGTAGGCAAAGATGTCTGATGGACTCAATCAGATTGTTAGTGAGAAGTTGGACAAGAATTACTTCCATGCTTGGAAGTTTAGAATGACCAATTTCCTAATGGGTAAAGGATTTTGGGACTATGTTAAAGGAGACAATGAGCAACCTCCAGAGTTGTCTAAAGAGACACTGAGCAACCTCCAGAGTTATCTAAAGAGAATGCCACTCTAGTAGATATAAAGGCATTCATGGATTGGAATCAAGGTGCAAGGAAATATGTATTGGCTTTCAAACATTGTCATAGACACAATGATAGGACACATACAGGATGCCAACACTCCGGCAATTGTTGCATCCTAGCGCAGATGTTCCAAACCAATATAAAGGCAATGAATCTACAGCTAAAACAAGAGCTACATACAGTGGAAAAGAAAAGCATGTCTATCAACAATGAGTATGCTTTAAATAGCAAGGGCATTGTTGAATTCCTTGGGTCTATCAATGTATCGGTGAAAGATGATGATTTAGTGAGTGTCTATTTCAATAGGTTTGGCAAAGACCTCCATTGCAGTCAGAGAGAATATTCCCAACTTTTCGGACTTGGTGTCTATGCTAATCTCATAAATAAAAGTCTCTGGGTGAGGACTCTTCTTCATAAAGTCTCTAATTAGAGGCACAGGTAGAGGTCATGGTCAAGGCAAAGGTGGTGGCCAACAAGAAAACAAGAATTTGAGATAATAACAATCCAATGATTCACAACAGCAGCAATCATACACAGGTGGAAGAGGCCAGTCTAGAGGCAGGGGGAGCCAAAGAGACCAAGGTGGTTGGCAAAGAAAGCAGAGTGCAAATAGCATAGAGTGCTATTAATATGGCAAACCAAGGCACATGGCAAAGGATTTCTCTATAAAAAATAAAAATAACATTAAAAGTGAAAAGTTACATGCAACTATGGATCATCTAGTAAATAGTGGTGATGATAGAAGTGAGCAGCTATTTGTGATGCAGCACATGCTCATTTCCACAAAAAACACTGTTATGGACAAAATAGGTAATATTTCCTGAAAACAAGAAACATTTGGCATCTTTCACAGATTCCATCAAAAAAGTTTAATTTTTTACCTCTTTTTAAAAAGTGGTCTACGCATGCATACAACATTACCAAAAAAGTGGTCTACGCATGCATACAACATTACCAAAAAATGATTATATTTTGGGTACTTTACACATTTCTTACAAAAATTGACATGAAAAAAAAAACTTCGCTTTGCTTACTTTTTGAGATTATAATTGAAAATCTAACAATAAGTTTTCAAAAAACATGACAAAATTGAGACAATGTTTATTATTTCCATCTTCAATCCATTAAAAAAATGATATAACTGTAAAAAGAAGTTATTTTCTAAACATATAGCTTATGGCATAGTTATGGTTCCTCATAATCATTGCTACACCATCACTAGTTATGTGCCTTCCCCCTGAGAAGATAAACGAGACATCCTCTTCTTCACTATTCACAAATACATTTTTTTTCTTCTATGTGTATACTTAAAGCTTAGACTCCTTGGGTCATCTACCATGTTAGCATGATTGAGGATGTGTTATAGAGTGCAACTATAAAAAATTATTTATATGATTATATTACAAAAGAGTTATCTTGATACAGTTATTATCTTAATTATAAAACCCTATTTTGGCTCTTGATGATGAGAGTAGTATTGAAATCCACTTTAAAGTTCTTGAGTGTCACAATTTCTTAATTGATAATATATGCTTTTTAAAAAAGAGTTTGTTACGTATAGATAAATTTTAAAATATCATGAAGCTATTTAAATGTTGTCTAATTTTAAAAAATAATAACACACTCATTTTTAAAGAAGATGTGTCCTTGATGTGACAAAAAGGGTTAAATGGTAATTTTATTTATTAAATGAGTTTAGAAAGCATGAAAAAGCTCACTTTAAGAAACAAAAGTTTATACTTTCCAAAATACTTTTTTGTGAAATATCAGGCAGGGACTTAGGTTCAAATCCTATTGGTTACTACACATGGTAAGGATGTTTTAGCTTACAACATTTACGGCCAACTTAATGCTAAGTAAGAACTTCTCAGCTAAGAGTTGATGTTTTTCATCAACTTGATACAAAACATCAACTTTTATGAAAATTTGATATTTTACATCAAGTTGATGTAAAACATCAACTTTATATGCAAAACATCTGTCATGAGAATATATTTTAAGTCCTCTAGAAAAATATTATTCATCCCCTCTTGAATTTGGGGACGCCTAAGTTACTCTTGCGTCATGCCGGCTAGGTTAATATCGTGGGTGATACCACTATAAATATTAATACGTGCGGTATATGACGTATGTTTGAGGCCACCTATGATTATTTCAGTTAGGTTTGTATGGCAGGGTGATTCCTGGGGTACTTACGCCTGGTAGTCATGAGTTGGTGATGATTTGTGCCTGTTTAATATTTGTGGGATTAATTTAATAATTAATTGGGCTTATATTTTCAGGTGATGAAGACTATGGAAATTGAAGAGTTTACTTTGGAAGAAATGTCTTGGTTCATCACATTTCATTTTTGGCAAGCATAGTAGCTTGTAACCTTATCAAATGATTTTTCCATTTTGAACTTTAGGAAAGATACATTTATTATGTGGAATTTATTAAAGCCTATGGCTTTACCCTAGTCCCTATATTTGACACTCTATTTTTGTAAAAGAAGAGTGCCGTGCTCTCTAAAAAGCACATCTTGTATATTTTGGGGGCTATGGCCTAATTTTGGTGGAAAAGAAAGCTAATAAAGAAATACTCTTGTGTGGGGAGAGGCCACGCACAAGAGGGGGGAAGATTGCACCCAATATGGTCTATTGAGCTAAGTATTTTAATTTTGTTAAGTGTTGTTAAGTGTTTAAATTCCAATTGATTTGATTTAGTTGAAGCTTTCAAAGTAATGGTTTTTATGGTTGAATTAATTCTCTACTCTTCCACAATTAATTCCTAGAATAAGATTTCGGTTGCAGTGGTATCAGAGCTTGGGCTAGGAGATTTGTGGAGAAGGTAGGAAAGGGCTTCAACGTCTCAAAAATCAAGAAAGTGCAAGAATTTATCCAGTGGACAGAAGGGTGTTTTGTAGGTCTTTACCCAAAGGTCACAAAAAGAATCCAAGATTAGTCGGAAAGCTTTCACATTTCAAAATTATGATGGAAAGAAGGATGCTAGGGTCATTTTAGCTTGGCTTAGTCAACTAGATGACTATTTTTCTGGAGAAAAATTTTCAGAGAGTGATAAGATTAAATGTGTAGTCAATCATTTGGTAGACAGTGCAGCTTTATGGTGGAGTGTAATAAAGCAAGGTCGTGACAAGCCAGATTCTTGGAAAAGATTTCAACGGCTGGTTAAAAAGTACTTTTTACCCTCACAATTCAAGTCCAAAGTTAGGCACCAATGGGACACTTTGCATCAATTGGAAAAGGAAACTATGTTACAGTATGTAGAAAAGTTCTGGAATACTTTATTACAGGTGCAAGTTGTGGATAGAGTCAGCGAGAAGGACCAAAAGAGGAAGTTCATATCGGGCCTTAGATCTACCATTAGGGCTGATGTGAATATGTTTCGACCTCATTCACTATCTTCTGCAATATCTTTGGCAACTAATTCAGAACGTAAAAATGGTTTTCCTAAAGAGATTAAAGCACATGAGGGTACTTCTTCTAAACCATTTACTAAATCTTTTTATGCTTCAAAGAAGATGTATAAACCAGGTTATGACAAAGGCAAGGACGAGGCTAAAGGCAACATGAGTACCAACAAGAAAGTCAATGGTGGCAAACCAAAGACATCTACTATCAAATGTTTCAAGTGCCACAAAGAAGGTCACATAGCATCGAATTGTCCGGAGCGTACCAAGAATTCGATACCAGCAGCAGAAGCAGCTCGAGTCAATATGATTGAAGAAGACAACAATGAAGAAGAATCATTCGAGCAAGAGGGTAATTCCGATCCAGATTACTCAGAACAAGAAGGTAAACCTCATGTTCATTCTTTGCTTAAAATAAAAGAAACAATAAATGGACATGAAGTTCTTATTTTGCATGATGATGGTAGTACACATGATTTCATTTCTAAAAAGGCACTTAGAGCATTAAATCTTCATTCTTCACCTACGCACTATAAAGTCAAAGCAGCATTTACTGGAACAAAGTATAATTGCATGCAAGAGGTGAAAGGTTTGGATTTATGCATCAAGCCTTTAACAGAAAAGAGGGATTTCTTAGTTGCACCTTTACAAGGGATAGATATAATTTTGGGTATGCCTTGGAGACACAAATACAATCCTATTATAGACTATGACACTCATAGCATTTCTCTAAGGAAGGACAATGAAAATATTATCCTCCAGTGTCAAGTCAAAGGAGAAATGAGTCCTTTGTTGAGTCACACTCAAGCAAAGAGAGCTATAAGAAAAAGAGACAAGACTTATATGGTATGGGTTAACCAGCTTGATGTTGAGTCTGACACATCCAAAAGTCCAAAGTTTGATCTTTTTATCTCCAAATTCAGTGATTGTTTCATGGAAGATCTGCCTCCAGGATTACCTAAGTCTAGGCCTGAGGATCATAGTATTGACTTATTGCCTGGAAATATCTCCGCCTTGTAAAGCTCCCTATAGAGTCAACAATTTAGAGCAAAAAGAAATCCAAAGCCAAATAGAAGACTTGCGAGAGAGAGGCCTTATTCGACCTAGTAGTTCACCTTTTGGAGCTCCAGTACTTCTTGTTAAGAAGAAGAACGGAACTTACCGAATGTGTGTAGACTATCGTGCATTAAATAAGATTACTGTCAAGAACAGATATTCTATTCCTAGGGTAGATGATCTTCTTGATAAGCTTACAGGATCAAAGGTCTTTAGTAAGATTGACCTAAAGTCTGGGTATCATCAAGTTCGTATGACTCAATCTGACATTTTCAAGACAGCTTTTAGAACCCAAACTGGTCATTATGAGTTTTTGGTTATGCCATTTGGTTTGACCAATGCTCCAGCTACTTGCAGCCGTATGATGAATCGCATATTCCTTAAGTTTCAAAGTTTTGTTATAGTGTTCTTTGATGACATTCTTGTTTTCAGCAAGGATCGACAAGAGCATGAACAACACTTGGAACAAGTGTTCAATCTTTTGAGAGAAAATGAATTGTATGTCAATCCTGAAAAGAGTTCTTTCTTTCAAGAAGAGATTGAATACTTAGGTCATATAGTGTTGGCTGAAGGGATTCATGTAGATCCTAAGAAAATTGAGTGTATTACTTCTTGGCCTATGCCTAGAAACATACATGATCTTAGATCTTTTCTTGGCTTATGTAGTTATTATAGGAAGTTCGTCAAGAATTTTGCTTGTATTGCTCATCCTTTGACTGAACTCCTTAAGAAAGCTACAAATTTCAATTGGACTGAAAAGCAAGATAAATCTTTTGCAACACTCAAGAATGCTTTAACACAAGCACTAGTTCTCACACTACCTGATTTTCAAAGACCATTCTTTATAGTAGTGACTGATGCTAGTGGCAAAGGATTTGGAGCTATTCTTATGCAAGACAACCATCCTATTGCTTATCAAAGTAGAAAGCTTAAGCCTGCAGAGCAAAATTATAGCACATATGATAAGGAATTAGCAGCAGTAGTGCATGCTTTGAAAATCTGGAAGCATTACCTAATGGGCTCTGAATTTCTCATCAAGACAGACCAACAAAGCATTAGGCATTTGCTTACGCAACCTCTTATTTTAGATAGGCATATCAAATGGGCATATTTCATTCAAAGTTTCCAACCTATGATTCAATACCAACCTAGAAAAGAAAATGTTGTTGCCGATGCTTTGAGTCGGAGACCAAATATCAATAACATTTCCATTATTGAAAGTGAACCATTTGTACTTATGAAAGAAACTTATGAAGTTGATCCAGATTTTTCTGAAATATGGATCAAATTGCGTGAAAACAATTGGACACCTCACGGAAGTTATTCTCATAATGATGGCTATCTTTTCTTTGAGAAAAGATTGTGTGTTACTCAACCTTATAGACAACTTGTCTTGGAAGAGATACACCAACCACCATTTGTGAGACATAGAGGAGTTTCCGTAACACTTCAAGTAGTTTCTCGAGAATTCTATTTGCCTCATTTGAAGAATGATGTAGCTAAATTTGTAGCTGAATGTAACATTTGCCAAACAATTAAAAGCTACAAAGGCAAAGCTTTAGGATTGCTTATGCCTCTACCTATTCCTGATAGACCATGGGAACAAGTATCTATGAACTTTATTACTAGCTTTCCTACTACTTCCAGTCACCATGACATGATTTGGACAATAGTGGACAGGTTTAGTAAGCAAGCCTATTTTATTCCATGTAAAAAGACACTAACTTCTCAGCAAGCCACGAACATATTTGTTAAGCAAATTTTTGTTCATCATGGACTACCCAAAGTGATAGTTTCTGATAGAGATTCTAAATTTTGTAGTCACTTTTGGGTTGCTCTTTTCTCAAACTTAGGCACTAAGTTAGATTTTTCTATGGCTTTCCATCCCGAATCGAATGGACAAACCAAAGTTACAAATAGCACTATCTTAGATATGCTTAGAGCCTATGTTTCCCAGCAACCTAGTGCATGGGATAAGTACATACACCTACTCCAATTTGCTTATAATAATACTCCTCATACTGCTACTGGTCGAGTACCATTTGAGATCATCTATGGTAGAGCTTTGCCTATTCCGGCTACTAGACTCTCTCAGAAGATTGAAGCTGTCGACCAATATGTTAGAGACTTCGATCGCATTTTATCTGAAGTACGTGATTGTATTGCAAGAGCTCAAGAGAAGTATACATCTCAAGAAAATAGGAAGCGCAAAGATTTTTCATTTCAAGAAGGTGATTACGTACTTTTGAGAATTGAAAAACGTCGATTAAAGAGTGTGGAAAAATTCCCTGCAGCAGTGAAGCTAGCGCCTAGATACTATGGGCCATTTAAAATCCTTCAAAAGATTAATGATGTGGCCTATAGACTAGAGCTTCCATCTAATTGGAATATCCACAATTCTTTTCATATCCATCTCTTGAAACCTTTTCGAGAAACACTTCCTACTCACCCAACATATGAGGAACCACCTCTTATTGAAGGAGAGGAAGAAGTCTTAGTTCCTGATGCTATCATTGACCAAGAGATAACAACAACAAGAACAGGTAATCAATACTTCAAGTATCTTTTGACTTTTAAGAATCATCCACAAGAAGATGCTAAATGGATGCCTGAGAAATTTTTCCGAGTTTACCCTGAAATTCTTCATTCTTTTCAAACCCAGCAAATCCGCAATTGAGGACAATTGCAAACTCAAGCAAGAGGGATGTCATGAGAATATATTTTAAGTCCTCTAGAAAAATATTATTCATCCACTCTTGAGTAATTTGGGGATGCCTAAGTTACTCTTGCGTCATGCGGCTAGGTTAATATCGTGGGTGATACCACTATAAATATTAATACGTGCGGTATATGACGTATGTTTGAGGCCACCTATGATTATTTCAGTTAGGTTTGTATGTCAGGGTGATTCCTGGGATACTTACGCCTGGTATTCATGAGTTGGTGATGATTTGTGCCTGTTTAATATTTGTGGGATTAATTTAATAATTAATTGGGCTTATATTTTCAGGTGATGAAGACTATGAAAATTGAAGAGTTTACTTTGGAAGAAATGTCTTGGTTCATCACATTTTATTTTTGGCAAGCATAGTAGCTTGTAACCCTATCAAATGATTTTTCGATTTTGAACTTTAGGAAAGATACATTTATTATGTGGAATTTATTAAAGCCTATGGCTTTACCCTAGTCCCTATATTTGACACTCTATTTTTGTAAAAGAAGAGTGCCGTGCTCTCTAAAAAGCACATCTTGTATATTTTGGGGGCTATGGCCTAATTTTGGTGGAAAAGAAAGCTAATAAAGAAACTCTTGTGTGGGGAGAGGCCACGCACAAGAGAGGGGAAGATTGCACCCAATATGGTCTATTGAGCTAAGTATTTTAATTTTGTTAAGTGTTGTTAAGTGTTTAAATTCCAATTGATTTGATTTAGTTGAAGCTTTCAAAGTAATGGTTTTTATGGTTGAATTAATTCTCTACTCTTCCACAATCAATTCCTAGAATAAGATTCCGATCGCAACATCAACTTTCGATGCAAAAGATCAACTTTTTTACATACTTGATGTTTTATAGCAATGCTATGCGCAATGTTATGCAAAACATCAACTTCCCACAAAACTTGATGTTTTGCATCAACTTTGATGCAAAACATCAAGTTTTGTGGAAAAGTTGATGTTTTGCATCAACTCGATATAAAATATCAACTTTTTCATAAAACTTGATGTTTTGCATCAAACATCGAGTTTTATGGAAAAGTTGATGATTTGCATCAACTCAATGCAAAACATCAACTTTTAGTCTAAAAATTAATGTTTTACATGTAAAACATCAACTTTTCCACACAACTTAATATCAACTCTACCACAAAACTTGATGTTTTGCATCAAGTTTCAGATGCTCTGGAGAAGAAAGTTGAAGGATCGGAGGTCGATTTTCACAAACGGCCTGTTTTAGCAATTCCATCCATGCAAGAATTCTCAAACAACCTATTCCACAAATTTTGAGTACCAACACAACTATGTTTCGATGCGATGTGCAGATGTCACATCGCTTTGTGACGTATGCACATTGCATCGAAACATAGTTGTGTTCGTACTCAAAATTTATGGAATAGGCCCTTTGAGCATGCTGACATAATGGAATCACTATAACAAGTCGTTTGTGAAATTGGCCTCCGATCCTCCAACTTTCTTCTCCAGAGTATCTGAAACCTAATGCAAAACATCAAGTTTTGTGGTAGAGTTGATGTTTTGCATTAACTTTGATGCAAAACATCGAGTTGTGTGGAAAAGTTAATGTTTTGCATCAACTTTGATGTAAAACATCAACTTTTAGGAGACTATTTTTCTTAACTTTAAAATATTTTTACATTTTTTATGAGAATTGTTTTTATTTTTATCACCAATAAATCTGTAAAAGCTCATCCTAAATAGTAGACAGTAGCCAATAAAATCTCAAAAAATTAAAAAAAAACTTATAAATCATAGAATTAAAGAAAAAATATGCCTAGGATAAGGTGATATAATAGGTAAAACATAGGTTTAGGGTTAAGCACCTGAAAAACACATATGGTCACAACCTTTGACTACAAATTTGAGAGGAGGTCATTAAAAAAATTGCTTGCCTATGTAACCATGTAACCTTTGTATCATAAATAATATCGCTACATAGTAGATGTCAAAAATTCATGTAACCTATGTAACCATGTAACCTTTGTATCATAAATAATATCGCTACATAGTAGATGTCAAAAATTCATGATAGCAAAAGAGCTAGATGAGATAATCCATGATAAGTTGTAATCCATTAGTTTTAATCCAGATGTGCAAGGCTCCATTGATTTGGAAAACCACGAGTCAATTGCTTCCCCAATCCTAATTTTGTTCTACAATTCAGTTTTAAAGTTAAAGAACTATAAGCAAATACACGTGGTGGGACCATCTATGTCAAGGAGGGGGGTGCATGTGAGCCTGGACTCTGCCATGCCTATGTGCAGTAGTATTCTCTCCAGCATAGGGGACCTTGAATCTACCGCCATCATGAAAGCTCCAAGCTCTTCTCTACCACTATCCTAGAAGCCCTAAGCTCCTCTCTTTTCTCTTTGTACACAAAGACAATGTTGCGAGCGAATATTGCATCTCTCAGCATTCTTCGCATGTCCTCCAAATAATTATAACTAGAGTTCATTCTACACTACCTTTAGACATATCATCTCTCAACATCCTTCACATGTACTCTAAATAATTATAACTAGAGCTTATTCCTACACTAGTGTTAGATATACAACCACCTACATTCATGATAATGGCTATCTGGATCAAATATCAACATATGCATACTATGAATTTTTGTCACCACCACATATGTATATGATACAGGCTACAATTTCTTCCCGCCACCCTTATCCATATTGCATAACAAGAATTTCCTTTATAAAAACAAATGCCTATGTGGGTCAAAATTTACACCCATAGGCTATATGATGTCTGCTTGTCACGCTGAAAAAATATTTCAACCTTTTACTCTTTTAACATGGTTAGGTTTACTCTGAGTCTCCATAGTTACCATCTTCTACATATATATATATAAATAGAAGTCTGCCTTTACACACCTATAAGTTGACCTCTTTAAACTCTTAGCATTGGTTATATATCATGCCCACTATCTGCTTAGAGCAAATAATTATGTCATGCAAACTGTCAAGGTAAGTAAGTATATACTAAAGGCTTTGCTATTTGGGTCTAGAAATAGACTCAAGGATGTTTGTAGAATTTTTCATAAATTATGGAGCTTATATTGTTATGTATTCTAATATTTTTTGAGTGCTTGTCAAATAATGTGCATATTTATGCATAGTGGTAGAATTTGTCCCAAGAAAGTCCATTTAAAAAAGTGTCTTACATTCATGTAATTTATAAAATAAATTTTTATTTGAAAAAGATTGATATTTCTTTAAGTTATGTAGACTCCTATGTCATTTTGTAATAAGTCAAGTTTATTTTTATGTCACAAACAACAACAGTTTTTATGTCATACGTGTTCTCAATCTTGAAAAAAATAGCAAAATTCATGTAATTTTTAAATTTATACATGAAATTCTAGATGTGTTTTCAAAAAACTATGTTTAAGCCATTTTTTAGATTTCACACATTTTGGGAGGAAATCGCTTTAGGTAACCCTCATCACTTACCTATTTTGCTCGCACACAACAGTGTTAACAGGAGATGTGTCAGGATCTCAAGATGTATGGTATGTGGATTTTGGTGTCTCTAGCCACATGACCAGTCATCATGGGTGAGTGGTTTAGAGACATGTAGAAAATGGAAAAACTAGGTTATGTAGAAATAGGTGATGATACTGTGCATCCCATTGCACATGTTGGTAAAGTGCCACTATCTATGCAGGATGGCAAAATGACGTACTTGGTAGATGTACTTCATGTTCCAAATATTACAAAGAGCCTGGTTTTTGTTGGACATATGGTTGAGCATGGTCTACAAGTGAGCTTTAATCCTCAAGGATGTTTTGTGAAAGACTTCAAAAATTAGTGTCGCTTGTTTCTGCTGCAAAGGGTAATAGAAATGGCAGGATGTTTACTTTGGATGCAAACATGCATGAGGTAAACGTAGCCATGTTTGCGCATGGAACAAGTGTCATTGTTGCAGATATTGACATATGGCACAAGCGCATTGGTCATGTGAATATACAAAGATTGAAGCATGCCAGCTTGGTAAGCAGGCCAAACATGCTTTCCCACATGAAAAGCATGCCAGTTCAAGGCCATTAGATGTTATACATTTAGATGTATGGGGACCGGGCAAGACTGCAACAATTGCAGGTTATAGTAACATGTTACATTCATTTGTTAATGATCACACTAGGAAAGTGTGGGTTTACTTCATGAAGGAGAAAAGTGAGGTTTTTGCTCACTTTCAAATATTTAAAGCCTTAGTCAAGAGGGAGGCATGCAAATAAAATGCCTGAGATCAGATGATGGTGATGGAGAATATTTCTCCAATGATTTCCTAAGAAAGCAAGGAATCAAGAGACATTTTACGTGCAGGTACACTCCGCCAACTGATGGTGCTGAAATATGGGGCAGTCGTTTGCTCTATGCCCTAGACCATTGCAGTAGAAGCAAGCTTCCCTTGGCCCAAATCTTCCACCTCCTCTTCCATACGGTTTGTTGATTTGAGGTCCTGTGTGGCAACCTGATTGACGGTTTGGGGCTTACTGATGCTACCTTTCTATCACTCTCAGATTCCTCTTCCGAGTATTATAAAAGCATGTCTTTTGCAGTGTGATTTTCCTTCCGCAAAGATAGTGCATATCTCTTGGGTGTTCTTCAACTGGCACTCCTCCTTCATGTGACCTTGATTGTTACACCTTGTGCACTTGATGTACGGTCTGAGTCTGGATCCTACGTGTCCTCCACCAATCTTGGCTAGGGTGGCCTTTAGTTCCTCCTGAACATTTACTGCCTGCTTTCTGCCTTTCTTTTTTGGGGGCTTTGCTCTTTGGCATCCAACTCCTTGTTGGACTTTGATTCTGAGGTGTCTTCTCCGGAATCCAATTTGGAAGTTTCTTCCCCCTTCTTCTTCCTTTTGTCCTTCTTCTTCTTCTTAGGGTCTTTGCTTGTTTGCTTCAAGATCCCCTCCGCTCTGGTTGCTCCCGCCACCACTTGTTCGAAGGTGAGGGCATCCAAGTCATATAAGGCCACTACTATTTGGAGCATTCTCCTCTGTCCTCTCACAAACCACTGGCTCAACGTGGCTGGAGCATGTTAGTTGGGTTGATCCAGGCACATTAGTAGTGCTCAAAATTCAACTACATACTCCTCTATTAGCCTCTTCTCTGAGTTAGCTTGTGCAGCTTTTCCAACACTTCTATTATAGCCTTGTCTTTCCTTAATCTTTTTAGGAATGCTTTCTTCAAATCTTCAAATGTCTAGAAGTGCTCCATACCATATTGTGCATACTAGTTGTGGTGGCCTTGCCACCCAAAGTTGTCCCAAAATACTCTGTCTTTTGCGGCAATGGAGCTTTGGTGGCCAAGAATGTGGTTTTGAAGGCAAAGATGGCATCTAGATCCTCCTCACTCTCGCCCTTGAACTTAGGGTACGTGAGAGACATTCTTCTTACAATTGCAGGTTCTTCTTCTTCTTGAGCTTCATGCCTTCTGTTTTGTGGCTCCTATGGTGATCTCCTTCTTGATTTCTTAGTTCTTGATTTCCTAGTGGTTCCTAATTTTATCATTCTAGCTAGCGTGGAATCCCTTCAAAGTGTCTTCTTGGATGATGCAGTTGTCCTTCATGTTCTGCAGCTCTAGCCTACCTGCTGCTCTATTTGAGCCTCCTTCATTCTCCATGCATAGTCCATTGTACTCTTATAACTCTCTCATAAACATTCCTGATACTAGTGTGTGCACACTTCTTTTCCATATTTATTTCAACAACTAGATTTACTCTATTGACTCACTATGTAGGACTACTAGCCTCTATCTTCCTACTCCCCTACCTGGTGTACCAGTTTCCCAGTAGGATTGCCAAAAGTGTCGAATTCCAATCAAGACCAGGCACTTACCACCAGCCTGGTCAGCTCCAGATGAGCAGTGACTAATGTAGTTGTGCCCAATGCAATAAGTCAACATTAGGACATTGAGCTACCTATCTGCCTAAATGCGAGGAGATTAATTATGACTACAAAGCAAGTTAGCTCCTAAGTTTGTCCCGAAACCAGACAGTGATCCACATCCAGACTGGACTACACTTAACAAGATTGAATGTTGAGTAGACAGAGATATGTAGAATAACATAATTAAGACAAAGACCAACCCATGAGTCATTCTTGAACAATAACAATATAGTACAATGCCTTAGCAAGAGGTCTACTCTGAACTGCTCACTCAATTCTCATATCTTCGTATTCGGTACTATTTCTCTCCTTTGGGCCCAAGTAGACCCGACATGGTTCTTGAACTATCCATCCGGTAATGCACTCCTTCCCTACAATCTCAACTAGGTAGACCGAATCTACTCTAACCCCTCTATCCCCTTATCTGACTACTTTCCTTTTTTCCTTTACAACTACGGGTACTACCTATTCAACACAAGTTTGTTACAAAAAAACAAGAAGGCTTGATTTGTTGCACATGATCAGCTTGGGTGGTGATTTGGGCAGTGGCCAAACGAGTGATTGGCCCTGCCAGCATGCTCTCTGAAAGACGAGATTGTCAACACTACAAACATTTTTGCAAGAGTTTGTAGATTCTTAGGATTATTTGAAAGAGTTTCTAGATTCAGATGTGAAGATAATAGATGTCATTCCCCTTTGACACCATGCTGAAGGAAAGGCAATTCAACAATAACAGGGTTGAGTATGAGAATGTCAAAGAGAAGGCATAAGAGCTTATAGGGAGAGTAGTCTCCATGATAAAATACATGGAAAATGAGTCAATTATTACAATAGGATAGATCTCCATAAGCTTCAAAAGATCCATATAAGTCTTACCGATGATTGGGTGTATAACATTCACAAAGAGCACAATAACTACTTGCATCAACATCAAAACAAGATAATGAATCCATATCTTATAACAAAAGTGCAAAGTCACATCACAGGTGCTCCCTTGCATTGAGAAAGAAATGGTAGAAAGCCTATCTATGCTCAACAAGGAAGCAATGAAAGAGACCCTGGAGGAGCTCAATGCCCTTATAGCTATCACCACAAGGAGATCCTAGAAATCATGGAAAAGAAAGAGAAGGTAAATGGTTCTCCTTCTACTAGAAGACTTCAATGAAGCCTTCCTTGTGATGTGCATGGTGTAAGAAAGACGACAGAGGATGAACAAGATAGTTATGTACCATAGGATCTTCCATGTCACCAACAAAGCCTTCAAACATTACAACATGTGTGCATTCATATCAATGAAAAAAATATAAGTGGCCCCAAAAGGCCCAGTGCCACAACAGGAGACCATACCAGAGTAGCATACCACAATAGGTCCAAGAGCCACCAACAAGTGCGGAGACACTACTTACAACAAACAGAGCTTACCACCACCACTGAGCAACCAAGTGCGAAAAGAGACTACAAATAGGAGACCATATCAGAGCCTACAAATAGATCTTGCCACCAACTAAGCAACCAAAAGAGCGAGAAGTCTTATCTCTACTATAGCTAGCACTAAGGATATCCTAGAAGAAAAACAAGGTTAAGGGTTCTCCCTCTAGAAAAGACTTCGATGAAACTTTCATTGTGTGATGTGCGTGGTGTAAGGAAGATGACAAAGGATAAAGAAGATGATTATAATACTAGAAGATCTTCCATTGTCACCAAAACAAAGCCTTCAAACATTGTAACATGTGTGGATTCATATCAATGACAAAAACATAAGTGGCCCCAAAAGTGCTAGTGCCATATAGAGCAAAGAGTAGGTCCAAGAGCCACCAAAGAACTACCCATAACAAGAGAGCATAACACCACTAAGAAATCATCAAAGGAATGAGAAGTCTTATCTTCATCAAAGAAAAAGCAACCAAGAGGACAAGCCATAAGAGGTAGAGAAATAGAAGGAAGTAGAGACTCCAAAGGAGAAACATGTATTAGACACACTAACCACGGATGTTACAATGGAAGAAAAATTAAAGAGGAGGTGGCTTGGTAAATCGAAAAGGAGGTTTCCACTCTCAAAGATGTTACCTTGTGAATACCAGCATGATCGTTCCTCATAGATTTACCATTCATATTCCCATGGCACCCTAAAGAAAATTTTATAAGCTACATGGTCACAATGGAGCACTACCTCCTTGACAAGTATAGGGATTTAAAGGCATATCTTAAAAATCTAGATAAGATGATGACATGAATGAAGACCTTGTATTAGACTAACATATGATGTTGATGAGCTTTATCTTGGACCACAATAGCACCTCTACTACAAAAAAGTTAAAGGTATGTGAAGAGGAGCTCTATATGATATATTACAAGTTGGTTAAGGAAAGGGCAAAAAGGAACCCAGTAAAACAAGCACTAGACCAAAAACAA
Organism: Cibotium barometz; assembly: GCF_041138505.1. Lineage (NCBI taxonomy): Eukaryota > Viridiplantae > Streptophyta > Polypodiopsida > Cyatheales > Cibotiaceae > Cibotium > Cibotium barometz. Next base: position 23,361,520 of record NC_141063.1, on the reverse strand, counting down.
CATTATGATGGTAAACTCGAAGAAATGGTGGATATAGAGGAGTTGACTTTAAAGTATGTGTCATTAGTCAAAACAGAGCTACAAATACGAGGAGTCCACTAAAGGCCATGATCACCTAGCAAGAGATGAAAATGAAAGAGAACACATAAGAATATGAAAATAAATTGTAGCTAGTGAGAAAGTTAGATATGATGCAATCCAAAGTGAAACAAGCTGAGGAGGACATGGATGCCTTCAAGAAAAATACCACGAAGTAGGTAGCCAAACAATAAAATAATGATGAATCTATAAAGTAGTGAGTGGAAAACCTCCAAGGTGAGAAAGACAAAGCTCATGCACAGGCTCCCTCCACGATGAAATCAAGAAAGGTAAAGAGAATATGGACCTGGTAGTACTAAGTCACCAATAAGTAATGGCCCATCTTAGTGGTCTAAACAAAGCAACAGTAAAATTTGCGCCAAAGACGTAGTCATCAAAGAAGCCAAAGCTTGAGGAGGCAATAAAGGTCATATTAGAGGCATTGAACAAGAGATATAAAGATCTACTTCAAGCTAGAGCAACACGACAAGTGACCATCACAGCACTTCTCAATGAGGAGTACATAAGAATCGTGGAGCTGGTGGCCTGAAAGAAGCCATAGATAACCAAGCCCAATGAGTGAATGAAGTAGCTCGTGGAGTTCTCTAAATAGGGCTAGCTTCTTTGCTGGTTATTTTGAGGACCCCTAGGCCTAATATAATAGAACTCCTCCAACAATAGAGATGTACACCCTAAAAAAATTATGGCTATTTTCCATAGTAATTTCTATCTTACTAACTATATTGCCATTTTTCATAATGATATCTATCTTACTTACTATATCACCTTTTTGATAATGATATCTATCTTACTTACTATATCACCTTTTTGATAATGATATCTATCTTACTAAAGTTCACTTATTCCCCGCATACCATTGTACTTAATTTCAGATCCTAGTGTAGAGTACTCATGAACTCCACCATTTTAGATGAGAGGTAAGAGATGTTAGAATCATTTATGCCAACTAACCTCCCCTCTACACTAGCCATTTTAGATGAGAGGGAAGAGATGTTAGAATTATTTATGCCAATTAACCTCCCCTCTATGCTAGCCATTTTTTAAAATCACCTTACAATTTTTCTTGGTTTCAGACACAAGGCTGCTGGCTAGAAGCTTATGATACTCATAAATATGTTGCATTACATGATGTTGAGGTATCAAGCTCAACTAGTTCTATGGACATTGATGACCTGCTTGGGTGATAGCTTCTGCACACTCACGCCACTGGCATGGTTAGTGAGATTATGGGCGATATGCCACTAGTGTCTTACATGGAAAATCAAGGACTTGGCAAGATGCCATTACACCTAGGTTACACTCTCCTACTATTTGTTGTAGTGAGTATAATTATTTTTATGGATGGTTCCTATGTATGCATAAGAGATTGATAAGGAGCATGGAAATTAAGGATATATTTGTTTTTATGTATGGTTTCTACATGTATGCATAGGAGATGTAAAGGATCATGGAAATCAAGGAATTGGCAAGATACACGTACCATGACACATACTATACCTGCACACATACCCTACTACTACTGGATTTTTTTTTATGGATGGTCAAAATTTGAAGTTCTATAAGACTAGTGGATTCTTTTTATGAATCAAGATCAAATCATATCAAATATCCCAAGATTATATAACAAATAATAATACAAAAATATAGCTTTGCAAGGATAAATAAGCATATTCATGAAAAGTTTAATCCACTTCCAAATGAAAAAATAACCAATAGTCATGGTTTCTGGTAAAATCATAGCATAACTCACTCAAAAACCAACTAATGTGTGATTAAAGTAGACTCTATTCTTAGCATAACCAACTCAAAAACCAAGTAATGCATTGATTAAAGTAAGCAAGTAATGTTTAATCCACTCATAACATAATCAACGATCATGGTTTCTAGTAAAAGAGGAAAATTAATAGATCCATATAGTATTTATAGTAATGGAGGAAGATAATTACTATCCTTTCTCATCTGCATCCTCATGTCGTAACGCTTGCAAGCAACTTTGGAAAGGTGACATATTCTTATCCCCAATGTGTAAGCAATGGCAATACATTTTCTTGCATTGTCTTCTAAAATATCCCTCCACAACCTGCTAGATCAACAATAATCTCTCCAAGATATGTGAAGGTAGCCAACAACCACCTGTGAATAGAAAATAAAGATATTAACCACTTTGATAACAATTAATTTATATCTACAAATATTGTCTCAGACACACATATAAGTGATCATACTTACTATGATTAAATAGTAAGTATGATCATACTTACGATGATTAAATAATTCAGATATCTCTACATTGATTTGACTCAAAGTTGTTACCAACTCTAGTGCAAGGAACCTCCCCTCTAATCAAGGTCTCAAGCACCATATTCTTCCTTGCCCCAAACAACTTGGGATCCACACCCTCCCCTTCCTCCCTATCCATGACTAGAAGCCCATAGTTATTTCTATGAAAGACTCCTAGGCAACAAATTCTCAATCCATTCAACATATTCCCCATGCAATTACAATTGTGAATATCCAAATAATACTCTCTCAGAAAACAAGTAAGGTGATAGTTTCATACCCCATCTCTAGTCTCCTCATAGAAATAGCCATCATCTAGTGCTACATTAATGACTTCATGAAGTGTGAATCCTTGCTTTCTTGGCAACTAGACGAATCATCGCAAAGTTCTCAACCAAGCCACATGCAAGATACAAATATTTCTTAGCAACAAACTCATGTGTACAAAGGTGGTGGTAGCATTAGCAAGCTTAGTGGAGAAAAAATATTCCAATTAGGGCATGTGCTAGAACCAATAAGAGCCACTCCAAGTGACGTGGGAAAATCAGCCCATACAAGATTAGCCACATTCATTCTTAGCATAACCAACTCAAAAACCAAGTAATGCATTGATTAAAGTAAGCAAGTAATGTTTAATCCACTTATAACATAATCAACGATCATGGTTTCTAGTAAAAGAGGAAAATTAATAGATCCATATAGTATTTATAGTAATGGAGGAAGATAATTACTATCCTTTCTCATCTGCATCCTCATGTCGTAACGCTTGCAAGCAACTTTGGAAAGGTGACATATTCTTATCCCCAATGTGTAAGCAATGGCAATACATTTTCTTGCATTGTCTTCTAAAATATCCCTCCACAACCTGCTAGATCAACAATAATCTCTCCAAGATATGTGAAGGTAGCCAACAACCACCTGTGAATAGAAAATAAAGATATTAACCACTTTGATAACAATTAATTTATATCTACAAATATTGTCTCAGACACACATATAAGTGATCATACTTACTATGATTAAATAGTAAGTATGATCATACTTACGATGATTAAATAATTCAGATATCTCTACATTGATTTGACTCAAAGTTGTTACCAACTCTAGTGCAAGGAACCTCCCCTCTAATCAAGGTCTCAAGCACCATATTCTTCCTTGCCCCAAACAACTTGGGATCCACACCCTCCCCTTCCTCCCTATCCATGACTAGAAGCCCATAGTTATTTCTATGAAAGACTCCTAGTCAACAAATTCTCAATCCATTCAACATATTCCCCATGCAATTACAATTGTGAATATCCAAATAATACTCTCTCAGAAAACAAGTAAGGTGATAGTTTCATACCCCATCTCTAGTCTCCTCATCGAAATAGCCATCATCTAGTGCTACATTAATGACTTCATGAAGTGTGAATCCTTGCTTTCTTGGCAACTAGACGAATCATCGCAAAGTTCTCAACCAAGCCACATGCAAGATACAAATATTTCTTAGCAACAAACTCATGTGTACAAAGATGGTGGTAGCATTAGCAAGCTTAGTGGAGAAAAAATATTCCAATTAGGGCATGTGCTAGAACCAATAAGAGCCACTCCAAGTGACGTGGGAAAATCAGCCCATACAAGATTAGCCACATTCTTAGAGGGGTTCACCTCTTTAATGTGAAATTTTTGGCATCCACTTTCAACAAGAATTTTATGACACTAAAAAGATACAAAAGACATTCAAATGATATAAGATTAGTGTATAGTGTGTAGTAGGTAGTGTATTTCTAGTGTAAGTAGTATATGTGTATAAGATTGTATTTGCATATAGTGTGTAGTGTAGTAGGTAGTGTATTTCTAGTGTAAGTAGTATATGTGTAAAAGATTGTGTGTATTTGCATATAGTGTGTAATGTAGTAGTTAGTGTATATCTAGTGTACGTAGTATGTGTATAAGATTGTGTGTATTTACATATAGTGTGTACTGTAGTAGTTAGTGTATATGTGGTGTAAGGTGTGTAAGTTGTGTGTGTGTGTGTGTGTGTGTGTGTGTGTGTGTGTGTGATTGAGTAGCTTGCCATTGCCCATTCTCCCATTCATTTGCCTTCAAATTTTGTGGGCATCTTTAGAAAGAGAAGGTAAATGGTTCTCCTTCTACTAGAAGACTTCAATGAAGCCTTCCTTGTGATGTGCATGGTGTAAGAAAGACGACAGAGCATGAATAAGATAGTTATGTACCATAGGATCTTCCATGTCACCAACAAAGCCTTCAAACATTACAACATGTGTGCATTCATATCAATGAAAAAAATATAAGTGGCCCCAAAAGGCCCAGTGCCACAACAGGAGACCATACCAGAGTAGCATACCACAATAGGTCCAAGAGCCACCAAGTGCGGAGACACTACTTACAACAAACAGAGCTTACCACCACCACTGAGCAACCAAGTGCGAAAAGAGACTACAAATAGGAGACCATATCAGAGCCTACAAATAGATCTTTCCACCAACTAAGCAACCAAAAGAGCGAGAAGTCTTATCTCTACTAGTGCCCTTATAGCTAGCACTAAGGATATCCTAGAAGAAAAACAAGGTTAAGGGTTCTCCCTCTAGAAAAGACTTCGATGAAACTTTCATTGTGTGATGTGCGTGGTGTAAGGAAGATGACAAAGGATAAAGAAGATGATTATAATACTAGAAGATCTTCCATTGTCACCAAAACAAAGCCTTCAAACATTGTAACATGTGTGGATTCATATCAATGACAAAAACATAAGTGGCCCCAAAAGTGCTAGTGCCATATAGAGCAAAGAGTAGGTCCAAGAGCCACTAAAGAACTACCCATAACAAGAGAGCATAACACCACTAAGAAATCATCAAAGGAATGAGAAGTCTTATCTTCATCAAAGGAAAAGCAACCAAGAGGACAAGCCATAAGAGGTAGAGAAATAGAAGGAAGTAGAGACTCCAAAGGAGAAACATGTATTAGACACACTAACCACGGATGTTACAACCACAGGGCCTTCAAGAATCATGGAAGAAAAATTAAAGAGGAGGTGGCTTGGCAAATTGAAAAGGAGGTTTCCACTCTCAAAGATGTTACCTTGTGAATACCAGCATGATCGTTCCTCAGAGATTTACCATTCATATTCCCATGGCACCCTAAAGAAAATTTTATAAGTTACATGGTCGCAATGGAGCACTACCTCCTTGACAAGTATAGGGATTTAAAGGCATATCTTAAAAATCTAGACAAGATGATGACATGAATGAGGACCTTGTATTAGACTAACATATGATGTTACATGAGGATGCAGATGAGAAAGGATAGTAATTATCTTCCTCCATTACTATAAATACTATATGGATCTATTAATTTTCCTCTTTTACTAGAAACCATGATCGTTGATTATGTTATAAGTGGATTAAACATTACTTGCTTACTTTAATCAATGCATTACTTGGTTTTTGAGTTGGTTATGCTAAGAATAGAGTCTACTTTAATCACACATTAGTTGGTTTTTAAGTGAGTTATGCTATGATTTCACCAGAAACCATGACTATTGGTTATTTTTTCATTTGGAAGTGGATTAAACTTTTCATGAATATGCTTATTTATCCTTGCAAAGCTATATTTTTGTATTATTATTTGTTATATAATCTTGGGATATTTGATATGATTTGATCTTGATTCATAAAAAGAATCCACTAGTCTTATAGAACTTCAAATTTTGACCATCCATAAAAAAAAATCCAGTAGTAGTAGGGTATGTGTGCAGGTATAGTATGTGTCATGGTACGTGTATCTTGCCAATTCCTTGATTTCCATGATCCTTTACATCTCCTATGCATACATGTAGAAACCATACATAAAAACAAATATATCCTTAATTTCCATGCTCCTTATCAATCTCTTATGCATACATAGGAACCATCCATAAAAATAATTATACTCACTACAACAAATAGTAGGAGAGTGTAACCTAGGTGTAATGGCATCTTGCCAAGTCCTTGAATTTCCATGTAAGACACTAGTGGCATATCGCCCATAATCTCACTAACCATGCCAGTGGCGTGAGTGTGCAGAAGCTATCACCCAAGCAGGTCATCAATGTCCATAGAACTAGTTGAGCTTGATACCTCAACATCATGTAATGCAACATATTTATGAGTATCATAAGCTTCTAGCCAGCAGCCTTGTGTCTGAAACCAAGAAAAATTGTAAGGTGATTTTAAAAAATGGCTAACATAGGGGGGAGGTTAATTAGCATAAATAATTCTAACATCTCTTCCCTCTCATCTAAAATGGCTAGTGTAGAGGGGAGGTTAGTTGGCATAAATGATTCTAACATCTCTTACCTCTCATCTAAAATGGTGGAGTTCATGAGTACTCTACACTAGGATCTGAAATTAAGTACAATGGTATGCGGGGAATAAGTGAACTTTAGTAAGATAGATATCATTATCAAAAAGGTGATATAGTAAGTAAGATAGATATCATTATGAAAAATGGCAATATAGTTAGTAAGATAGAAATTACTATGGAAAATAGCCATAATTCTTTTAGGGTGTACATCTCTATTGTTGGAGGAGTTCTATTATATTAGGCCTACATCCCCCTTGTTAGATCCTTACTTATGAATATTCTATACTATAGTAGAGAGAGTTTTAGTGAACAAGGAAAATATTTATGGAGGGGTCCTCATAATAACCAGCAAAGAAGCTAGCCCTATTTAGAGAACTCCACGAGCTACTTCATTCACTCATTGGGCTTGGTTATCTATGGCTTCTTTCAGGCCACCAGCTCCACGATTCTTATGTACTCATTGACAAGTGCTGTGATGGTCACTTGTCGTGTTGCTCTAGCTTGAAGTAGATCTTTATTTCTCTTGTTCAATGCCTCTAATATGACCTTTATTGCCTCCTCAAGCTTTGGCTTCTTTGATGACTACGTCTTTGGCGCAAATTTTACTGTTGCTTTGTTTAGACCACTAAGATGGGCCATTACTTATTGGTGACTTAGCACTACTAGGTCCATATTCTCTTTACCTTTCTTGATTTCATCGTGGAGGGAGCCTGTGCATGAGCTTTGTCTTTCTCACCTTGGAGGTTTTCCACTCACTACTTTATAGATTCATCATTATTTTATTGTTTGGCTACCTACTTTGCGGTATTTTTCTTGAAGGCATCCATGTCCTCCTCAGCTTGTTTCACTTTGGATTGCATCATATCTAACTTTCTCACTAGCTACAATTTATTTTCATATTCTTATGTGTTCTCTTTCATTTTCATCTCTTGCTAGGTAATCATGGCCTTTAGTGGAATCCTTGTATTTGTAGCTCTGTTTTGACTAGTGACACATACTTTAAAGTCAACTCCTCTATATCCACCATTATCCCTCCACAACCTGCTAGATCAACAATAATCTCTCCAAGATATGTGAAGGTAGCCAACAACCACCTGTGAATAGAAAATAAAGATATTAACCACTTTGATAACAATTAATTTATATCTACAAATATTGTCTCAGACACACATATAAGTGATCATACTTACTATGATTAAATAGTAAGTATGATCATACTTACGATGATTAAATAATTCAGATATCTCTACATTGATTTGACTCAAAGTTGTTACCAACTCTAGTGCAAGGAACCTCCCCTCTAATCAAGGTCTCAAGCACCATATTCTTCCTTGCCCCAAACAACTTGGGATCCACACCCTCCCCTTCCTCCCTATCCATGACTAGAAGCCCATAGTTATTTCTATGAAAGACTCCTAGGCAACAAATTCTCAATCCATTCAACATATTCCCCATGCAATTACAATTGTGAATATCCAAATAATACTCTCTCAGAAAACAAGTAAGGTGATAGTTTCATACCCCATCTCTAGTCTCCTCATAGAAATAGCCATCATCTAGTGCTACATTAATGACTTCATGAAGTGTGAATCCTTGCTTTCTTGGCAACTAGACGAATCATCGCAAAGTTCTCAACCAAGCCACATGCAAGATACAAATATTTCTTAGCAACAAACTCATGTGTACAAAGGTGGTGGTAGCATTAGCAAGCTTAGTGGAGAAAAAATATTCCAATTAGGGCATGTGCTAGAACCAATAAGAGCCACTCCAAGTGACGTGGGAAAATCAGCCCATACAAGATTAGCCACATTCTTAGAGGGGTTCACCTCTTTAATGTGAAATTTTTGGCATCCACTTTCGACAAGAATTTTATGACACTAAAAAGATACAAAAGACATTCAAATGATATAAGATTAGTGTATAGTGTGTAGTAGGTAGTGTATTTCTAGTGTAAGTAGTATATGTGTATAAGATTGTATTTGCATATAGTGTGTAGTGTAGTAGGTAGTGTATTTCTAGTGTAAGTAGTATATGTGTATAAGATTGTGTGTATTTGCATATAGTGTGTAATGTAGTAGTTAGTGTATATCTAGTGTACGTAGTATGTGTATAAGATTGTGTGTATTATTTACATATAGTGTGTACTGTAGTAGTTAGTGTATATGTGGTGTAAGGTGTGTAAGTTGTGTGTGTGTGTGTGTGTGTGTGTGTGTGAGATTGAGTAGCTTGCCATTGCCCATTCTCCCATTCATTTGCCTTCAAATTTTGTGGGCATCTTTAGCAACCAAAGGCTAAACCTTGGCTAGGAGGGTTCATCGTAATTCAGCTTGCGTTGTGCGAATTTGGCGTCTGCATCCCAATTGGTCAATCGTGTAATTCTCCACATCTACTTTGAATTAGTCAAAACTCTCTTTGGGAAAGCTTAGCCATAGCTTAAGCCACCCACAACCCAAAGCTGGGCTCAAACCAACGTGACTAGCGGAGACACACTTTGTAAAAAACCAGTCATGGGAAGTTGCCGATTTGAGCTTCCATTGAAGGAGCTGCTGGGCTTGTGGACTATCACTCAACCAAGGGCAAAATAGCTATGCCAAAGCCCCCCATCAAATATACCTTATACATGCTCAATTTTATCCTCCAAGATCAGCTAATTTTTAGCCTTAACCACTATCATTAAGGGGTTATAAATTGATCAAATTGAAGGTTAAAACTTGATTCCTGAGCATCAAATCACATCATTTTATATTAATCGGAATCATTTGAAGCTAATACAGAATTGCTAAGAGTATCCAAGAGTTGGAGAATTTGGGATTAAGCATTGGTTCAGCGTATTTCAAGCATCGAAATAAAAACTCTTTGCATTTTACATCATCCACATTGCATTAAGCTTGAAATCTATTTGCCAAAATGTACAAGAAGTAGACACTGCCCCAAAAGAGATCAATAGGTAAGACCTTTATTAAATGGCAAACACACACATGACATTAAGCATTGGGAAGTTCATTGGGGAAGGGTCACATATCCTCGGGCAAATTAAGCACCACACAAAGTAAAGCATATTTAAAGCACAAGTGTATGATATGGCCATAACACACATCATGGAATCCACACTAAATACATCAAATACACATAGTAAAATCAAGAACAAAGCATTAAAGCACCAAGCATCAAGTGGCAACAAGAATAACGTCATCCACACTAAAGGAGTTGACAAAGAGCCAAGAGCCAAGCTAAAGAGCAAAGACCAAGAGCCAGAAAGCATTTAACAAAGTGAAGAAGGAGACAACATCGACATGAAGCATGAGAGAAGCAACAAGGGATCTTCATCAAGCAAAATAAAGGAGATCTCAAGTAAACAATGACACTAAACAATGAAGAAGCTACTAACCACTACCCTAACCAAAGTCATATATTGTAAAATCCACCAAATGAGTAGACAAATTGATATGCAAATGTAAAACACTTGACCACTAGAGAGTAGCCAAAGTAGCACCCAGGGGAAGTGAAAATAAACCCGACCATCTGTAGAAGTAACCTCTGAGCTAGAGAGTAACCAAGCCAAAGAGCCTCTGAGTTACCCAACCAAGTTAGAAATGAGGGAGGTGAAAATATGTTATAACCGATATCCAACCACCTTGATTAGCCCAAAGATTTGGCACCAGGGCAGGTGTTGAGAAATGTGGTGCCAAAGAGCACAAGGAAGAGATGTGGAGTGAGTTGATTAAGCCAAGAAAGAGCATGGCATAGCACGCTGCCACATGAGCAAAGGGAATTAGCCCACAATGATGTCCTTATATAAAAGGTGGGCATTTCAAGAAATTAAATCATATCACTTGCACACATCTCTAGCCTCTTTATAAGTACAAGTCTTAATCTTGTGACCTAATTTTGCTTGAGTTTATTGCACATACTCATCATCATGAGTAAACTTAGATTACACCCACCTTAGATTAATTCACTCTAATCATATCAGACTAGTGTAGGATTAGAAATAATCATTAAGCCATTGCTTATAGCACCATGCTTGTTTTAATAAAAATGGATGCCCGTATCAGAAGGTATCAAACTAATAAGCTAATATGCCTAGAACCAAGACTGTCTTTTCTAAAATTTTAATGGGATTCATTACACATTAATATGTTCTACTCATTGCATTGCATGCTCAATTCACATATTTAGGAAAGAATATTGTTTGATGGAGGGAGACACTAAAGTGCATAAACCTTTAAAGTTATGAGTTTTCTTGATTTCATAGTACATCTGTTAAATCTATATAGAAAGAAGGGACTAGCCATGTGTTGAGACCCCATGCAATGTCTCCCTCCCTCGCTTCTCTCCTTCTCTTGTAAGGTAGTTATAAACTAGTTAAGTATAGAAGATAGTGGTGCAAGATCAGCTTACTATTACAAGGTATTGGTGCAAGATCAATTTACTTTTGCAAGGCCCATATCACTTTTGCATTTCAATGACAAATTGTCAAGGTAGATTTAAATTAGTTTAGTAAAGTAAAGTCATTGAACACATTAAAAAATACAAATACTCTTAAGTCACAACCAAGATGTATGTTGAAATCTATAATTTTTAAAATAATAATAAAATTGTTTGGATTGAACCCAAAACACCTATTTATTAAAAGTAATTTAAATATGAAATGAGAAAATTCAAAGAAGTAAAAGAGGTGCTATGAGAGAAGATATTTGTTAATGACTGTAGGCTATGATACCTCTTTATACAAGCATTTTCATAGTGGCAAGCACTTCTTTGTTTTCCATTTTCCCTTTCTCACTTGCAACTTACTTTATCTTTCAACCTCCCTTCCTTCTTCCCTCCTTCCTTAACATCAACTCTCTCTCTCTCTCTCTCTCTCTCTCTCTCTCTCTCTCTCTCTCTCACACACACACACACACACACACACACACGTGTGCATGTGTGTGTGTTTTTATGTGCATACATGTGTGTTTATGTGCATGCATGTATTTGTGTGTGTGTGTGTGCACGCGCATATGTGTGCATGCATGCATATGTGTGTGCACACGTGCACATGGAAAGTATATTTAACATGATTATCAAGATTATTTTACTGGAGATTATCTTGCCAAGAATTGACACAAATCAACAAAATTATAATGGTAATTAACTTTTTAGATTCCAATCATTATAACATTTGCACTTAAATGGTTATCATTCAGTCTTACAATTACCTAGCTTTTTATGCTTCATGCATCATCCCAAAAAACTTGTTCTTTAGTGTACACCGTATCATAAGTTAAATATAAAATTTCAATACAAGAAGATGAACAATCAACTTCTAGTGTAGTAGTGGGTCATCATTAAAGTCAGCAACAACGAATTAAAACAAGTGTGCTAAGTATCGGGAATGCTAGCTTCAATAGTCTTAACTGGTTTATTATTCTTATCGACGAGGAGTTAGCATCATATTATTATACCAAATACCAAATACCTTAATAGATCCATTCTCCCCATGAATTACCATCAACTTCTAGTAGTAGGTCATTGTCCAAGTCAATAATGAATTAAAATAAGTGTGCTAAGGATCAAGAATGCTGACTTCAATAGTCCTAGTTGGTTATTATTCTTCTCAAGGAGTTAGCATCATAGTGTTTTATACAAAGCACCTTAATAGTTTCATTCTCCATGACTTTGTGCACACACTTAGCTTACTAATATTTATTGTGATATGAATCTACCATGTCCTTACATTATAGAGCAAAAGGGGTCTAGGGTTTTGACTCAATAGGCCTATGCTAGGCCTATGAATCTACCATGTCCTTACATTATAGAGCAAAAGGGGTCTAGGTTTTTGACTCAATAGGCCTATGCTAGGCCTTCACTTCAATATCTCTTGGTAAAATTTTGAGCATCTAAGGAGATAATTCAATTTTCCATAAGGGTTTCCACAAAAAAAAGTATCATTTTTTAAAAGCAAGTACCAATTATAAACCTTACAACAAGGAGCTTGCAAAATTGCCTCATTGTATGTTTATAAGCTCATAGGTTGATTATCTAAGTTTGAAGTGAAATTCATAAGGGAAATACCTTTCAAAAAGAAAGACCCTTTCAAAGGGAATTCTCTACTTGTTTGAGGTGGGCTATAGTCTTGCACATCTCCCCATATAATATAGCATTATACTTAACTTCACTCATATAAGATTAATTGCTTAGAAACAAGTAATTATTTTTTAGTCTTGCACATCTCCCCATATAATATAGCATTATACTTAACTTCACTCATATAAGATTAATTGCTTAGAACCAAGTAATTATTTTTTAAAATTTTAATGGGTTGTATTACACCTTAATATGTTCTCCTCATGAAATTGCATGCCCAATAAAAATATTTAAGAAAGAATAATCTTTTATGGAGGTAGATACCATAGTGCATAAACCTTTAAAGTTGAGACTTTTTCTTATTTAAAATTATATTTCTTGAATTTGTCCAAAATAGAAAGGACTAGTGGTGTGTTAGACCCCCCCTCTCTCTCTCTCTCTCTCTCTCTCTCTCTCTCTCTCTCTCTCTCTCTCTCTCTCCCCACTTCCTTGATCAAGAACATCATATGGTGTGCTATCCACATTCATTGGCCCTTTTTTTATGCTACACCATGCCCTCACTATTCGCATCCCAACACCTCACACTCCACACTACCATGGCCAAGGAATGTGGATAGCACACTGATGATGTTCTTGATCAAGGAAGTGGGGAAGGAGAGAGAGAGAGAGAGAGAGAGTCCAATCACCTAGTGTCTATGATTGTTGGTGTGGAAGAGGGATCAATAGATGGAAGAGAGAGAAAGGAGTGGGTTGAGAGAGCAAGGAAATGAATAAACTACATTGCAATAAACCTATTAAATGAAACTACTTGGAGAGCTTAGGGATGCTACACATCCTAAACTTGTGTAGGAAAATTCAAGGAGATATTTAGGCTCGACACAAACGCAAAGAAGATTAGTGCTAGGGACACTCTATCAAAGGTCTATAAGAGCGTAGGTAAGTCAAGGATATAAAATTTTCAAAGGCAAAATGATATTGTAGATCAACTTATCTTTAGGAGAGAAGTTGAGCAATGACTATCTTATTTAAAATATAGTTTGTGTATTTGGACCTAAGAAGAAGACTTTTAAAAATTCCATCAGTATTAGAGAGAAGTTTCTAGAGCAATAAGTGGTAAAGATCATCCTCTAGCTAAACCCATCATCTTCTTCATAAAAAGATTAACAGCATGCATTAATTATAAATGGAAGAGGTATAGATGTTAATAAAGGTGGTAGCTCATCATTCAAAAGAAGAGGAAGATTGCAACTAGCCCCCATATAGCATGAAATTCTTCATTAAATACTTGAGTAAATGACCAAATAAATCAACCTTCTTCAACCTACAGCATTTCATGTTCTTTTTTTAACCCATTATTATAGTGAAAGTTGTTGAGTGTTCTTGCACAGACAGTAAGCGATTACGGGACTGGTTACCTTCTTCATAGCATACTTATCTTACAGATGGATAAAAGATTAAGTTAACAGCATCATAGTTTGAAGACAAGTATGGAAAAATTACACAGAACATTGCAACAACAGATTTCATTGATTGAAGAATTTCATTGATTTGTACATACAGTTACATCCATATATAGGACTAGTATCTGTGATCCGAATAGATACATCTACTAATGACATCTCTTGGAATCCCTACTGACTATTGCGCATAACAATTTATCCAGTGCGATTTACAAGAATGCGGTTGCAGTGTGCGGTAAATGCCGCAACACTTGTTGGCACGGTGGACTTGCGCGAACCCAACAAAATGGCAAAAAAAATTACCCTTGATAGAAGTCAAGTGCCTTAACCATCCAGCCGCATCTGCATTCCTTTTAAGCTTCATCATCTGAATCCAAAGTTTCCACTTGTTCTGCTGCATTCTCCATAGCAGCAATTGCAGCATGCTCTCCCGTAGACTGTGGAACTCTGGCTCTATGCAATTCATCAATTTCCCTCACCAGGTCCGTGTATCTTTCTGTTACTACTGGCCTTGTTGCAGGCCACTGCGTGCGAGGAATCCATTGTTGCATATATTCATTCCAGCCGGCCCTTCGTTCTTCAGGTGTAGGTTCCCTGAGAATAACCCTTTTTCAGACCAATACGGTGGTTAAGGGGGTAATGCTAGGGCAAATGAGTGTCCCATCTGCTCCAGCCAGAAACATAGGCACTGAATTTGTTCCTTTTGCCTATTCACCATTGAAGAAGCTTTGCCCCTCTTAGCAGTTTGCTCTACCAAGGCACGGACTGCGTCGTCACGTTCCCAGACCAGCTTGGCAATATCTGCATCCGACCAAGTAGTAGCCAGAAGAACAGACTACGAAGTAGACCCTTCTTCCATAGGAGTCTTACCCCTATCATTCAGTGCAATGGGCACAGAAACAGTACTTACGTTGGAAACTTGAGATGGCTGTTATTGGGAAACACTGGCCTTCCCCACAGAGCAATTTGTTCTTCCCACTCATGAGCTACTTCAAAACTGAGCAGCATTAAAGCTAAGGATTCTAAATCTTCCATATTGATCAGGACATCCCCTGGGTGCTGCTGTAAGTAATTAGCAAGGCCTCATTAGTGCGGTGCCTAGCTAGTTCATCATCATTAACAGCTCTGCAAAAAACTTCGTGATTATCTCTTGTTGCCTCCTCACTACTTTCAGCCACCTGCAACCGCTGCTCCAGCGCAAAAATTTTGTTCTGAAGACCTGGAATCCTATTAGCTTCATGCAATAAATTATCATTTTGAGATTGAAGCCGCTCCACCTGTGCTTCAAGAGTTGAGATGCGAGTAGCTTGGGGGCTAGCTTGAGGAGCATTGCGGCAGAAGTCTGCGGTATGCTGAAGCAACCGCATAACACTTTCCAAGTGTGCGGGTTGGACCTCATACTGTGGGGTTTCCCAGGGAAAAGGAAGAACTGTGGTAAAAACCACTACATTAGTCAAGACTGCGGTCCCCACCCCGAAAACTGAAACCGCAAGCGCTGTGAGAGCTATTCACTTCTTGCAGGTGTCGGTACTGGAAAGGTAGTACTTGGCACAATGACCGGTGTTGTGCTTATCAGTGTTGACCGCTCCTGAATCTGTTGGCGCCACCGGTGTAAAGCAGAAACCCCCTGTGGTGACATTGCGACCGAAGGGTGCACAGGGGTACCCACAAGCATAGCCCGCAGGAACAAAAACAGTGCCGTCACCCCGTTCAGCCTCACTGGCCACTTCTGCATGCGAGCGCTTTCGGCCTCTAGAACTACTACTACTGGCAACCTATACTCCATCTTCGAGATGATAACTGTGACTGAAGCACTGGTAGATAATGGAGCCGAAAAATGACAGCAGGCAGAAACCAAAAAATTGGCGGGCAACAGAGGGAATAGGATCTGCAATATTTGACCCACCTTTGAGTGTATGACCTTCCCTTTCTGCACCTGAGAACATACCCGCCCTTTCTGCACCTGAGAACATACCCGCTGAGAACATACCCGCCCTTTCTGCACCTGAGAACATACCCGCTAAGCCTCAAATCGAATTCGGTCCTTTAGAATACGAGCCCAAGAAACAAGGCCAACTCAGAAGTTTTGATCAGTTGATTCACCTTTATTGACATTGTATAAGTCTTTGCCTGCAGCCAAATGGCTTCTAAAAACCATCTGTAGCATTCCTTTGCTGCCAAATCAGTGCATCCTGAATGTTTATACTCTCCACTGATTTTGGGACCAAACTATGCCTCCATCTCGTCTGCTCTGCGAGGACTGCCACCGTTTTGCTGGCAGCAACGGCTCCGTCTGCAGGCACTTGGGAATAAGGCCTCAGTTTCCTCGATTTTTGGCATGAAACCGGGTGTGCGGAGGAGAAATGGCCTTACGAACCTTTTTTGGTCCCTAGCGGGCCCGGGTGTGCAGAGGAGAAATGGCCTTACGGCCCTTTTCTGGTCTCTAGCGGGCTCGGCCTCCAGCCCTCGCACAACCTTCGTGGCATTACTGCTCGCAATTATTCACCCGAAACACGAAAGCGTGATCGTATGAGTGGTCTTTTTGTGTTTCGTCACTCATGATACGAGTTAGCACTGGGCCCCCAACTCGAAAGGTCAAGTCGGCGATTCATTGAATAGATATGTATCTATCTACCTCCGCCACCTATTTCACCCTACCCGGTAAAGCAAGTCGGTGGCCTTTCATACCGTTTTCTGCCCACTGGACGGTATCTGATCTCATGACTAGACCTCCTGAGGGGAGCCCATTGGGTTTACCTTGTCGACATGTTGACTTTATTATTAGGAAAAGCGATCCCGTCTGCAAAAACAAGCAAGTGCAGCTTCTACTAAATGTAATCCACTGTGAGCTCCACCGCTGCATCCTGTATAGCCACCATATCACCAACAGCTAATTGCCATAGCAAGGGCAATGACTGTGCGTGTACCTGCACCCACTCCCAATGGAAGTTAGAGTAAACGTGGATGCACTTATCGATGAGCCATGCATCAATAGCCGGCCGCTCGAGATGAACGATCGACATGACTGGCAAGAACTGCGCAAGAGAAGCAGTCATGGCTTCTACAGAAGAAAAGAGCGCAAGGAAGAAAAGCAGAAGGCGAGCAAAAAGATAAGAGCGAAAATAGAATGCTTTTCCACAAAAAGGAGGGAGTTTTCGCATGCAAAACAACGACCGCTTTTCGATGCATGAAGGTATGACACCTGGAAAAACCCAAGAAAAATGAATTGACGAAAGCTGCCCTTGATGGGGAATGACTGAAACCATCATGAAAGAAAGTGTATTCTCCTCAGAAACCAAAAAAGGGCATTGAAGAGGAAATAATGACGCATCCGAAACCCATTAACCAGAGAAGAAAGGACTTCCCCATGAAGATTTGCGAGGAAATAAGAGGTGGGATGGCAAGAAGCATACACCCAAAACGGCCCGGTCCACCGCACCTTCAGTTTTGCGGGTTTCTTGAACATGCGCAAAGAAAACACTACCACTAATTGCCCTCTTTGGAAAAATTTCTTCTTCAAATGCCGATCCACTTGCCACTTTCTACGACTTTGAATTTCCTGCATCCAATAAAAGCTTTTCATCCGCTCTTCATCTAATTCCTGGATGACCTCTAGTCTGTATGCCAATGAATCTTCTGGCACAGCAATCTGTCTCTAACCGCCCCGCAAGGCAGAAACTGGGAACCACGAATTCGACTTGTGTGATGGCCTCCATGCCAAAAGCAAGTTTGAATGGTGTCAACCTAGTTGCCACTTTAAACGCTATGTGGTAAGCCCAAAGTGCCGTTGACAACTTCACATCCCAATCTGTCCGATGAAGACTGACCACTTTAGTCAGAATGCAGATTATCTGCTTATTGGAAGATTCCGCCTGCCCATTGGCCTGAGGGTAATACGAGGATGATTTGCGATGCAGCACAAAGTAAAACCCCGTCATTTGTTTGATGACTTTATTAATAAAATGACCACCCCGATCACTCACCAACTCCACTGGACAGCCAAACCTGGTAAAAACATCCTTAAAGAGACACTGCCACAAAGAGTAGTATTATCCCGCAGCAAAGACTAGGCTTCTACCCACTTCGTACAGTAATCCGTGGCAGTAAGAATGTACCTGTTCCTGGTTAGAGCCGCTGCGGGTTTGATTGGGCCTATAAAATCCAGACCCCATTTTTGAAATGGTTCCAAAGGAAGAATCTGATGATGGAGAGGCATTCGATCCCGTTGGGACGGTTGTCCCATGCACTTACAACATCGCATTGCCTCACAAACTGCTGTGCATCCGCATATGAACAGATGGCCACCATAATCCACTTTGTGAGACCTTCTTCTTCGCGCGATGATTTTTCCTGCGAAATGCCCACTAGTAACGCCGCAATGAGCTTCCCACAACACTGTCTCCTGCTCAAGGGGCAAGATGCACCATGTAAGATTCCTCCCCATCCTCTCAAGATGTCCAGCATCTTCCCCTGTAAACAAATCCCTCTTCAGAAATATAAAAGATCTTGTTTCTACCAGTTTTGGCCTAGAGAGAGAAAATCTTCTAGAGAGTGGTAATTTAGTTTTTAAATATTTTTGGATGAAAAAATATCTCTTCTTATTAAAATAAGTTTCCCCGAAACAGAAGTTCAAAAAGATTTTCATAAGGTGCATTAGAAATCAAG
The DNA here is from genome assembly GCF_041138505.1 of Cibotium barometz. NCBI lineage: Eukaryota > Viridiplantae > Streptophyta > Polypodiopsida > Cyatheales > Cibotiaceae > Cibotium > Cibotium barometz. The sequence goes on along the minus strand of NC_141063.1, from coordinate 23,342,600 downwards.
TATAATCTGTCTAAGAGGCCTTATCCTAGGGGTCCAGATTTTTAAAAAAAAATAAATTAAGGTTCCTATGGACCAATAAGATTCATCCAAATGTAGGGAGAAGATAAATGGAAGAATAAAAGGAAAATCTCCCAAAAATGAGTAAATACTCACATAAGATGAAGAGTTGACTAAGGACAAGGTTAATAGTTAAAAAAGAGAGATATTTAGAAGAAATGATGCATTTTTGACACCTCAGTATGGGGGAATTTCCCTCACGAAGGAGGCGCGTATTTCACATGTGTGGGAGAGTTTTAAACTCCCAAATAATGAGATACTTTTATCTCTCCTCTTTCAACTAGATCCAAAAAGTGGACTAAACTGACCCAAAAATGGTCAACAATTGACCAAACTGATCTGGAAAATTCTAGAATCAGTTGGCTTGGTTAAAAGCTCACTTTTTCCTATAAATAGAAGCCTTCCCCTTTGTTGAAGCTTAATAGTGTTTTCGCACTGTTACTCTACTTCTCCGAAGAGCCAAAAACTGTGAATTTACTCATAATTCATTAGTTTTTGACCTTCCCTCTTCTAAAGATTGGTGTGGCCACTCTTGTTTCAAACAAGAGTAGATCCCTCAAACCATCAAGCCAAAGGAAAGCTCTCAAATTCTCCATGTAAGTTGGAGATTCTTCTCTTTTCTATTCATTTTATGGTTTTTTATGATTTTTGTCTTCTCTAAAATGAATATGATGTTATGCCTCATTGAAAAAAGACATTCCCCTCTCTTCTTTAGTAAATCCAACTATTCTTTATCCTAGATGAATGATTGATGGATAAAATCAAGTTTTTCATAATGTTTCCCTTTGATAAGTAGAAAATGTTTACATTAGAATGATTTAAATACTCTTGATGAACTTCTAATTAATTTTAGAGAGTTAAAAATTAAAAAATGGTCAGCCATACAAAGGAGGTTATGGCAAAATTTTCTAAAATTATGAAAAATAAGTTTTACTTTTTTTATTCAAAAAGAGTAATTCCCATCGTATATGTATTCTTAAAGTGTTATTTTTCATCCTAGGTATAGAAAAATGCTTACTAAAAATATTTTATTAAAAAAAAGTGTTACTTCTTTAGAATTAAATTCTATGCATAGAAGGAAGCATATTGAAATTTTTATTTTGATCATAAAAGAGTGATTTTCATCACAAATTATTTGTATGCATAAATATATGCATAAAAGATAAATCTTTTATATTAAAAGTGTGATTTTCATCATAAATGATTTTTATGCATAAATGTATGCATAAAAGAAATTCTTTTATATTAAAAGTGTGATTTTTATCATAAATGATTTTTATGCATAAATGTATGCATAAAAGAAATTCTTTTATATTAAAAGAGTGATTTTCATCACAAATGAATTGTATGCATAAATATATGCATAAAAGATTTTTTTTATTAAAAGTGTGATTTTCATCATAAATGATTTTTATGCATAAATGGATGCATAAAAGAAATTCTTTTATATTAAAAGAGTGATTTTCATAACAAATGATTTATATGCATAAATATATGCATAAAAGATAAATTTTTAATATTAAAAGTGTGATTTTCATCATAAATGATTTTTATGCATAAAAGAAATTCTTTTATATTAAAAGAGTGATTTTCATCATAAATGAATTGTATGCATAAAAGATTTTTATATATATATTAAAAGTGTGATTTTTATCATAAATGGTTTTTATGCATAAATGGATGCATAAAAGAAATTCTTTTATATTAAAAGAGTGATTTTCATCCACAAATGATTTGTATGCATAAATATATGCATAAAAGATAAAAAATTTTATATTAAAAGTGTAATTTTCATCATAAATGATTTTTATGCATAAATGTATGCATAAAAGAAATTCTTTTATATTAAAAGAGTGATTTTCATCATAAATGATTTGTATGCATAAACATATGCATAAAAGATATATTTTTTATATTAAAAGTGTGATTTTCATCATAAATGATTTTTATGCATAAATGTATGCATAAAAGAAATTCTTTTATATTAAAAGAGTGATTTTCATCATAAATGATTTGTATACATAAACATATGCATAAAAGATAAATTTTTTATATTAAAAGTGTGATTTTTATCATAAATTATTTTTATGCATAAATGTATGCATAAAAGAAATTCTGTTATATTAAAAGAGTGATTTTCATCATAAATGATTTGTATGCATAAAAGATATTTTTTTTATATTAAAAGTGTGATTTTCATCATAAATGATTTTTATGCATAAATGTATGCATAAAAGAAATTCTTTTATGTTAAAGATGTGATTTTCATCATAAATAATTTTTATGCATAAATGGATGCATAAAAGAAATTCTTTTATATTAAAAGAGTGATTTTTATCATAAATGATTTTTATGCATAAATGGATGCATAAAAGAAATTCTTTCATATTAAAAGAGTGATTTTCATCATAAATGATTTTTATGATGATAAAAGTGTGACTTTCATCAGAATTGGATTTTATGCATAAATAGATGCATATAGAATTTTTATATTTAAATAAGGGTTCTCTTTAATCCTCGATTTGATTTTCGCAAAGATTGGAAAAATGAATAAGTATATAATTTGGCCTAGAAATCGCATACAACCTTTAGGCAACCTTTAGGATCCACAGGACAGGTGTGTGCATAATAGCCACCACTTTGTTTGGATCGACCGCAATGCCATCATGGGAAATGACGTGACCCAGCAATTTGCCACTTCGCACCGCAAAAACACACTTGAGTGGATTAAGACTGAAGGACACCTCCCGGCAGCACTGAAAACAGAGCCGCAAGTGCCCCAAATGCAATACACTAGTGCCAAAGACACTCAGATCATCTTGAAAAATGCACATGAAATCGGTGAGAAAGGGCCCAAATATTTCATACATGTTGCACTAGAAGGTGCATTACGCAATCCGAAACCACATGACTATGCACACAAACAAACACCCCCCATGATGTGATGAATGCAGTTTTGGCTTGATCCTCTAGTGCCATCCGGATTTGATTGTAGCGGCTGAATCCATCAAGAAACGAGTACATTTGCTACATCATCCAGAATGGAATCCATGTAGGGCAAGGGAAAAGGGTCCGGGGCTATGGCCACATTAAGCTTTCTGTAATCCACACAGATGCGTAATTTCTTGTTCTTCTTTGGGACAATGACTATAGGAGAAATCCAGTCCGGATTTTCAATAGGTGCTATGAATCCCACTCTCAGCAAAGCGGTCCAGCTCTTCCTTGACCTGCTTGGCTACATGCGGGTTTATGCAATAACGCTGCTGCTTGGAGGGTATCACATCCGGCTTCAAGTAAATACGGTGTTGGTAAAACTTCAGGTCCAGACCTTTCATATCAGCATAATCCCAGGCAAACACATCCCAGAATTCTCGCAGAAGTTCCACCAAATCCATTTTGAATGTGGGCTCCAGTAAGGTACTAATTTTCACCGACTTAGTCTCCTTGTCATCACCTAAGAAAATGGTCTCCAAGACATCTTCTTTGACATGGGTAATGCGGCTCATTTGCGCCTCAAAAGCGTGCTCCTTTTCGAGAATGTCTTTCCCTTTGTCAATGGTGACTGAACACACTGCAGGTGCAGGCTTGAGGTATTCCGCAACAATACATGCCACATCCACTGAGCAGAATAAAATCAAATCCTCATTTTCCCGCAAGAATTTGTCCTCTTCATCTTCATCCAAGCCGTTTGCCATGTTCACCATTTCCGCAATGACTAGCCAAACTGAATTGCTCAGTTTTTTACGGCGTTCCCCCCTTAGAGCAAATTTAACCTTCCTGCGACCCTTGAGGATGTTCATCAGATTATGCTCCCAGTTATGCCGGACCTTTGCCTGGCGCGACCCAGTAGCAGATTGTACTCCTCAGCAGAATCCTCCATGCTCAGTACTACAAAGGACATGACGAAGGGTATGCCCACCACCTCAACCACCATGCCTTTCAAGACGCCCAAGGGTCAGACTCGCCCCGCTGATCAACCATGCATACCAAAAATGGTGCATGATCCCATGCTTGCCAACCCATGCGCTTACAGGTGGACTCCGTTGCAATATTGACACCAGCTCCACCATCGATCAGCACTTGATCAATCGTGAGGCCTTGGAAGCCTACAGAAATCTCTGGAATTTGTATATCAGCCCCCACGGGAACTGCTGCCAATGGGCTCCAGGTGTGCTGCTTGCACGGATGACACTACAATCGGTGTGATCGCCTTGCCCATCTTCTCTGACGGAAGCAGTGCTCTATGAAAATTCGGAACCAATTTAAGAAGGTGACCCAATTTAATTTGTAGAGGGGCGTCGAGCAATCCATCCCAAACTTCACTCTCGACCAAACTAGGCTGTTGGGACGGTTGTTCCGGAAGATCCATCTAGGCCTTTGCGGCACAGGCTGCCCCAACTGAGGTATGTCGTCGATGAGAGTCACAACATCACGAAATTGCACTTTACTTGGTCCGAGCACTGGAACACATTCCGGAGCTTGCTTGTCCACCCAGGAAGTAACTTGTTGCTGGCGAACAGCTTCCTGTGCAGGCCAATCAAAAAGTGGTTGCGATGTGCACTTGCTGGGGGGGCTTCAATTTGTAACCACAGCATGTGACCACGCACACCTCCGGATCCACAGTCGCCTGCATCAACTCAATTTGAACCATGGCCACCGCCGGTTGTTTTCCTGCAGCTTTTACCTATTTCTCAGCTTTCTTCTGATCATACTCCTGTGCTTCTGGGGAAATCTTGGCGTCAATGTCCTTCCTCTGTACAGAAGAGAAATTTTTGGACAATCGATGGCCCGGCCTTCGTAACCACGACCACAACCACAACCACAACCGCCACCCCTACTGCCACTGTGGTTGTGATAGGGTTGCTCAGAATTTCTCCCAACCTGTACCCATGCGGCTGAGAGTTCTGGCAGGTCCGTGTCTTTCCCAATGTTAATGACCTGGTTGCCGGGGCGAGCCTTGTGCCCCCTCCCATTATAGTAACACTCCGACGTGTTATGGGAGTTACTAATACTACAGATAAAGCACACCACTTGTTGTTCATCGCACATTCCGTTTGCTGGATGGCTAGGATTATGGCAACGAGAACACCAGACTTCCTTTGTGGACTTAGCAGCCGAAGACTCCCCTGCCGGCCCCGTGCTGTGACCTTCCCACTTTTGTGAGATTTCCTGGTCTCCCGCACTAGTGCCTCGTCAGAATCTGTACTGCTATTGTCCTCCGATTCACTGTCCGAGCTCCGTGTATCCAAATCCTCCTCCAAGCTGTGCCGACGACGTCCCCGGGACGTGCTGCTGTTAGTTTTCTTATTGGATCGCTTCATGGTGGTGGAATCATTATCCTCCAACGACTCCCTGGCGTGAATAGACTAAGAGCAATGACCTCCGCCAGTGGCATATTCACTTTGTCCACAGTGGTTGGCCAGGGCTGTGCGTAAGTCCTTTGCTAAGCTTTTCAAGAAATAGTCATTCAAGAGACCTCTTGGGCTGGCCGCTACACCTACGGAACCCGCTGCAAACAGCACTCAGAATTTCACAGCATAATCCTCCGCTGTGCACTTGCCTTGCTTGAGGACCTGTAGCCGCTCCACCATTTGGGCTACTATCTTCTCCACACGAAACCTACGTAGAAACGACAGACGCACCGCATCATAATCCTGAAAATGCCCGATAGGGTATTCTGCCAGCCATCTGGATGCTTTGCCGTCGCTGAGGTAGACTCGAAAACTGATTTCTTGTGGAGAGGATCAAAGGGTGGAGGCACATTCAGTCCATAAGAGTTGTCAAACTGCCGCACATGTGCATCCGGATCTTCTCCTTGTTTCCCCCGAAGGTTAGAATACTTGATGTTGTGGGCTGGCGCGGCCATCATGACAGGTGGCTGGTGAGTAACCAGTCGCGCCAGCCACCACAAAACTTCTGGCCTAGCCGAGGAAAGAGGCGGGCTACTCGTCGAGCCATGACGAGCTTCGTCAAAGAGACGGTGGCTCCGCTGCCCAGTTGCTGGGACCACCAACTCAGGAGTCCCTTGAAAACACGTGCGCATTCGCGAACATCATGGTCGCCAAGTGTAATCGCATTTACTTCTTGCACAGACAGTAAGCGATTATGGGACTGGTTACCTTCTTCATAGCATACTTATCTTACAGATGGATAAAAGATTAAGTTAACAGCATCACAGTTTGAAGACAAGTATAAGACCTCAAAGATGGTGATGCCTCATACTTTAGGGACTACACCAAATTCCTTATTTATATATGGAAGGAGACATGTTGGGGTGTCATGCTAGAATAAATCAAGGCGATTAGAAGATGCACAAGATGCAAAGTTTCCATTTAGGTTCGATGCTTTCTTTAAAGAGTAGAGACATTTACATGTGCAAGATTCATTCCTTAATCTTGTAAAAGACATGAAGGCAGATCATGTGACAAGCAAAACGTGAGACTATACAAAGTTCAAAGTGGATAGTCTATAGGTGGGTGAGTCAAGCTTTATACATACATCTCTATGGTTATAAGCATTAAATGTGTTTCTTTCCTTCATGGCACATGATTGGTACTCATATGACTTATAAAAAATAAATCAAATGGTTGCTTTCACTGTTTCATGTAAAGGCCATTCCCCAAGTGCTAGATGAAATACATAATTGGCTAATATGGATGATGAAGATACAATGTACATTCAATCCTTTAGACACAGATACCATTCTCATTGGGAGCTCAAAGAGTGGCCTTGGAGGATTGGTTGTCTTGAGTTGGGAGTGGTACACCCAAAGAATGGCCTTGGTGGATTGGCTGTCTTGAGTTGGAGTGGTACCCAAAGAAAGGATGAGATCTATGTAAATAAGTGTTTCTGGTATCTATACATATTCTATGTCTTGAGTTGGAGTGGTACCCAAAGAAAGGATGAGATCTATGTAAATAAGTGTTTCTAGATATCTATCATTAAGTAAATTTTTGGTATCTATACATATTCTATATATTTATAATATGAAAAAAATATCTATTTTAGATTTTATGGAAACTAAGGATCTAGAAATGTCATAGAGAAGGAATCTACTCTGAAGAAGTCACACTCACATGAGGAGAAGGAGTCACCACCACCTCAAGATGCGGAGTCACACCCACATGACTCACCTTTATATCTAAAGAAACACCAAGAATAAAAAATTAGATTTCAAGAGGGGAAGAGATGCCACATATGTGATGTAGGTAGTCTACTAATGATGTAATCAGTGAAAGATAATGCTAAAGAAATGCTAATGAGAGGCTCAAGGAGAGAGGGAAGGCTCTGATACCATGAGATGCTAAAGAAATGCTAATGAGAGGCTCAAGGAGAGAGGGAAGGCTCTGATACCATGTTAAGAATCATGGTGCCATAACAAATGGCTATGATGATTAGTTCTAATCCTACACTAATCTAATGTGATTAAAGTGAATTAATCTAAGGTGGGTGTAATCTAAGTTTACTCATGATGATGACTATTTGCAACAATAAACTCAAGCACAATTAGGTTACAAGATTAAGACTTGTACTCATAAAGAGGCTTGAGATGTGTGCAAGTGATATGATTTATTGCTTGAAATGGCCCCCTTTTATATGAGGAGGTACACCCTTGGGCTTGTACATCAATGTGGGATAATTCCCTTTGCTCATGTCGCAGCATGCTATGCTTTACTCTTGCTTGGCTTACTCAACTCACTCCCTATCTCTTCCTTGTGCTCTTTGGTAGCACCACATTTCTCATCAACAATTTTAAGACTATAGCGTACCTTAAACAAAGAGAATTCCCTTTGAAGGGTCATTCTTATTGAAAGTTCTAGCCCTTGTGAATTATTAAAACATGCAAGATCACACCACCTCAACACATGGAATGGCTTTAAAGGTATCTCAAGGTTCATGTTACATCATGTGAAACATGTAGGATGCATACCAAGGTTCATGTTACATCATGGAATGGCTTTGAAGGTATGTTATATCATGTGAAACATGTAGGATGCATAACATTGGTGAAAATATAACTCCATATGTTTCAAGAACTATTCTTTAGATGTCATGATATTGCAAAGATTATATATCACAATCAAAATATTAAAATTAGATGATGTAAATAGATGGAATTCTTATTATAATGTGCTCTACAATGTGACATTTGGGATTAAGCATATCATTTTCTAAAGTAGAGATATCTCAGCCCTTAAATTGTAGCATCAATTGTAAATTTTAGGGACTACACATCCACCTAGATTGCGGAGTAATTCAATCAAAATTAAATGATGTAAATAGATGAAATGCTTATTATAATGTGCTCTATAATGTGACATTTGGGATTGAGCATATCATTTTCTAATGTTGCTACAAGTATATATTTTATCATATTTTTTATAAATTAATGATCTTACAAAAATATGTTTAATTTAATTTGTGTAGGATTCAATTTAATGGAATATGCAAATGGGCACAATATTAATGTATAGGTGTAAATGTGCACATAATCATTTATGTAACAAGGCCCACTAGCAATTATATATTGAACAAGGTTTATTTTTTATGAAATGCTTTAAAAGCATTGGACTAAGGTTCAATTTTGTAAAAAGCCCAATTTTGGAAAAGCTATGCAATTTATGGCTCCAAGGGCTAAATTTATGAATATGATTTAAATACCACATGTGGGAGTGGAGCCACACACATCAAGGGGAGATTGCACCCAATCTTGTCTTGATGGTGATGTTATTCTTTCTCTCTTGCTTTATGTTATGCTATGTGATTTGATTTCAATTTAATTCAAGTCTTTGTTTTAATTTTTGATATAATTTATGAGTTTTTAATTATTTCTTCAAGAAGATTAAAGGGTCCCATGACAGTGGTATCAGAGCTTTGGTTAAATTTAATCTTCTTGAAGGCGGTCAAAAACTTGTGGACAAAGAGGTGAAAGAGACAAAAACTTGTCGACAAAGAGGTGAAAGAGACAAAAACAGAGGTGACTTTGGTAAATTTTTTGAATTTAAATTGAAGAAGAACACGTTTATGGATTTATGTTTATGCATGGTTGAAAGAAGACTTGTTTTATTAACCATTGGGTAATCAATCTCCATCAATCTATTGTCCAAAGGGTAAAACTAGGTGGAAAACCATTAGTGAGTTTTCCAAAACCACTAAAACCACCTTCCTCAACACTAATCCTCTTCATAATCTGTCCGTACACACGGATTGAAAGAGCAAGGAGAGGAGCACGGAGAGCCATAGTTAGAATTGCTAAACCTAGTTTCTCCTCAATTTGTATAATGGAAGGCTATTATAAATCCAGCAAATTGGAGAATTCAGAAATTTATCCTTCGGTCAAAAAAGAGGCGCCTATTTCATGAAAAAGGGGAGGAAGAATTAAAATTGCTTATATATATATATATGTTTAATTATTGTCTCCCTCCTTCACGGGCAAAGGCGACCTCAGTAGCATCACGCACGACTGAATATTCTTCTCTCTCTCCATCCGAGGTGCATAGGAGACTTTTTCCAAAAGCTTATTAAGCTTTTATTAAAACTACACTCTTTAGCTTTAGTTAAAGAGATTTCTTAAGCTTTAATATTAAAATCTTTGATAAATCCCCTTTTGTAATTAGCTCCTTATGATCTAAAAAGTTCACCAAAAGATATAGAAGTGAAGGCCAAGATATAGAAGTGAAGGCCTATCATAGACCCATTGAGAGTCTAAACCCTAGACCCCTTTTGGTATAAAATGTAAGGGCACAATAGCTTCATAACACAGTAAATATTAGCAAGCTAAGGTGCATAAAGTCATGGAGCATGGCACTACCAAAGTATTTTGTATTTGGTATTAGCAAACTAAGGTGCACAAAGTCACGGAACATGACACACTGTTAAGGTATTTGGTATAAAACAATAAGGTGCTAACTCCTAAATAAAGATAAAAACCCTAGACAATCTAAAAAGTTCACCAAAAGATATTGAAGTGAAGGCCTAGCATAGAGCCATTGAGAGTCAAAACCCTCATTGAGAAAATAAAAACATCACCATCAAGATAAGATTGGGTGCAATCTCCCCCCCGACGTGTGTAGCTCCACTCATCCACGTGGTATTTAAATCATATTCATAAATTTAGCCCTTGGAGCCGTAAATAGCATAGCTTTTCCAAAATTGGGCTTTTTACAAAATTGAACCTTAGTCCAATGCTTTTAAAGCATTTCATAAAAAATAAACCTTGCCCAATATATAATTGCTAGTGGGCCTTGTTACATAAATGACTATGTGCACATTTACACATATACATTAATCTTGTGCCCATTTGCATATTCCATCAAACTGAATCCTGCATAAATTAAATTAAACATATTTGTTTAAGATCATTAATTTATCAAAAATATGATAAAATATATACTTGTAACAAATGTGGAGATATCTCTGGTCTTAACTTGTGCCATCAATATGCAAAAATTCAAGGTCTACACTTATCCACCTACATTATGGAGTAATTCAATAAAAAAATTAGTCAAAAATTTAGGGATTATAGTTATCCACCTACATTGTGGAGTAATTCGGTAACACATTTAGGGAGTATAGTTATCCACCTACATTGGAAGATGATTCACTCAAAAATTCAGGGACTACACTTATCCACCTACATTGTGGAGTCGACGACTACACTGGTCCACCTACATTCCGGAGTCAACGACTACACTGGTCCACCGTTGTTTTTACGGAGTAGTTTAGTCAAAACTTCAAGGACTACACTATGGAATATTCAAGGACCCCATCTTTTTTATTACATTGTAGATTAAGCCAAAATGCAACCATTACACTAAGATCTTTGGCAAAGTTGTTCCTTAGAATAAGGACTAGACTCTCACCATTGGAATCAACCCAAATATCTTTGGTTGATGTGCTAGGTGAGATTTATTAACATGTAATATTATAGGAAGATTACGAGGTGAACCGGTAGATTGTAGAAACATGTACAATAAGATCTTCTTCTTGTAAGGATGAATCAATCCAAGTTTAGAGTTCACTGGATCACACCCATAGGATGTGCTTTAGAATTCATTCTTGTATCTCATTGGATTAGAATGATTCTCCCATGGATATTAACATTAATCTCAACATTCAGCTCTATCTCACTTATTTGTTACATAAATGTTTTCTTTCATGATTTTTTTCTTGAAACTCAGACAATTAACCTATGAGCTTATAAACATACAAAATGAAGCAATTCTTCTACTTTAGAATTGATCTTACTTTAAAAAATTGGACGAGCAATACATTTTTTTGGAAACCCTTATGAAAAATGAAATCAGCTCCTTATGATCTAAAAAGTTCACCAAAAGATATAAAAGTGAAGGCCAAGATATAGAAGTGAAGGCCTATCATAGACCAATTGAGAGTCTATACCCTAGACCCCTTTTGGTATAAAATGTAAGGGCACAATAGCTTCATAACACAGTAAATATTAGCAAGCTAAGGTGCATAAAGTCATGGAGCATGGCACTACCAAAGTATTTTGTATTTGGTATTAGCAAACTAAGGTGCACAAAGTCACGGAGCATGACACTATCAAGGTATTTGGTATAAAACAATAAATTGCTAACTCCTAAATAAGGATAAGAACCCTAGACAAGCTAAAATGTTCACCAAAAGATATTGAAGTGAAGGCCTAGCATAGAGCCATTGAGAGTCAAAACCCTCATTGAGAAAATAAAAACATCACCATCAAGATAAGATTGGGTGCAATCTCCCCCCGACGTGTGTGGCTCCACTCCCACACGTGGTATTTAAATCATTTTCATAAATTTAGCCCTTAGAGCCGTAAATAGCATAGCTTTTCCATAATTGGGCTTTTTACAAAATTGAACCTTAGTCCAATGCTTTTAAAGCATTTCATAAAAAATAAACCTTGCCCAATATATAATTGCTAGTGGGCCTTGTTACATAAATGACTATGTGCACATTTACACATATACATTAATCTTGTTCCCATTTGCATATTCCATAAACTGAATCTTGCACAAATTAAATTAAACATATTTGTTTAAGATCATTAATTTATCAAAAATATGATAAAATATATACCTGTAACAAATATAGAATCTCAAGTCTTAACTTGTGGCATCAATATGAAAAAATTCAAGGTCTACACTTATCCACCTACATTATGGAGTAATTCAATAAAAAATTTAGTCAAAAATTTAGGGACTATAGTTATCCACCTACATTGTGGAGTAATTCGGTAACACATTTAGGGAGTATAGTTATCCACCTACATTGGAAGATGATTCACTCAAAAATTCAAGGACTACACTTATCCACCTACATTGTGGAGTCGACGACTACACTGGTCCACCTAAATTCCGGAGTCAACGACTACACTGGTCCACCTTTGTTACGGAGTAGTTCAGTCAAAAATTCAAGGACTACACTATGGAATATTCAAGGACCACACCTTTTCAATTACATTGTAGATTAAGCCAAAATGCAACCATTAGACTAAGATCTTTGGCAAAAATGTTCCTTAGAATAAGGACTAGACTCTCACCATTGGAATCAACCGAAATATCTTTGGTTGATGTGCTAGGTGAGATTTATTAACATGTAATATTATAGGAAGATTATGAGGTGAACCGATAGATTGTAGAAACATGTACAATAAGATCTTCTTCTTGTAAGGATGAATCAATCCAAGTTTAGAGTTCACTAGATCACACCCATAAGATGTGCTTTAGAATTCATTCTTGTATCTCATTGGATTAGAATGATTCTCCCATGGACATTAACATTAATCTCAACATTTAGCTCTATCGCACTTGTTTATTACATAAATGTTTTCTCTCATGATTTTTTTCTTGAAACTCTGACAATTAATCTATGAGCTTATAAACATACAAAATGAGGCAACTTTGCTACTTTAGAACAAAGGCTCATAATTGATCTTACTTTAAAAAATTGGACGAGCAATACATTTTTTTTGGAAACCCTTATGAAAAATGAAATCAGCTCGTTATAATCTAAAGAGTTGGCCAAAAGATATAGAAGTGAAGGCCTATCATAGACCCATTGAGAGCCTAAACCCTAGACCCCTTTTGGTATAAAATGTAAGGGCACAATAGCTTCATAACATAGTAAATATTAGCAAGCTAAGTTGCATAAAGTCATGGAGCATGGCACTACCAAAGTATTTTGTATTTGGTATTAGCAAACTAAGGTGCACAAAGTCACAAAGCATGACACACTGTCAATGTATTTGGTATAAAACAAAAAGGTGCTAACTCCTAAATAAGGATAAAAACCCTAGACAAGCTAAAAAGTTCACCAAAAGATATTGAAGTGAAGGCCTAGCATAGAGCCGTTGAGAGTCAAAACCCTCATTGAGAAAATAAAAACATCACCATCAAGATAAGATTGGGTGATAAAGAAATTAACCCTCATTGAGAAAATAAAAACATCACCATCAAGATAAGATTGGGTGCAATCTCCCCCCCAACGTGTGTGGCTCCACTCCCACACGTGGTATTTAAATCATTTTCATAAATTTAGCCCTTAGAGCCATAAATAGCATAGCTTTTCCATAATTGGGCTTTTTACAAAATTGAACCTTAGTCCAATGCCAATGCTTTTAAAGCATTTCATAAAAAAATAAATATTGCCCAATGTATAATTGCTAGTGGGCCTTGTTACATAAATGACTATGTGCACATTTACACATATACATTAATCTTGTGCCCATTTGCATATTCCATTAAACTGAATCCTGCACAAATTAAATTAAACATATTTTTTAAGATCATTAATTTATCAAAAATATGAGAAAATATATACTTGTAACAAATGTAGAGATATCTCAAGTCTTAACTTGTGGCATCAATATGAAAAAATTCAAAGTCTACACTTATCCACCTACATTATGGAGTAATTCAATAAAAAATTTAGTCAAAAATTTAGGGACTATAGTTATCCACCTACATTGTGGAGTAATTCGGTAACACATTTAGGGAGTATAGTTATCCACCTACATTGTGGAGTAATTCGGTAACACATTTAGGGAGTATAGTTATCCACCTACATTGGAAGATGATTCACTCAAAAAATTTAGGGACTACACTTATCCACCTACATTGTGGAGTAATTCGGTAACACATTTAGGGAGTATAGTTATCCACCTACATTGGAAGATGATTCACTCAAAAATTCAGGGACTACACTTATCCACCTACATTGTGGAGTCGACGACTACACTGGTCCACCTACATTCCAGAGTCAACGACTACACTGGTCCACCTTTGTTACGGAGTAGTTCAGTCAAAAATTCAAGGACTACACTATGGAATATTCAAGGACCACACCTTTTCAATTACATTGCAGATTAAGCCAAAATGCAACCATTAGACTAAGATCTTTAGCAAAGTTGTTCCTTAGAATAAGGACTAGACTCTCACCATTGGAATCAATCAAAATATCTTTGGTTGATGCGCTAGGTGAGATTTATTAACATCTAATATTATAGGAAGATTACGAGGTGAACCGATAGATGGTAGAAACATGTACAATAAGATCTTCTTCTTGTAAGGATGAATCAATCCAAGTTTAGAGTTCACTAGATCACACCCATAGGATGTGCTTTAGAATTCATTCTTGTATCATATTGGATTAGAATGATTCTCCCATGGACATTAACATTAATCTCAACATTCAACTCTATCTCACTTGTTTGTTACATAAATGTTTTCTCTCATGATTTTTTCTTGAAACTCAAACAATTAACTTATGAGCTTATAAACATACAAAATGAGGCAATTTTGCTACTTTTTAGAATAAAGGCTCATAATTGATCTTACTTTAAAAAATTGGACGAGCAATACATTTTTTTTGGAAACCCTTATGAAAAATGAAATTAGCTCCCTATGATCTAAAAAGTTCACCAAAAGATATAGAAGTGAAGGCCTATCATAGACCCATTGAGAGTCTAAACCCTAGACCCCCTTTTGGTATAAAATGTAAGGGCACAATAGCTTCATAACACAGTAAATATTAGCAAGCTAATGTGCACAAAGTCATGGAGCATGGCACTACCAAAGTATTTTGTATTTGGTATTAGCAACTAAGGTGCACAAAGTCACAGAGCATGAAATTGTCAAGGTATTTGGTATAAAACAATAAGGTGCTAACTCCTAAATAAGGATAAAAACCCTAGACAAGCTAAAAAGTTCACCAAAAGATATTCAAGTGAAGGCCTAGCATAGAGCCATTGAGAGTCAAAACCCTAAACCCCTTTTGGTATAAAATGCAAGGACACGATAGGTTCATATCATAGTAAATATTACCAAGCTAAGTGTGTGCACAAAGCCATGGAGCATGGCACTATTAAGGTATTCGATATAAAGTAATAAGATGCTAACTCCTTTTTAATAAGGATACAAACTAGGTGTAAATATTAAGCTTGCCTTCATAATACTTGCTGGAACTCGTTTTTGACTAAGATAGTTGCAAGTAATGACCTATCATTAGAAGTAAACGGTTCATCTTCTTGTATTAAAATTTCATGGTTACGCTATGATATGTTGTATTTTACATTAATTTCAAGGTTTATGGCATGATATATGAAGTGTAGAATGTTGAGAAATTGTACGATTGAATGGTAATCATTTAAGTGCAAATATTATAATGCTTGGAATCATTTAAGCGTAAATACTACAACGTATGGAATCGCAAAAGGACCATTATAATATTGTCTCTTTATGTCAATGCTTGGCAAGATAGTCTATAATAAAAGCATCTCGATACACACGCTCGCATGCATGTATGCACATGTGTATACGTGTGTGCATACACACACATGTGTATATGTGTGTATGCATACACACACACGCAGCGTATACATGTGTGCATACACACATGTATACACGTGCGTGTGTGTGTATGGATACACACGTGTGTATACACACATATATACACACATGTATACACGTGTGTGTGTGTGTATACATACACACATGTATACATGTGTGTGTGTATGCATGTATACACGTGTGTGTGTGTGTGCATGTGTGTGTGTGTGTGTGTGTGTGTGAGAGAGAGAGAGAGAGAGAGAGAGAGAGAGAGAGAGAGAGAGAGAGAGAGAGAGAGAGAGAGAGAGAGAGAGAGAGAGGGTGATGATGATGATGTTAAGGAAGAAGGTTGAAAGATAAAGTAAAAGGAACATGAGAGAGGCCAAATGTAAAACAAAGAAGTGCTTAAAACTACGAAAATGCTTGCCCAAAAATAAAGAAGCATTTGCCCAAAAATATATCAATATAAAGAATAGCCTACAATAATAACAAATAACTTCTCTCATAGCACCTCTTTCACTTCTTTGAATTTTAATATTTTATACTCTTATTAGATGGATGTTTTGGATTTAATCCAAACATTTACATTTTTATTTTAAAAATTATACATTTCAACATGTGTTTTGGTTGACTTAAGAGATTTCATTTTTTAATGTCCTTAAGGACTTTACTTTCTTCAATGATATTTATTTATCTCTACCTTGCATGTTCATGCCATTTATATGTACTTAACTATTTATCTCTACCTTACATGTTCATGCCATTTAGATGCAAAAGTGATGTAGGCTTTGCAAAAGTAAACCAATCTTACATCACAATGGTTTGGCATATAATTTGGGGTTGAGGCATTTGAAATCACTTGTTGTGGTAGAGAGAGAGAGAGAGAGAGAGAGAGAGAGAGAGAGAGAGAGAGAGAGAGAGAGGTTATATTATCATTATATATTGCTCCATTGCACCAATAGTATCATACGCTTAAACTATAGTATGGATAGTATTTAGTATTAGAAAGTAAAAATCTTAACGCATTTTTGAATTTATCATGATGAATTCAATTACGTTTTTCTCATCTACATTTGTTTGCTTTACATAATGTTGCAATTTTGGATGCTGAAAATGCAAGTATGACAGAGATGGCAAGCTACTTTGGCCTTCAATATAGTTAATAACCTCTAGAAGTGCCTTCTAGGGAGGATAGAGAGTTCTTCCATCTCGTGAAACAAGAACTTTATGACAACATCGAAACATAAATATGGTAGCGACTTGTTTAGGGTAACATTTTTTGATGGCATGGAATTAGACACGCACATTAATTTTGAACGTAAACCAACATAAACCACACTTTGAATTTAAAGACTAACTTATCTTCAATATGTGATATGGTAGACTAGTTGTACATTAAGGCTATTGAGAATTGGGCACGCACACACACACACACACATTGATTTTGAATATAAACCAACATAAACCACACTTTGAATTTAAAGACAAACTTATAATATGTTGTGGTGGGTGAGTGGGCAGTCCTTTGTTTCCATGTGGGAGATGATTGGGGAAAGCATAGGTTGAAAAGGTAGCATTATCTATGTCAATGACATTTATAGATGATGCCACTGCGACACGGTCAATGAGTCAGGGGTGGGGGAGGTAGCCTAATGGAAGGGTATTCGAGCCTTGCTATCTGAGTGTGAGTTGAAAACCCCCCCACCCCACAGTCAATGAGTATGGGGTGGGGGAGGCAGCCTAGTGGGAGGGCGTTCGAGCCCTGCTATTCGAGCGTGAGTCAATGTGTCTGGGGTGGAGGAGGTAGCCTAATGGGAGGGCGTTCGAGCCCTGCTATCCGGGTGTGAGTTGAAAACCCCCGCCTCCACCACCTCCCAAAAAAAACACCCAAATGGGTGATAAAGAAATTAACCCTCATTGAGAAAATAAAAACACGATCAATGAAAGAGCTAGTAAGTAAAGGGGGAGGGTGTCTCAAGATGTTGGGGACAATAATAGATGGGGAGGTGGGAGACAAAAAACAAAAAAGCCTTGGCAAGGAAAAAGACGCTAAGGTGTAGGTAGGTGAAAAATGGCACAAAAATATACGAAAGAAATCACAGGGGGAGCGTGGGCTCGTGGGCGCTTTGGAGCAATGGAGGGGATCCACTGAAAGGGGAACTGCTTGTTGGGTTGGTAGCTGGTAAATGATGCAGAGACAGTTGTTATCATTTGCTGGTGAAAGAGGAAACAGGGGCAACGTGGGCTCTCGATTAGATCGAAACCCCCTTTTAAAAAAATTAAAAAATTTAATTAGTGGACGTGGGGTTGTTCGTGGACTTTGCGCTTCGAGGGCAACAGGTAAGCAAGCAAGCCCTCTCTGAAATTCAACGACCTATTGAAATTGTTTGTATTTTGTGACAGTTCTCTCTGTGTGTATGTGTGTGTGAGACATGTGTGTGGGTGTTGGTGTGTATGGAGAGAGAGAGAGAGAGAGAGAGAGAGAGAGAGAGAGAGATTCGTGAATTGGGTTCCGTTTCTTGTGATTCTGAAGCTCTACACAGTGACGTGATGTAAAGGGGCGGCTTCTAGAGCAGAAGCTGTGCCAGGCAGCTGCGCCTGCTTTTACAGTCTTCTATAAACAATTGATTCATAAGCAGGAAGCCATCGAGAGAGAGAGAGAGAGAGAGAGAGAGAGAGAGAGAGAGAGAGAGAGAGAGAACGTGCTCAAGGCGTGCCAAAAGACTCTCTCTCTCTCTCTCTCTCTCTCTCTACATTGCTTTCCATTGCTTTTCTCCTTGTGGGTTCTCTCTTTGCTTTAACATCTCTCTTCACCACCGTGTTTGAGTTCCTTCCTTTGCTTCAAGCTTCCTCATGGCATTATCCCCCTCCACACCTACCGTACCTAGTCCCCTTACTTTCCTGCCTACCTTCCTCACCTGACTCTCACCCATGGTTGTTTCTTACTGCATCACATGCATAGATCCAGATAGAGCTCACACTTTACCTGCCCTTTACTTGTTTCCCTTATCACTCATCACTACAGTTTCCCCACCGTTTTCATGCCTTTGATTTTAAGTTTTCTTTTGCCTAATTGTCCCCTCAACCACCTCTTTAGCTGTCGTTGATTCGATCCGAAAATTGCTAACAACAATTTAGATAATGCAAGTGCCTGCATTGCATTTGAATCACCGGCATGTATAGATAGGAATGCATGCTTCTCCTATAGCCTAGGCCCTCATCTACCATCCCCATCTGCTCTTGTTCCCTTCAAATGTGCATCCGTTTATGGACGGGAAAATCGAAAAACTCCTGGGAGATCCTATCCAGCTGACAGAAACTGTGAGGAAGGCAGTGGAGGAGGCTGATTCGTTCAAGCAGGATTGTACAGAGCTTAATGAGAAGGTAGAGAAGCTTGCCAATCTGTTACGAACCTTAGCTTGCCTCTTCAGCCATGGCAGCAGCAACCTCTATGAATGCCCGACACGGCGCATCATGGTGGAGGTGGCCAAGTCACTGGACAAAGCCCTGACTCTTGTCAAGAAATGCAAGAGGACTGGAGTGCTGAAGAGAGTGATCACCATCATCTCTGCAGCAGATTTCCGCAAGGTGAACAGCTTGTTGGAGAGTTCAATCGGGGATGTAACCTGGCTTTTGAATGTGTCTGCACATGGTCAGGAGGGCAGGAGAGGAGGAATGGAGGGTTTGCCTCCCATTGCAAGCACTGATCCAATGCTTGCATGGGTATGGGGGCAGATTGCTCTTGTTCATGGGGGCAACCCAGCAGAAAAAGAAGAGGGAGCGAGTTATCTTGCCTCTTTAGCAGCTGATAACGATCGGAATCGGAAGCTTATAATCGAGGAAGGAGGGGTCACACCATTGTTGAGGCTGCTGAAGGAAGGGACTACTCTCGGCTGTCGTCTTGCTGCTGCTAATGCTCTTGGAACCCTAGCAGCCGATCAAGAACGTGTGCAACAGATACATGAGCAAGGAGCAGTTCCTGTGTTTGTGCATATTCTACAGGATGGGCCTATGAAAGTGCAAGCAAAGGTTGCTTGGGCCATATCCAAAATGGTGTCACAAGCTCCCGATGCCCAGAGTGCATTTTCCATAGAGAATATTATCAGGCCCCTGGTCTCCCTCCTAGTCTTTGAGACCATTGATGGCAGTGCTCAAAAGACTTTCAGAAGCAACACAATGCATGTGAGGAGCAGCACGGATTTGAAGAATCCTTCTATTCTAGAGGGAAAAGTAGGATGGGCTCAGATTAAAACTATCAAGTCAGACAATGGAAGACTGGAAGATCAGTGGGACACCAAGTCGACTTACTCTGAGTTTTATTTTGATAGGCAATGGGATGGGCTTTGCAGAAGCCCGGAAATTGTCTCATCTCAGGAGCTAAAACCTAGGCAAATTCGCCACTCTAGAGGCTTCAGTGACTCATACTACTTCCATGGGCTCTCAAGGCGGGAGCTCTTAAAAAAGGAGAGGGAGAATGAAGATCCAGAGACCAAAAGAGAGCTCAAGGTACAGGTTACGTCTGCTCTTTGGAAGCTGGCAGAGAACAATGTGAAAAACAGCAGGAAGATTACTGACACCAAAGCACTCATCTGTTTTGCAAAGTTGATAGAAAAGGAGACACGAGAAGTGCAGAGGAACTCAGTGATGGCAGTTATGGAGATTGCAGGAGCAGCTGAGAGAGATGTGGAGTTGAGGCGGTTTGCCTTCAAGACAAACTCCTCAGCTGCAAAAGCTGTGGTGGATCAGCTGCTGAGGGTCATAGAAAATGGGGAACCAGATTTACAAGTGCCATGCTTGAAAGCAATCGGATGCTTGTCACGAACCTTTCCTGCAAGGGAGACGAAGGTAATTGAGCCCTTAGTGCGCCAATTGAGCCATTCCGAGCCTGCGGTGGCTGCAGAAGCAGCTCTAGCTCTTCAGAAATTTGCCCACACAGATAACTTCTTGCATCTAGAGCACTCCAAGACCATTGTGGATGCAGATGCAGTTCCTCATCTTTTGCAGCTGGTTACTTTGGATGACAAAGATGTCCAAGTGCCTGCACTGATCTTACTTTCCTATCTAGCAATGCATATGGGAAACAGTGACGTCTTTCGTGAGACTGCTACACTGAAAGCACTCAAGACTGTTGCTCGCACCAATGTGTCTCAGATACAGTCAGTCAGTGAAGTGCTTTCAATGGCAATGCAGCATCTTGAGCTCTATCAGGCAGCACCCCATTCACTTCATCACAGTTACTACTAGCAGGGGGATATTGCACCATTCTGCTGTGCAAACTTTTAAGGAGTGTCTTATGATTTATTTACAATTATTTGGATAACATTTTGTGCTCCAATGATTGATGTATGATATTCTCCTTGTGGAGATGTCGGACTCGACGATAACACGACATACATTAGATCAAATTTGGTGTTACATGATAAATTTCTTTGCTTTTGTTGCAGATGCACAGGGAGCTTGATTAGTGTATTGCTCTTTGAGGCATCTGCATGTATCTTGTAAGAAGTAGGACATATTCAAGTCCTTCTAGCATTTGACCTCTCGCTATGGTATATTCTGATGGATTTCCAAACTCAGACCACATGTTGGTTGAATGGTGGTGGATATCAACATCAATTGGGATTTGACCTTAGATGGACTTAAGGGTCCCACCAGATGCGTAGCTTTCAAGTTAGCACTTGTTGAACTCAAGTCACAGGAGGTGCAGAAGCAAATTTTTGAACAAGCTAGTATCGTGAAAAAACCACCGTTTGTTTGTCTAGAAGGTCTCAATCACAAAGCAATATTATAAGTTAAGGTACATGAGGCATGAGCAACTCTGAAATGGGAGGTGACAAGCTCTCATTTATAAATCAGACATGACAAGATTTACACACTAATAGTAGACTTAAAGCTCGTCGAAGCCTCTCCTGAGCCTTATTGGCCAGCTTGGTAAGCTCCATCAAGCTAGGTCCTGTGATGTCTTTCAAAAGGTTGTCGAAACTGTGCTAAAAGTAACCTTTAAGTTATGAGAAACGTCACTTTTTTTGGGGAACCTTACACATGCTTTGCTGCTTTGCTCTTGAGAAACACATTTTGCAGCTATGATTTGTCAGCTAAGTAATTTAGCAACTGCAAAAGTAAAGGCAGTGGAATTTGATGGAGTAGGGAAAGGACTCGTGGCTGTCCTTTCCTGAGACAAAGTGGCAGTGACGTCCCACTTCCTCCTGGGAAAGGACACCACGCGTCCTTTCCCAGATGTCATGATTAGGGGAAGTGAGGCCAGGAAGTGGTTTTTCATGGCGGTTTCTAACGCGCGCATGGTTTGATACTTGAACATGTGTGAATATGGGTCCCAAACGTTTTTTTACATTAATTAATTAGTTAAAGGAAAAGCAACCTTAGGATTTAAAAATAAGGTGGGAAGCTTCTAGGTTTTGTAGTTATTGAGGCTTCGTTTAGAGCTTTAAGAGCCTTGCTCCTTGCATTTTCAAGCCTTCCCTTACCCGTAGAGAGAGAGAGAGAGAGAGAGAGAGAGAGAGAGAGAGAGAAATGAAATGAAATGATATATTAACGTCCTCAAAAGGCCAAAATGACCTATGAGACCAAAAAGGTTACAACAATTGGTGGATCTGATACAATGTCCGTGTAAGAAAAGCTAAAACAACTAAACAACTAAGTGAAACTGAATCTACAACTATGAGGAAAAGTAAGGTACTAGGAGCTCCTAATGGATAACATCTGGGAAGGAAAACTCCAGCAACAAAGGTAAGCATCATATACATCACTATCCAAAGACTCTCATCGGTCGATGGCGATGTCCTCCATGGTGAGTACTCTGACGGGACGTCTCCCATGCCGTGCTAGTATGGTCCTGATCCTCTGTTGCAGTCTCCGTCGGTGTCGGGATGGGCCTCTCATCTTGGGGCGCCTGGACCGCCCCAGCTCTATAGCCCGATCAATCAGTGTACCTCTGGTGCGGCTATACTCTGGGGCTAGCTGCAATACCTGCTGGCCTGACTGCTCAATCTCTGGTCGAAAGAAGTCTGTAATCTGCTTCTGTAGGTGTCGGAATGCACAACGGAAAATGAGACAACTGCTGTGAGAAACAAAACGTTGAAGTGTAGAGAGAGAGAGAAGCTGTATAAACTCTGCTATATACACGAAGATCTAATACAAAAAGAGTGTGGGGACAAGGGTGGTATTTATACCACCCTACAGTGCTGGTCGGCCAGCCCAAAAACAGCCGACAGCAGCCACTCATGTCCAAGCCTGGGAAATAGTCAGTCGGCCAGCAAATACACAGTCGGCCAGGACAAAAATATTAGTCGGCCAGCACAGAAAGAGTTGACCAGCACAAGACAGCCCCATGACCAAGAATTGGGAAAAAGACATGGAAAAATGGAGAGAACTCCTGGGCAGACACACCCACAACAGAGGCCCTAATTGAGTAATATGTGCAGACAGGAGATGACTGCTAACACCCCCTCTTAGCTCCTGGATGTGGAACCAACCCCAGTGAACTGGAGTGTTGCCAGAGCATCGCCTGGGGTAGAGACTTCGTAAAGAGGTCTGCTGCATTGTCCTCCGTCGAACAATAAACAAGCAAGATGTCATCAGCGAAAATCTTCTCACAAACAAAGTGATATTGTATCTCTATGTGCTTGGTCCGAGCATGGAAGACTGGGTTCCGAGCAATAGCTATATAGCTTTGGTTATCGCACTGGATGACCGTGGGTTCCTTCTGTGGAAACCCAATTTCGCCAAGTAACCTCCACAGCCACACAACCTCGCAAGCAGTAGCACCAGCAGCCTGGTACTCTGCCTCTGTAGAAGACAAGGCAATAGTTGGCTGCCTCTTGCTGCTCCATGAAATAGCTCTTGAGCCAAGGGTAAATCCATAGCCTGATGTAGATCTCCTCGTGTCTGGATCTCCTCCCCAATTTGAGTCACTCCAACATTGGAGTTTGACTCCATTTGCCGTTCCCCCTCTGGTGTCATAGAAGAGTCCAAGATCCTTCGTACCCTGTAGACACCGCAAGATCCGCAATCCCGTGTCTCAATGAGACATAGTTGCATTCCGTACCCGTACCCGTACTCATCTGATGAGTACTTCAATACTTTCTGTACCACTCCATACGTACCGTACCTCATACGGATAAGGTTTTCGTACCAAATATGAGGTTCAATGTACAACACTTAATTTGGCCTGGTTTTTAATTATTTTAGTCAGTGGTCATTGCTTGATAGTTAATAGATTAGTTTTCATTTCAGCATTACCAGTCTTTCATGCTATTTTTGTATGGATGCTAGATATTTCTTATTTTACATACATACATACATAACGTGAACGTACTTAAAGTACTTATCTTGATGCGTACTATACATACTCGTACTGTACACGTACCATACCGCACCGTACCTAAAGTACTCAACCACTATGCAATGAGTCTTCAAAGGTGTTTGCATGAATGAACACAATAGCCTCACTGGAAAGCTCAAGTCCAATCTGGTGTTCAACAACCAAAACAATGAACCAACAAGCTTCCGATACAAGGAGGCATCAACCTGCTCACAAGGACCATTAACTGTAAGTTTGGTGTTCGGGTCCATCGGTGAAGAAATAGGCTTGTAGTTCTCCATCCCAAAGGTCTCCAACAACTCATGAACATACCATTGCTAAGAAACAAAGAACCCCCTCTGGGTTTGCCAAATCTCCAATTCCAAAAAGAAATGGAGTAAGCCTAAGTCGGTCATCTCAAACTCCTTTGACAAGGCAGCCTTCATCACAGCTATGTGCTCCACATGACCGCCAGTGAGAATGAGATCATCCACATAAAGGATAATCGACGTGACCAACCCGCGTTTCCGAAAGAGATACATGAGAATGAGATTATCCACATAAAGGATAATCGACGTGACCAAACCGCGTTCCCGAAAGAGATACAAGTTAGGATTTGCAATTGATCTTTGAAAACCTGTCCGTAGAAAGAAGGAATCAATCTTCTGATTCCAAGCCGTGGGATGGGAGCCTGCTTAAGACCATACAAGGCCTTCCGTAACCTGTAAACCATCCCCTTTGATCCCGGAACCTCAAAGCTTGGAGGTTGCTCAACATACACCTCCTGCAAGTCACCATTAAGAAACACAGATTTTACATCCATCTGATATACGGGCCACCGCTGAGAAGAGGCAAGGGCAAGAACTGTCCGAATCATGGGCAATCTCGTTGTCGGTGCAAAGGTATCCTCATAGTCGATGCCAGGCCGCTGAGCATAGCCCTTAGCCACAAGTTTGGCCTTGTGCTTGTCCACCGATCCATCAAACGTATACTTGGTCTTAAAGACCCACTTGACACCAATGACTGACCGTTTTGACGGCCTCGGAACCTATAAGCCCAGCGGGGCGTGCAGTGACAGACTCAACCACGTGCCCAAGAGATAAAAATATAAAGAGAGAGGGGGGAGAGAAAAGGGAATGGGGATCTTGCACAGTACACCACATTGAGCGGGGAACAGGCCCCTGAAACCGGCCTCTGGTAGAAACCAAAGTGCGGTAGACTAGCAGTCACCTGTCCACTTGTAGTCTAGATATGAAAACAAATATGATTGAAGCTAAAGTGCCCCAAATCTGAAAATTAAACGACACCTGTTGGCCCCAAAGCTTGGCGTCCCTTGCGGTATTTCTTTATTCAATTCCAAAAATATGAAAGGCTGAGTACAACAAAACCAGCCAAGAGGATACACCTGTATGGCCAATCTGGCAGCCCACAATACCTCTTAGCACAGAGGATTCACACACACAGATCTGTGTTTCAAAGCAACACTCTGTGCTTCCCTCTGATCAGCCAAGACCATTCAGCAGGACAGCCTTGAGCATACATCTGGCATATCTCATGCACCTGATTCCACAACTCAGCACAAACATACATTCACTGTCCCAATCTCTGTTTCCACCCTTTTCAATCTGCCATACCAGGACAGCCTTGAGCATACATCTGGCATATCTCATGCACCTGATTCCACAACTCAGCACAAACATACATTCACTGTCCCAATCTCTGTTTCCACCCTTTTCAATCTGCCATACCCCTCCTCTCACAAGGGGCCAGATAACACAAATCTGCAGCAGACATAAGCCAATGGAAAGAAAGACAGATGAACAAGTTCAGAGCTTACCAAGTCAGTTCGTGGTTCTGCACTCGTGAAACAGTTCGTACCAGTCTGCACTTGACAACGACTGTCTGTACTGTTTCCCCTGCAATCACTTGACCTCAGCACCAACCAGGCTCTGGAAAAACTGTGTGTGCAACTGAAGATGCTGTATCTGTCCGTACAGGTCAGTAATTCAGCACTGCACCTGTCCGTACAGCCCCTGCACACTTGTCAGAATCTGTCCGTTCAGAACTGTATGGATGGTTCTGCTGTCGCCTGAGTATACTGGTGCGCCTACTGTACCCGACTGTACCTGTTGGTACAGTTCTGTACTTGCAGAACAGCCACCTGTCAGCAGTCGTACAGATCTGTACCTGCGGTCCGTACAGTTGTACCTGCAGTACAGCCTCTGTCAGATCCCACAGTTCCGCCTGTACCTGCTCAGCCTGTCAGCGCCGCCTGTACCAACAGAGAAACCTGCAGCAGCCGTATTGTACTTGCAGTCGTACAACTCTGTACGGCCTGCACACGTGGGTTGTACTGGCAGGTTTGCACAGAAAAACAGCAGCAAAAACCAGCAAAACAGCAGTCGACTTGCTTCCTTTCTCCTCTCCACGCTTAGGCTTGCACGATTCCCCAAAAGCTAGAGAGAGAGTGAAGAGAGAGGCATGCACTCCAAAAGTGGAGTTGCCCCCTCCCCAAACTTGTCCTAGGGCCCCAACTTTAATAATTATTAAAGTTCCCTAGGGGCCACTAAGGCCTAGGGGCAACCACACATATAACATTAAAATATTAATGTTCTAGTTCCCCCCTTCACACCTAGGGATGCCCATACATCATTCTCTCTGTCCGGGCACCCCAAGTGTGAATCATTTAATATTTTGACTCAGCAACCACCATGTCCACACTTGTGCTGTTTCATTTTCACAGGGCCATGACATACCCCCCTCTTGAAAAATGGCAAGCGTCCTCGATTGCATTGTGGTGATACAGCAAAATATCCAAAGTGAAATATACAAAATGGCAAGATCAGCGTCCCAATCTGTGCTCTAAATGCATAATATAGCACTCCAGAGTATCTTTGTAGTCCTGAACCGGATCGGTAGCTTCTCCGCTTTTCGATCCCATACTTGCCGACCCGCAGGTAGGTGTACCTCATAGGTATGATCGCTAGGTGTTGTGTCAATACCCAATTTCTGCATAAGTTTGTAATTAACAAAGTTGTGTGAGCTGCGAGGGTCCAAAAGAATATGTATTCTATGGCCATTTACATGTGGTAACCCGTAGAAACCTCATGGCCAAAGGCTCTTTGAGATAAGCTTTAGTAGCTTCAACTCCTTTGGCTTTGGTGGCTCGATCCTTGATGAAATCTTCAAACATTTGAGCCCTTCTTTGATCCTGTTCCCTCTTGGTTCTCCGAGCAAGGACTTCTTCGTCTCTGAGAAATTGCTTGAACTGCTGAAAGTCATGATACTCTTGTGATGACCCTGGTTCTCATCCTGAAGTCCTGGATCAGCTTCTTAGTTATTCCCTTCATAAGGTCCTTCGTCTCCCTCTACTCTCGACATGGCTTTGTCACCCCAAGAAAGTTTCTTCAAGAGAAATCCTACTCTAAAACCATTGTAAGCCTAGCGGGGCGTGCAATGACAGACTCAACCACATGTCCAAGAGATAAAAATATAAAGAGAGAGAGGGGAGAGAGAAAAGGGAATGGAGATCTTGCACAGTACACCACATTGAGTGGGGAACAGGACCCACCCCCTTTCAGGAATTTATTTAGGAACAATCCACGCGCACGCTAGCCAGGATCAATACAATCAATGAATACAAAACAAACAAATATGCCGATGTAGGATATCCAAGTTGATGTCAATGTCGACGCACAAGATCTTTGATGCCGAGCACCAGATCCAATATCCAAATCCAACGGATCCCAAGTCCAGTGAATCCAAATCCATGTCCAAGTCCAAGTCCAAATCCCAGTCCAAAATCCAAGCTCCATGTCTAAGCTCTGTGTTCCATGTTTATGTCCAAGCTTCATGCCCAAGCTCTATGTCCAAGTTCTTCATGTCTATGCTCAAGTTCAAGCTTCCATGTCCAAGCTCTATGCCCAAGTTCCATGTCCAAGCTCTAGCTCATTCCATGAATAATCTCCACAATTTCTATAGCCTTGTCAATGATGAAAACCCTAGAGAAGCTCTTTCTAGCAAGAAAATTGATATAAAACTTTTTTTAATGGTTTTTCGAGCGATAAAAACCTCCAAAAAGGAGTTTTTAGGGTTTTTTGAGCAGTTTTAGGGTTTTTGGAATTTTCAGGGTTTTTGCTTTTTTTTTTGGTTCATATAGTCTGTACAGCTGTACGGATCTGTACGGATCCGTACAGTTGCACGGAAAGATGGTGACGTGGCACTACATTGTTGGAGGCGCTCTGAAATCAGCAGGTAGCAATGAAAAACTCCATGATTTGGTTCATAGATAATGATGAAGAAGATAATCTCCACGCTTGAACAAAGATGGCAACGCGATGAAGAGGTTCTTCTTCAACTTGATGCTCAAGAGAGGCTCATGCTTCTTTTATACTTGGGGAAGCCTTGCTTTTTGCTAAAAAGCCTTCATGCTTTGCTTTTCTCTTTTTGCCTTTGCTTTTGCTCTTTTTACTTTTATTAATAAAATATTACTCAACTTTTGGTGCTTTGCTTTTCTAGCTTTAAGGCCTTGCTTTTTGGCCTTAGAGTTGCTTTTTGAGAAAGCGGCTTTTAGCTTTTTGGCCGGCTCAATCTCCTCTTTCCAATGGTGCCCTTGGCTCGCGGTCAACCCTGTTTGACTTTTTGCTTTTTCTTGATTTTTGACCAAGAATCGTGCTTTTTCTTAGTTAAACCTTATGGACCTCTTCTCCATGTCTTCTTCCACCTGTCTGGTGTCTGGGCATGGGTTTCATCATGTGAAATAGAGCTAGGAGGCCAAATAGTTATGTTACTAACTCCCAAGTGTTATTCCTACTCTATGGCATCCAGTTCCACTTGCGTGGCTTTCCTCCAAGTCTCTTGGAAAAGAGCTTCCTTAACGGAAGTGGGCTCTTTGACCCGAATGATACGAGACATCAAAGCATAGTTCACCTATAACAGCTTCTCTGATTGACTTTTATCACACGAACTCTGTGCGATCTTCGAGGTCCATCCTCTGTGGTCCACTCAGATGGATACTCCGTAACACTTGACTCCCGAATTGTGTCTAACAACCACTTTGGTACTCGAATAGAATGCAGAGCCTCCTGCTGTTGCTGGGGCTCATCTCCAACCTCGGGTTCATACTCAACAATTGACTGAGGCTGTCTAGGTGGAACAATAGACTGGGAATCATCCTCATACTCATTTGGTTCTCCAAGAAGTGGTGGCTCATCAACAGTGGAAGCTGGAACATGCTCATCAAAGACGACATCCCTACTGACAACGATCTTGTTTCGCTCTGGGTCATATAACCTGTAGCCTTTGGAAAGAGAGTTATATCCCACAAATACAAGCTTCTGGGACTTTGAGTCAAGCTTTCCTCTCCGCTTCTTCGGAATGTGAACATAGGCATCACTCCCAAACACACGGAAATGAGAGACATCTGGTTTCTTGCCAAAATAAGCCTCATATGGAGTCATCTTTGGTACTGAAGTCGTCGGAGATCGGTTGAGGGTATGGGCAGCCGTAGCCACAGCCCCTCCCCAAAGTGGATGAGGAAGATCACGATGCTCCAGCATTGTCCTCGCCATCTCCACCACAGTCCGGTTCCTATGCTCAACTACTCCATTCTTTGAAGGTGAACTTGTATTGCCAGCTCTCGCTTGATGCCACGTTCCGCACAAAAGCATTAGAAGAGAACTCCCCTCCTTTGTCAGCCCAAAGAGTCTTTACCTGCAATCCAGACTCCTCCACCATAACATGCCACTCCATGAACCAAGCAAAGGCTTGGTCCTTCTGGGAAAGGAAATAAACCCATGTAAATGTGCTACAATCATCCACAAGTAGCATAAAGTACAAAAGAACCTCCCAAGGATGGGGTCTACATAGGTCCACACAAGTGAGTGTGTACCAACTCCAAAGGTTTCAAAGCCCGCCTAGTAGCTTGCTTTAGAAAAGATTCCCTGTGCTGCTTACTACGAATGCAAGAACTATAGTGTCCCTGCCTGCTGCCAACATCTGGCAAGCCATCCACCATGTGGTCCTGGAAAGCCCGCCGTAGCGCATCCACATTCAAGTGGCCAAAACGGAAATGCCACAAATCATCGAGCTGAGTGCCTGTCAAAGAAGAGAGTGCTGAGAGTTTGTAAATCCCATTCTCCACTCCACCTTCCCAAATAACCTGGCTTGTTGCTTTGTCACAAAGAGCAACAAAATGCTCATCAAACTCCACCCGGATGCCAGCCTTGCAAACCTCATGCACTGACAAAAGATGAAAACCAAGAGCTAGGACATAAAGAACACGGGAGGAATGCTTCCCCCCCTTGCCATGGGGAATAATCTCCATCCTGTCCTCACTGTTAATCAAGATAGTGGAGTTGTCACCAATGAAGATGCAACATGTCTGTCGTCGAGGATCCTGTAATAACTCTCAAGAAGGAGTCATGTGCTTGGAAGCACCACTATCGAGAATTCACTCCCAAGTTTCCCTGGCGGTGAGACCAACTACCTCCTTGCTCAAAGAAGATGAAGCATTTGTGTCCATAATCTCCAAGTACACAAAAGCCGGAGTCTTTGCAGTTGCAGCTGAAGAATGAGCACTCTTCTCGATACTCCAATGAGGACACTTCCTCCAATAGTGACCCTTCTGGCCACAATGGTTACAAGTCTACTCGGCCTTCAAAGCATCATGCTCTGAGTGGGGCTTCTTCTCAGAAGACTTCTCCGATGAAGACTTCCCTTTGCCCTTGTTGTTGTTGCGGCCTTTCGATCGTTGGCTAGTCAAGGCCTCAGAACCTCCAACTTGTGGAGGGTTCGTAGAACGCTCTTCTTGGTCCAAAACCATAGGCACAAGCTCCTCCCATGTGATGTTGGTGAGCCTCCCACTGGTGATCAAAGAGGAGTAGAAAGCTGAATACTAAGAGGTCAAATGAGATAGCAAAGGGATGGCCATGTCCTTTGAAGATATCTCCTTCCCAGCCTGAAGAACCTCTTGCTGAAGAGCCTAGAGTTTGTTGATGTGCTCGCGCATCGTCGAAGACTTTGCAGGATTCATCACTCGCATCTGCACTTCCAAGGAAATCCACTTCATGGGTAAAACCCTGTTATACAAAGAAGCCAAGTGCTACCAAATCCCTCTGGTAAGCATCATGTGTTTGATATGATAAATCACCTGGGGTGTGCAATTAAGGAAGATGAAAGAACGCATACGAGCATTGACACAATCCCATAACTGTGCCTAAGCCTCCTGTTCTTTTCGAGTAGAGGGTAAAAGCTAACTCTGGCCGTGGAACACCAACCACAATGAAATCAGCCAAGTCATAAGACTCCAAGACAAACTCCATCATTACCTTCCAGATGCCATAGTTGGTCCTGTCCAACTGTCGATCCACCAGGAATGTGGGGAGAGGGGGGATCTTCACGTGCTTTTCAGCCATCTCAAGAAAATCAGCCATCTCAAGGGTTCACAAGGTCTTGTGAAGGGAGGGTGGGTGGGAAAAAAAATGAAGAAGAGGCTGCAAACACTATGCAAGTTGGCCGTCCAATAGTGATGGCCGCCTTCTACCCGATCTCCAAGTCCTGAACAGCCCAAGAATTCTCCAATCAGAACCAAAAATCAGCAAACCCTCAAGCTCCCACTGTCTCCAAGCTTCTTCAAGCCACCTGAGGCTCTGATACCGTGTCGGAATACATAGCGGAAAATGAGACAACTGCTGTGAGAAACAAAACACAAAAGTGTAGAGAGAGAAACTGTATAAACTCTGCTATATACACGAAGATCCAATACAAAAAGAGTGTGGGGAAAGGGTGGTATTCCTACAGTGCTGGTCGGCCAGCCCAAAAACAACCGACAGCCAGCCACTCATGTCGAGGACTGGGAAATAGCCAGTCAGCCAGCAAATACACAATTGGCCAAGACAAAAACATCAATCGGCCAGCGTAGAAAGAGTCGACCAGCACAAGATAGCCCCCATGACCAAGAACATGGAAAAAGACATGGAAAAATGGAGAGAACTCCTGGGCGGGCACACCCACAACAGAGGCCCTCACTGAGTAATATGTACAGACAGGAGATGATTGCTAACAGCACTCTTCGTTAGAGAGAGAGAGAGAGAGAGAGAGAGAGAGAAGAAGAAGAAGAAGAAGAAGAAGATAGCATCTTACTTTTAGATTCTTTTGTGGCCTCTTGCTTGTCTCCCAAGCCTTCTTGGGTAATCTATCATCATTCATACGTTTAATCTTGATTATGTATCGGAAAACCCTCTTCAATGCGTGACATTCAATTGGTTGACAGCCTGTCTCTAGGAATAGTATTGAGTAAGGCGTTGTAGCTTTGACACCCAGATGTCTTCTTGGGAAGGGTTGCATTTTCTCAATGTCATCTCAAGGTGATTGTGAGATGCTTCCACCCCATACTTCGACTCCGTACAATACTTTTTGCAGCACATATGCATCAAATAACATTCAGTGTATGTGCCATCTTCTTGTATCACTATGGCTGCAATCATTTTCAAATTGGTAATATTTGCTCCACCTTGTATCAATTCTCTGTTGTATGCATTGGCTCCATCTAAAGGTTGCAGGTATGTTGATGCCAAGGTATTTGAAAGATGACACTGCCTCTATTGGCTGCCCATTGTACACAATGCATGGGAGAGTGTTTGGTTGCTGTGTTTTGACCAGTTTTGCTCACATTTATAGTCAGGCTGCTTTCCATGCAGAAAGTATGTAGTACAAGCATTAGCTTTTGCAAGCTAACTTCATCATGTGCAAGAAAAACCACGTCATCTGCATATAATAACATCAAGACAGCAAAGTGGCCCCATACAAACTCTCTTTGCATGCAATTTCCTTGACCATCTCTTCCAGTCAATCAATGCATAAAGCAAACAGAGGGGTGAGAGCGGACAGCCTTGTTTGACGCCCATATTGCTATAAAATTTCTCGGACATACCATTTGTGCATTTCAATTGGCATATTACCCTTTCATAAAGCCTGCACACAGCCATTCTTAGCTCTTGTGGCACTTCTAGATGCTTCATCCGTTCCCATAGGCTATCCCGTGGCACAGTATCAAAGGCCTTCTTAAAGTCTATGAAACAATAGTAGAGGCTTTTGCCTTTTAAGCGACTCGCCTCCATCATAACCTGTAGAGCAACAAGATGGTCTATAGTGCTATGTGAGGGATTGATCGTGGTAATCACAACCTTAGGCTAACTAAACTTCACGTAATGATGCTTAAGAGATAGACAATTAGTGTCAATGCAATGCAATGCAACTATATTAGATGAATGGGTTACAATGAGATCTAAATAGATCTATGATGCTGTCCTAGATAAAGATCCTTCTCGCGATGAGAGGGATAGGCTGAATGCTGATGATGACGACTGTTCCTTGCTCCACTGCTGAGGTCCACCCTTCAATGCCGGCTTCCCTCTATGTAGGACGTAGGAATGACGAACTATGTGCTGAATATGCTGGGTATACTGCTGATCTGCTTCTCCCTTGCTCCATGGATGAGAAACGCTGAGGAGAGATGAGACCCTGGACTGAATATGCTGCGCTTATATATATGGTGTGCTGCTGCTGGTCGGGTACCTATACTACAGTCGGCCAGCCTTCTGTACCTTCACGACTTGCAATAAATGCTATGAACTGTTGTCGGCTACCATAAATGCCCATGACCTGATGCTATTAAATGCCCTAGATGCTATGAATGCCTTATGTGTTGAAGATGGTGCTGAAACAACCCCATACACATGCTTATGCTTATATATGCCTGAATAATACTTGGATTAATGCTTAAATGTCCTGCTTAATGTTTATGGATGCTTGATGATGCCATGCCACTTGTACACCTGATGGGTGTGCACGTGACATTCCCCTCTGCTAAACTATTGCTGGGTGGTATACCTGGCAACCTTTGAACTCCTTTGTTGATCCTTCTCCATTGAAACCACTGCCCCCTTCTTCTGACTTCTTCTGCCAGGACTGAGGTCAATTGTAGGAGTTGAATCCTTTGAGCCAAAGACTTGTCTACGGCGGGAACTGAATGGCCAATGTTGCTAAAACTGCTTGGAAATACTTGAGTCACCCCTGACCTGTCTGTGGAATCCTTTCACACACCATCTCCGTCGTTCCTAAACCTTTGAACCTCCTGAGGCGACGCCGGAGAAAACTTCCGTCTTCTTATGTGGAAGAGAACCCCCTGTTGTTGCCAGTTGAAGCTCAAAACTCCATTTACTCCTTTGATGATTGATGTCATTCTTCCCCAGAGAACTCATGGGGGCAAAACATGTAAGCCTTGCAGATGCAAGATTGACTGCTAGGATGATTGCTATGCAAGCCATGTGCAATCCTATATGCTGTGCAAGAATGCAAATGGATGGGTTACTAATGCATGCCTAAGGGGAAATCCCTAAGGATGGCCTGCAAGATTTTGAGAATTGGATTTAACTGTGCGGAAGCATTAACATGATGACTAACTAAATGATGACTAACTAAATGGATGATGGAACGAAAATGATCTAAGGCTTGTTACCTTGTAACGCTCTGATACCAATGTGACATGTGAGAGATTGATCGTAGTAATCACAACCTTAGGCTAACTAAACTTCACTTAATGATGCTTAAGAGATAGACAATTAGTGTCAATGCAATGCAATGCAGCTATATTAGATGAATGGATTACAATGAGATCTGAATAGATCTATGATGCTGTCCTAGATGAAGATCCTTCTCGGGATGAGAGGGATAGGCTGAATGCTGATGATGAGGACTGTTCCTTGCTCCAATGCTGAGGTCCACCCTTCGATGCCGGCTTCCCTCTATGTAGGAGGTAGGAATGATGAACTATGTGCTGAATATGCTGGCTATACTGCTGATCTGCTTCGCCCTTGCTCCATGGATGAGAAACGCTGAGAGACCCTGGACTGAATATGCTGCGCTTCTTTATATATGGTGTGCTGCTGCTGGTCGGGTACCTATACTACAGTCGGCCAGCTTTCTGTACCTTCACGATTTGCAATAAATGCTATGAACTGCTGTCGGCTGCCATAAATGCCCATGACCTGATGCTATTAAATACCCTAGATGCTATGAATGCCTTATGTGCTGAAGATGGTGCTGAAACAACCCCATACACATGCTTATGCTGATATATGCCTGAATAATACTTGGATTAATGCTTAAATGTCTTGCTTAATGTTTATGGATGCTTGATGATGTCATGCCACTTGTACACTTGATGGGTGTGCACGTGACAGTTTTGCCTTTTAAGCGATTCTCCTCCATCATAACCCGTAGAGCAACAGGATGGTCTATAGTGCTATGTTCAGGTCTAAAACCAGCCTGGCCGTGAGCTCTCTTTTTCTCCTCTTCTGCCCAAGTGCTCAGCTTTTGTTCCACAATAGTGCTATATAGTTTGGCCATTGTTGAGCCTACCATGATGGTTCGGTAGTTAGTCAGTAGATTCCGGTGTCCTCCCTTGTATATTGGCTTTATCCAATTCTCTTGCCATTCCACTGGGAAACCAAATTCTAAAGCATGGTTCAAGATCACTGACATACATTTTTGCGTGTGTTCATTAGACCACTTGATAAGTTCCTCACACATGTGCAAAGTATCCATGACTTTCCCATTTGCCATTTTCCTCGGGCCTATTTTCACATCCTCTGGGAGAAAATTTATGCATAGTGGCATTAGCTACATTGCTGGTCATAGGGCGGGCTTCCGGGTGTGTATATAGCTGTCTGACATAAGATAGCATATCCTCTTCTGTGAAATTCCCCATAACATCTTTGTTCCTTCTTTCACTTTCCTCCATGCCTTCTTTGGGTACTTTGTAAAGTCCACTGCATCTGTCCATTCCTTCTCCACAATATACCATCTTCTTTTCTTGCGCATGAGAGTTTGGAAGTGTTTTTCTGCTGCCCTTCGCTCAGCCTCATCCAGCATCTTTTTGAGCTTCCTACGGGCATCTTTGCATTCACTGTCAAACCATTTTTTTTGTGGCAGCCCCTTAATATGTTTGGCCCTGCATTTTTTCTACCCCAAAACTGAGTTTGCTGCAGTGAGAACTGCATCCTTCATTGCTTCCCATGTGACCTTATGTGTACCAGCCATAAGTGCCCCAAGCATCTCTGTATATTGCTCACTTTTCTCTTGGTCAATATGAAATGCCCTGTCAGATGATTCCATGCCTGTGGGCTCTCTAGAGTGCTGTATATTAAGTTCAACATACAGAGGAGTGTGATCTAATTCCGGTGATTTGCATCCAATGGAGAAAGCATTAACAAGATGAAACGCATCAAGGCTGACCAAGCATAATCAAGCACACTGGATTCCCTGCTTGCCGGATAACAATAGGTGTGCATGTTTTTGGGAATTGGTGTGTCCCATTCAAAACCAGCATATGTAATCCATTCGCTAAGCTTTGCATTGCTCTACTGTGTCATCAGAGCATCTATGCCACAATGAATCTATGTCAATCTCCTCCTCTTTGTTAAGCTCATCGTCTACAATGGGCTGAAATTGTGATTCTCCTATGCGTTCATTCTACAATTAGCCTGAGAGGGAGAGAGGGAGACGACCATTCGTAATGTAAAATGCAAAATTTTTCTTGTGCCTTGCGATCATTCTACAGTCAGTCTGAGAGAGAGAGAGAGAGAGAGAGAGAGAGAGAGATGGCCGTTCGTAGCCTTTAAAAAAAATGATGTGATCAAACGTTTTTGGTGTTGATGATAATTTATAAGTGGATAAGATAAATGTGCCATGTGGCATCCACTTCTTAGAGTGTGATATTTGTATGGGTCAAAAGATAAGGCCGGAAGCCTACAAAAGCATTGCCCTTGGTGAGTAAACAAACACTTCTATCATATCAATAAATTTATCATTGAGTCATGCAATACTCTCTTGAGCTTGTGTAATCTCTCTCTCTCTCTCTCTCTCTCTCTCTCTCTCTCTCTACTCACACCGTGGATATCTTCCATGCACCTTAGGTGCACCTTTGTAACCCTAACCCAACGTGACACATAGGTAGTGTTTGGAAACCCAATGGTAACATATAATTGTGCATCACCACTTACGGGATTTAGGTAACGTCCATGGATGATGGATGTAGGCCAAAAGACCCATTGATGTGTAGCATGGGATACTAGTGGGAACACAAGGGCATGAGTATGGTGTGTGGTCGATAAGGTATATGCTAGATGCACGGGGTCATTGGTATATATAATAGTTGAGTGGTTAAACTAAATATGCCATGCTAGGGTTCTTCCTTCTATCTTGGGAACTTCTCTTCCTCTTCATCACATTTTTGTAATTATACCTTGGCATAAGAAATATGGAATCTCAATTACAAGCGCTTGGTTTGTTTGAAAAGGGCTATATGATTATTGGTCTACCACGACTGTGCATTACGTTTATGAGTCTTGTTTCATAGGAAAGCAAAATAGGCAAAGCTTTCTAACATCTTTTTCTAGAAGCATGGATATTTTGCCCATTGTTCTTTTAGATGCTTGAGGTTCTATTCAAACACAGTCCATCGAAGGTTCATGATGTTACTATATCACATTTATTGATATTACTCAAATAAAACATGGATTTATTTATTGAAGGAAAAGTGAAAAACATTGAAGTATTTTTAGGTTTTTAAGGCAAAGGTTGAAAATTAGATTAGAAAATACATCAAAATACTCAAGAGTGACAAAATTAGATTAGCAAATACATCAAAGTACTTAGTTGTGACAAAGGAGGTGAGTACAAATTAAATGTGTTTTATAACTTTTGCAAGCAATTTGATATCATAAGAGGCAATTCGCATGTCCATATACTCTATAGCAACATGGTGTAGCAGAAAGGAAGAATAAAGTCATAGCTAACACAACCAAATGTATGCTTGATGGAAAGAAATTACTAGACAACTACTAGGATGAAGTATATCATGCAACAGTTTATCGACAAATGATTAAGCAGGGTCTATAAGTGAGGTTTAACCCTCATGGATGGTATGTAGGAGATTTCAATAAGTAGTGTTACATGGTTGCAAAGGAGAACATAATGGACAGAATATTTACATTGGATATAAACATGTATGAAGTGAAGGGTATATTGTTTTCACATGGTACATGTGTGATTACAGACATTGATATTTGGCATAAACACATTAAGTCGATATTCAATGGCTAAGAAATATGTAGGCTTAAATTGTTGTTACAAGGCTTGGCAAACATGAACAAAAATGATTGAGAAGTCCATGACTGCTTAGATAGTCATGTCGTGAAAATCTCAAGATAATTACGCCTATTATTCCAAAAGAAAAATTAACCATATCTATCTCTTCACAATGGCCAAGAGAGCCTCACTAGCATCTTAAAAGCATGAAAATCAAAAGGACATTTGGAATGAAAAAACGCAGGATAAATTCACGTCATGAATATCTCAAGTTATATCAGTCAATGTCACATAGGCCTCCCAAGATTTGGTTAAAAAGTCAAAACACGAAAGTCCAAAAGATAATCATGCTATGATCTACTTCATGGCATTTTTAAAAAAGATATAGCCACATGTCATCTGTCCTTTTAATGAGTCGGTCGCCCCCCTTCCCATTGTATGAATATATACTATTTTCATTGTCTTCCTTTTGCATTTATATTGCTTGAATACGGAGCTCTCACCATGACCGCGTGTGATCGATCCCTTCTCCTTAGTTGTCTTCAAATGCATCATGATCATCTCAGCCATCGAGTGGCTGCCGGTAGATGTTCATATAATCTATCACAAAACCTTAAAACTGTGAATAGATTCACACCATGTTAGTGCTATAAACCATTAGCATTTCTACCTTCTCTTCCTAACTCATACTAAACCCCAACCTTAAAAAAATTACTAACTTTTTATCCGTGACATATTAGAAGAAGCTTTGGTTTTTCATGCCCAAAAAACTTATCTTTGTAAATAGAAAGTATCATTCCTTAACAAATATACCATCCTAACACCATTTTCATTATCCACACACTTTCTTATATATAGTTCACGCATGAATATCCCCACACTCACTTTCTTGTATAAAGTTCACATGTGAATATCTCTAGATAGTCACGCCATGAAAAACCCTTGTTTTTTCACGCCATGATTTACATACAGAAAATGCATTTTTCACACGTGTTGCACCTTACATTAGCAAACCATTCCAACATCATTCTGCTCCAAAATATGAACCTTCTTAGACGTGAATTCCTTAAGAAATTCTCGCGTGAATATTCTACCCGAGTTATTCACGTTATCTTAAACATCTACATTACATGTTCTACTAACCTCCACCCATCATATAGGTTAACTATAGTACTAACATGCATAAATAAAGCCAAAACTATCTAATATTTCTCAAGTGAAAATCTCATGAAAAGGCATGGGTTTTCATGCCACTAGGAACCCTCCCAAATAACTCGAGAGGCTTGCAAATCACTACAGTTCTCACTAACAATTGCATCTCTGCACATAGAACTAGCCAATAACCATTGATGAAGCAGAAGAATTGAGGAATGCCTTTTACCAGCCTATGTTTATGTTGACACCACCGAGCCGGAATCCTCAAAAGACCACCCTATCAAAGAAAAAGCACCAAGGAAGGAGAAAGAGAAGATCCAAGGCAAATAAGCTCACATGTCTAGGACCATACCTTGGGGATGTCATTGGTCGAAATTCCTAGACAGAGGTACCGACATCTAAAGGCAAGGTCAATTTCCAATATCACTCCCCAGAGTGCATGTTATCCTTGAAGGCCCCAAAAGAAGTGAAGGCAAAGCTGGAGGTAGTAGGGCTCAACAAGCACATAGGTAGCAGCTTGCTTCCCCACATATAATCAATGTAATATTGTGCGCTTTTGCCGCACAGGTCGTAGCTGGGGACTTGCCGAACACCGTATGCGAGCCACGAATGGCTGCAAGCATACAACCAGGAAAGCAAGCTCAACAGAATGCAACAGGTGTGTCACTCACCGCTCAACCGCCGCCTTGAAGGATTCCCGCGTCGCAGTGAAGAAGGAGCCGCCGTCGCCGCTCTACCGCCTCTCCGCCGCCGTGCCGCTACACAGTGCTCGATCGCTCTCTCACTCTCTCTCTCTCTCTCTCTCTGTCACACACACGCAGGAGAAGGAAACCAAGGAGATAAGGCAAGAGCACTCTTGTATTCACAACACATGAGAATGAGGGTTTTAGGATTACATTTGACTCTTATAGGTGACTTGGCTGTTCACACATGGGCGCCCATACATGGCCGGTCGATCCTAACCCTTACCCTGCTGATATTCAAGGTGCGCCTCTCATCGGCGATCACCCAATTCCTTTATCCTTAACATATGGTGCCGACAAGCCCGGTCCATGACTCAGAATATTTAAATTAATGACGTAAAACATAGTACGTCTCAATGTCCGTCATAGGTTAACATGCCCCCCTTCCTGATGTAGATTCCGTCCTCAGAAGCTATGGTATGGTAAGCTCGATAGAGTTGTTGTGGTGGACCGTCTGCAAAACAGGGAAGTAGAGCGAAAGTATGCTGGAATTCAAAAGATATAAAGTGTATAAATTCAAGCATGTTAGACCACAATGGATGTTGCTATGAGAACTTAGTTTAAGGGTCATATGAATGAGCTAGTGTAGCAAATTAACAGGAGTTTAAAATTATTGAAAGTAAATCAAGAGTTAGCAAGGTGTCAAAGGTTAACCAAGGTTATAACTGGCCTAAGTCAAGGAAAATAACCAAGCTTAATAAATAAACAGAATACCACACTGTGTCTACTCTAAGAACAAGTTAATACCACGAGCCTACGGACACAAGAAACATCAGAGTTACAGGAGCCTTTTGCCTTTATTTCTTTACGCACGTGATAATTTTTATACACAATGGCGACCTTCCTAAGGTAAAACTAACATCGATTCTGGTACCATGTTTAACACAAGGCATTACCCATGAATCTATTAGCTCACTTTAGGCAAGGCTACCCCCTATCAACCAAGACATCGGTGTGGAGTAGAATACTCCTCGCCTACCAAGTATCAATAAGGCGATAGGCCAATATTAAAGCACATCATAGACTTGTATTGCCATTTATTTTTGTAGGCTCTTTTTTTTAAAAATAATTTCTTTTGATCTTCGCTCCTGAACTATAATTTGTCTTGCATCCTTTCGACAAAGGGGTAAAAAGCTATGTCCTAGAGGTCAACACACACATGGCCAGGTGTCAAACATTAAGATGGTTTGACCCTAGACCTAAGACAAAGGGGTAAAAGCTATGTCCTAGAGGTCAACACACACATGGCCAGGTGTCAAACATTAAGATGGTTTGACCCTAGACCTAAGACAATCGTATTCCAAGGTTAACTAAAGACGTCATGCATTCTCAGGAATATATCCAATAAGGTTAAGCTCATTAATGATTTACACTAGCACGTCAAGCAACTTCAAAAACTAAGTAGTTCATTGACAATTTCCATGTGGTCATGCATTATAGTTCATGCAATTAGTTGAACAGAAAAAACGAAAGAGAGTGGGTATGGAAGAATTACACCTGTATTTTGGAGATCTCCTTGATTCGATGAGAGAAATGCCTGCAATTTGATGAGATATTTATGTATGAGCGTTGCGGCTATCTCAGGACTTGAAAGCGAACCCACCTCAAACTTTTCAACCTGTACAATCAACTAACAAGCACTATACCTCGAGAGGCACATCAGTGTGAAAAATTAAAGACTCGTTTAAGGAATCCAAACTAGAAAAAACTTGAAAACACTAACCTACCTACCAGTCACCACACTACTACTAAGGATACGGTAAGAGGATGTTGTAGAGTCCTGGCTCTAGCCCTAAGGCTAAGCCTTTATCCGCATCATCCAAATAAATAAAGTCAACCTCAGTAGTGCCATGAGTTTCATCCGTCCATTCATCATTGTCAGATATTTCCTTTTCATTTTCCCATCCACATAAACTCATCAAGAATGTAACCACGCGAGGATAGTCATCTTGTGGAAAAGGAAAGCATTGGGCTATCGAGGATATTTCCTCTACGGAGTGGGGTCAGTTATGGTCAATAGGCGAATTAGCCATTCTAATTCCTCAACATTTTCCTCTCTGGCTAGTACATCTATATGATCCCATTCAGTTTCAATTATAGAATAGCACATGTGAAATATCTGAGAAAGGTACAGATGATACCTCTCATCAAAGGTGGGAGTGGATGAAGTGTATGATGATCGTGCATCTGCCATATCTGCAAACACAGATATAGCATCAGTAGGTTTATGACAGGTCAATCTAGTTCTTGATTGGATACGGATATTTCTCCTCTTTTTGTGCTCTTGCTCTTTTTACTATTTTTTGTTTTTCCTTTCTTTGTTTTTTTTTTAAATGTATGAAGCTATATATATACATCCCCTTGAATTTGGCAATTACATGGTCAGGGGAGAAGGTTAAGGAGGAAGCATTAGAATGTCGAGCGTGAGTACATGCTCCCCCTTTCCTTGTCCAGCGGGTCATAGATTGTGATGTGGGCAGATAGCTTTTTATGACCCTTGTGGCCACATCCAATTGCAGAGATGGTAGTGTACGCTCCCATTGACGAATGGAGGAAATGGTTTCCGATGATACTATTACAAGGGGAGACGTAGACTCATCGATTTTTTGTTGGGTGTTGACAAGAGTAGGTGTAAAGCATGTAGAAACTTCTATATGAGTGTGTGCCTGGCATGAGGAGCTAGAAGCTTCATGTGGCTCCCCCCTTCCTGAGCTAGGTGGTAATGATCGATATCGTTTGGGAATCCAAACTAACTCTGGAAGAAGTGGTGCGGAGCACTCTGTTACCTTTCCCTTACCACGGTCTTGAATTATCATTGGGGTGGCAACAATTGGTTTGCAAGGTTTTACAGGTGATGTAGAGGGATTCAGCTTATGTTTAGGGACCCAAATCTGGTCATTTCCCTCGTAGTACCCTTGGGCTACTAATAATTTTTTAGGGATCCATCGCGATGTTACATTGCCCTTTCTCGGGTGGGTAGCTTCTTTCCTTTTACGAGGCTTCTTGGTGGCTGAACGAGATTGAGCAGGGGAAGTAGCTATTAACGAAGCTTTTGGGACCCATTTGTATGTGTTTTTTGGCATAGTAAGCGGAGCTTTAGAGACCACCCTGCATGTTTCCACTCTTGGCGTTGAAGCGTTAGAGGGGTGGCAAACAATCAAAGATGGTTTGCCACTGGACTTTGTGATTTTTCATTATTGGATGACTTAGTTGCGGGATTTTGAGCGGTCAGACCTAGTGTTGGTTCTTGCGTTGTGACTCGTCTAGTTGCCCAATCGATATTGCACTTGGTGGTCATCATCCATTTGCGTCCTAAGTTTACAGTCCCTTCCATGGTACCCGCAGGCATAACCAAAAAGCTTTGAATTACGGTCCCCTTGTCATAGGCAACCGGAGTGTGCAGAACTCCTGAGACAGGGGTTTTTTTCCTGTTGATTCCTTGAACTTGGATAGCACTCTTGGATAAAGGTGGTTTTCCAAGTTGACACCACACGCCATATGATAGCAAATTGTGTTGAGCTCCTGTATCCAATAATGCATTATACAGCACCTCCCCGTAAGGACTCTGTAACTCAATTGGGTATCTTAGAGGCGGGTCGGATTCCAGTGCATCCTCCTCTACTTCCTCGAAAAATACTTGCGTAATTCCCAAGTTGGCTTCTCGTTGTCGCCTAGCACGCTGTTGACGTTTGTTGGCTTC
Source organism: Cibotium barometz (assembly GCF_041138505.1). Classification (NCBI taxonomy): domain Eukaryota; kingdom Viridiplantae; phylum Streptophyta; class Polypodiopsida; order Cyatheales; family Cibotiaceae; genus Cibotium; species Cibotium barometz. The sequence continues at coordinate 23,298,647 of NC_141063.1, read as the reverse complement.
GACTCTCGCTTGTATCTTTTTAAGCTCAGCTTGTTCTTTAGCTGCCTTCTTTTGATGATTGCATGTAACTCCTCTTAGCTCAGGGGGTCATAGTATCTTTTGAATTTACTCCCATTAAGGAATCCAATGGTTTCAACTCCGTCGAGAGTCTCCACTCTGATGGTACCTTCCGGGGTAATTTCACATACTCTATACGGTCCCTTACCAGCATATTTGAGCTTCTTCTTTTCGTTACGCACTCCATACATCAGGACTTTATCCCCAACCTTGATGTCCTTGTCCTTCAGGTGGCGATCAAATCATTTTTTCCTTTTATCCTTCTCCACAAGGGCATTGTATACAGCCAATTGTCTTTCTTCGTTTAGCCGCTCAAGGATATATAGATGCTCTACTAAGGGATTACCATCCCAACCCTCTTGAGTAGCAACACGAAGACTAGGAATGACAAATTCCCACGGCATGACTGCTTCTTGGCCATATACCATTTTGAATGGTGTGCAATTAATAGCCAATTTGTACGCAGTACGATAGGCCCATAAAGCTGTCGTAAGCTTTAGATCCCAATCCATGCAATGAGCTTCAAAACTGTCTTTATCAAAACAGAGATTAATGTCTTGTTTGTACTCTCGGTTTGGCCATTCGCTTGCGGATAATAAGGAGTAGATTTATGATGGGATATCATGAAATTTGTTGTGAGCTCCTTAATCACGTCATTTATAAAATGCGTCCCATTGTCGCTCACAAGTTCAAAAGGACAACCGAAGCGTGATTATATTTTCAAAGAGGAACTTGGTTGTTGTCCTCGCATCTGCCTTACGTGTCGCTTTCGCTTTAGCCCATTTGGTCATATAGTTAGTGGCCACGATAATATAGCGAGATTGTGTGTTTTGGGCCGCTGGGCTAAATTGGACCTACAAAGTCTAAACCCCACTTTTCAAATGGTTGGTTTACTTTGATTGGATGTAGGGGCATCTGATCTTTTCGTTGGGGTTTCTTGTATCGTTGGCATTCATCGTCGCAACCCTTCACAAAGAGTGATGCATCTTGGAACATAGTGGGCCACCAATACCTTGATTGTAAGATCTTTTGTGCAGTTAAGTCTCCTGAGAAGTGACCACCGGCTACGCCCATATGTGCCTCTTGCAAAATGTATAGATACTCATCCTCTCGGGCACAACGCCTAAGAACGTCATCTTTTCCTCTTTTATAAAGAGTCCCGGCTATCAGGCAATAGGGTTCGCATTCTTTGATCAGCTTTCGAGCTAGATCTTTACGAAGCTCCTTGGGTGGAAAGCCATTAACCAAAAAGTTAACAATCTTCTCACTCCATTCAGGCATTGTCTCCACCATGAACAGGGAAGTGTCAGGTAAGTCATCATCAACCCCCGTAGGAGCCTCACCATTAGGTATGCGAGACAAATGATCAGCCATAACATGTTTTTTGCCAGGTCTCACAACAACAGTGAAATCAAACTCAAGAAGAATCAATAGCCATCGTGTGATTCTTCCTGTGGAGCATGGTTTGTTTACCAGATACAACAATGCTTGATGATCCACATAGAAAACAAACTTGGTGGCAAGGAGATAATAACGAAATTTCCTTACTGCATATATCATTGCCAACCCTTCTCGCTCCGTATTGGTGTAGTTCATCTCAGCATCGTTCAACTGGCGACTGGCAAAGCTAATGGGGTAGTCTAGCTTGTGTTCTCCAGGTTGAGTTAACACACACCCAATAGCAAAGTTTGATGCATCAATATGCACATGGAAGAGTAAATCCCAGTTAGGCATTCTCAAGATTGGAGCACTCGCCAAGGCCTTCTTTAATAGCTCATAGGCACGGTCACATTCTTCGGTCCAAATAAACTCGATGAGAAGCTTATACAATGGTCGAGCTATCTCGGCGAAGAATAGAATAAATCTTCGATAATAACCAACGTGGCCCATAAAGCATTGGACTCCCTTATAGTTGGTGGGTGGGGGTAATTCTAGAATGACCTTGATTTTACTCTCGTCAGTGGAAATCCCATTTTTGGACACTATATGCCCTAAGATAACTCCGTGTTTAACCCAGAATTGGCATTTGAAAGGATTCAAGGAGATGCGATATAATCTACACCTTTCAAATATTTTTCGTAAACACATCAAGTGCTCATCCCAAGAGGAATGAACACAAAGATCATCTAAGAAAGCTTCACAGAAGTCCCTTAGATATTCCTTAAAGGCCGTGTTTATCAATCGTTGGAATGTTGCAGGTGCATTGGTCAAGCCAAAGGCCATGACGCGAAAGGCAAACACTCCAAACTCCGTGATAAATGCTGTTTTAGCTTGGTCCTCGACTGCAATTGTGATCTGATTGTAACCCGAGTACCCATCTAAAAAGCTATATGCCTCCTTGCCTGCCACTCTTTCAAGCACATGTTCAGAATATGGCAAGGGGTAATGATCCCTTCTGGTGGCTGCATTAACCTTTTTGAGATCAACGCACACTCTGAGTTTCCCATTCTTCTTTGGTACGATGACTATCGGAGAAACCCATTCTGAGTGCTCAATAGGGTATATGAATCTACATTTTACAAGCTTTTCAATTTCCTCTTGTACAATCTTTGCGTACTTAGGATTCATTGGGTAGGGACGTTGCTGGACTGGTTTAGCAGTGCTAATCATTAGAATCGTGTGTTGCACCACAGAGGGTGGAACACCCTTCATATCATGATATGTCCAAGAAAATATGTCCTTGAATTCTTTAAGAAGCTTCGTAAGTGTAGCTTCTTCCGCCTTGGTGAGGTCTTGAGCAATAAAAACTGGTTTCGACTCCTCACTCGGATCTGCTAAGTCTATCTCCTTAACTACCGCAGGGCCATCGTAGACACCGCTACTCCCATTGGTAGCGTTCGTTGGGATTTTGTGTAGACCACTTTACGTTCCCCCGTGGTAAATGATTTGAAATGCTCGGGTGCAGGGTGTAAGTCTACTGGTTCTTGTTGTGCCAGGCTTTTTTCTTTCAATTCCGCTTCCTTTTGTTGTTGAGCCAACTCTTGGTTTTGTCGCCTTCTTGCAGTACGACGTAGTTTCGGCTTCTCTTCGATTTCTAATTGGGCGACGTCATGAGGTTGCGGAATACACCACATGACACTTTGGAGGTATTGTCCCCAATTATCCGCCAACTTCGATGAGCATCAAGGGCTCCTACATAACTAAGCCATTCTGCAGTGGATCTTTCCTTGTTTATTGCAGTGCGTACATTAGCTCGATAGCGTTGGCGCTTATGTCTCGTTTTCTTCTTACCAAGTTTTTGATTTTTGTTTCTATCAGATTCGGACTCACTTGGTCGATCTTCACTTGTGTCCCCCTCACTTTCGGATGAACTGCACTGTCCTAGGCCTTGAGCACCTTGCTTCCACATTTGGGTGAATATTTGATTCATCCCCCCCAGAGTTAGTTTCTTCTTGAGATTCATACTCAGAGTTGCATTGGTCAGAGTCTTCGCTACTTTCAGTGTCAGTGGAGTTTGCCACTTTCTCGCCATCAGGAGTCAAGTGCATAACACCTATCATGTTTATTGGCACTAATGGTGGCATATCTTGCCCCTCAGGTGTTACCCAACTTGTGCCTCTATTTCCCCATGTGTCTATGGTTGCCGCTAGGTGTACCCAATCCACATTATCCGACTCAGTCATACCCAGTAGGACATCCATATAAGGAGAATCTTTCCCATCATCAGTCTCTTTTTTGCATGTATAGCAATACCTTAATGGGGCGGAGTGAATAGTGGTATTCGATCGATTATCAATGATAACCTTGCTTCCTAAAGGATGTGCACGACCATTCTCAAGATCAACTCGAATGACAGAGTCCTGGAATTGTAGATAGACATGGTTTTTCGACCAGTCATGCACCATTTGTGCTTCTCTCATGAAAGGACGTCCTAAGATCATTTGATATGACATAGGATGCTTGGAGAAATCCATTACAATGAAGGTATGTCGTACCTTGTATCCCAGAACCTTAATCTTAAGGTCCCTTAACATTCCAATAGGTTTAGCAATAGTTCCGTTTGCCATCTTAACCACTATGTTTGTGACTTCGAGGTGAGGTCTCCCCATAGATTCCCAACAGTTTTTAGTCACAATGCTCACTCCAGCACCACCATCAAGGATTCCCTTTAGAGTTAATCCCTTGGTAGTAATGGGGAGGGTTGCATTAGATTCGTCACCTTCAAAGTACGTAACAGGTATTTCAACGACCGAATCTTCATCTAAGTTGGGTTGTAGATCCCAATGCTCCCCTTCATCTTGAAGCGTGTCGGGTCTATCCATATTTGCAAATTGTGGTAGCCCCGCCTTTAGTTCTCCATTGAGAAATGCCCGAAGAGCTAAGAACAGCTCAGGATCTCCGTATAATTTGGATATGATCGTGGTTCTGATTTCAGAGGACATGAAATCCATTAGCTTAGACACATTCAATGGTACTTTTCGAGACATCGCCCCTTGACTAGGGACTGGTGAAGATGGAATCACTTCCTCTTCGATGGGGTCAGGCATTCCCTCACTAAACATTCTTTCAAGCAAAAAGGGTGTTTGCCCACTTCCTGATGTCCTATCCTCACTTTCTTCCCGAATGATACTAGGTATAGCTAGCGGTTTATGGTTCCTGTGAGGCTGAACTTGCGTAGGAAACACTGTGTCTGGAATTTTGATTTTTCTCGGGTTTGGCTCCAGTTCTCTTTGTGTTTCTTCCACCAAACCCCTTAAGTGTTGCACTTGTTCAATCTCCTCAACTGGGTTTGGGTAAGTTCCAATCTTTTTCTTGAGGGTTTTTGGCCCACGTGGCTTGTCTTGGGGAGTCTCAGTCAGTTTGGGTGGTCGAGAGGGCATTAACTGACTTGGTTGTGGGGCCGAGGAAGTTTCCTTCTGTTTCCCCTTATTTATGTACTCGCTTGATTCTCCATTGAGCTCCCGAGTGGGTTCCTCCCTTAAGGTAGTGGCTTTGGTCCCCATGGTTTCTATTGAATCAGAATCATCTTCAGGATCATTCATATACACGGGGTCGTCTCTCGTTCCTATGTTAGTCTTTGAACTAGGCTTGGAGCTCGTGGCATTAAGCGATCTCTTCCGCCGTGTTTTCTTTTTCTTTGCCTGAGCGATTGATGCGGTATCCCTCTCTTCAAGAATGTAGTTTTGATTTTGAAGCATTGACCATGTAACTACATTCACGGGTACAATGGGTGTGGTTCCTCGTGCTTGGTTGGTGACCTCAACCAAATTCAATGGCGTAATCTTGGGTGCATTAGGATTATGTGGACATTGAGCGATCAAATGATCTATGCCACAACGATTACATGTAAGTACCGGCATTCCCGATGTGCTCCCTTGATTTGGTTGCATTTGAGTAGCGATCTTCTGTAGCCTATTAGGGCACTCCGCTACACGATGCGGTCCACCACACTCGTAGCATGAAAGAGGTGGTCTCCTCGCCAAGGTATTAAGGTTTTGCCCTCTTGTGGCGAGAGCAACCGCTTGATATACAGGCTTGACCTACCCGAAATGATCCTCCATGTAGTACTGGGGAATCATTTCAAACGTATCAATCCCATATGGAGCAGTGGGGTCTATCTCCTCTTCATAATCCCCACACGCACTATGTGACTCACAACCCATCTGGTTTATTGGGGTAATCCTTGGATGTGGAGGTTGTGGTCCTAGCACTGGCGGTGGTAACGGCACAGACTGGACTACATTCGGATTCCTTGGAACTATGTGCTGTGACGGTTGCTCGACAGGTTGTGCAGGCATCAGCGCGGGTACTTGAGGTGTGTTTGACCAGGCTAGTAGTGCTTGATTTGCCAACATTCGCTTAAGTACTAGTAGGCAATCTTTAGATTGATGGCCGTGCATACCACATGCATTGCAATTCCCATTGAATTTGACTCTAAATGTGGAACATTCACTCGTGCTATGTGGTCCTAAGCACACCGAACACCATTGTTGCTCTCTCCTTGGGTACATATGGCTATTTTGAGGAGCTCGATTACCCCTAAAGGGAGAGCCTTAGTAAGGTCGATCACAGACATTTCAGATATCTTGGGCTCCTTGGCAATAGGTTTTACTGTCATTGGCTCCTGCCCAGATACTTGCGAACTAACGGATTTTGTCTCCGAAGACACCTTTTTACCTGCAATCATCAAGTTGTCTTCTAACTGGATTGCATTGGTGACTGCTTCCCACGTTGTAAGACCTCTAATGACTAGGCCATTGTATATGTCCTCGTGGCGCAATCCTCGGATGAATCTATCGAGCAGTTGGTTATTATTGAAGCGCTCATCGTCGGGAGTGCAGCGAGAATTTAGATGCTTCAATCGACTTATAAAGTCTCTCACTGACTCCCCTTCCTCGCGTTCAGCTTTTTGGAGTTGAGATGCTACTCCCCAAAGCACACCCACGTATGTATTCTGTCAAGAACAATCTCTTGAGAGTGGGGTAGTGAGTGCGCTCTTCAACCCTTAAGGTTCGATACCAATCTCCGGCCTTCCCACTCAAGGTTAAGCCTAAGGCTTTACACTTATGCAGCTCATTGTGCTCTTCCAAGGAATCACACACGTGTTCAAAGACTTCAATGTGCTTCCTAACATCCTCATTACCCACTGAAGTTTTGAGTGAGCTTAGCCACTTGTACTGCCTTGCTTCTAGGTTCTCTCTCAGGTATACCCCGCATGTTTTCCGCAATAGATCGTCCGATCGTCTGAGCAAACGTTGCGAGATCACCTAGGTGAGCAGGCATAGCTGGTGGAGGCACTTCTGGGATAGCTTGGCTGATAGGAGTTGGCGTTGGTCTGGGTATGTTGGCAAATGACGTAGGATATGATATGTGGCTAGGCCTAGCTCCTCTTGGATAAGGGTTGTGATAAGGCGGTCGTGGAGCATACGCCATTGGCATACTAAGAGGCATAGGAGCTACATGAGCATGAGTAGTGATAGGTACATATGGTCGATAGACACTGGCACGCGCTGTTATAGGTACTGTTCCACTAGGTAGCGGCGACGTACTAACTACAGCGGTAACAGGTGCACTTTCCGTCATGCTCATCATTGGGGTAGGCATTGTGGATTCCCTAATCGAAAGTTGAGCCAAGGTTGGAAAGCTAAAGTTACTGCTCGTGGGCTCAACCTGCATTGAGACTCCAGGCGAAACAACATACGAAGGGTCTATGGGACTCACCGAGGGAGTCTCCCCAATTGTGATAGGGTTGGTTGTTTGGCCTTGCCCGTATCCAAAAATCTCATAGGGCCAGTGGAAACTAAGTTCACTCCCCTATTTTGCCTCTCAATTTGGATAATTCTATGAATAACCTCACATATCATTTGTTGTTGCTCCTCTAGATTAGTGGCGCTAGATGTAGACCGTAGGACTTCTAACCAACCTACATGGTATGTGTAACCCGTGTATAGGTCAGTTAGAGTCTCTGTGTGTAGATCATATTCCCAATTTTCATTGAGAAATATCCCATCCAGACTTGGTGTGCCAAACGGTTCTCTTGAAGTGGACGCAATGTCACTTCTTATGGATTGGCTTCTAGGGACCTCTACTTTAGGAAGAGCATAGGAAGGTGGTAGCTCAGTAGGGCCCTCATTAAATGAAGTGGGTAGAATATCCACATGGACACTCTTTGGGAGGGTAGGGTCTACATAAGATATGAATGGCGAATCTACTACCCCTCCTTCTTCATTTACTTCGCTTGTCGCATGTTCCGAGCGTGTAGCTCTACTAAAGGTCTCTATTAGACGACTAAACATGCTAGATCTGGGTTGTGGGGCCCAAACTGGCATGTTTTGGCTTGTCTCCTCAGGGTTCTTGGTAGGGTGCCCTTCCATGGCTTCTGAGTCAGAGGACGAGTCACTATCCACTATTCGTGGATCTTGGGTTGCACTCCCTTGGGTTCCAGCCGAAGGCCAAGATGCTAACGTGGAGGGATGGTGTGAGCCTGCGTAGACTGAAACGCTTTCTAGTGGCTCAGACTCTAGCACCCGACCAGAGCATAGATGCATGTGACGTGGTTACCCCACGTGCGTTGGTAACTACCCTTGAAGCCCACACAAGTGGTTTCTTGGGTATTTCGCACCCCGTTTTTACTTGTTTTTAGATTGTTTTTAACTCGTTTTTGACCCCTTTACTTACGGTCGAACTTGGCCTAGGGCGTGTGATAGCTCGAAACGAGCGTATCGTTCAAAGGGTCCTAGCGTGCTTTACAGCACCGTGTTTGCCTATCCGGAGCTCTCGTGGTCCTCAAAACGGTCCGTTTCCCTATGGGGGAAGGGGCAAAAGCCTATTTGCTTGTGGAGGAAAGGGTGAGGGCTTTATCCCACGCTCACTTTACTCCTTGGGGAGTGGGCTACATATAGGGCACAACTTCCCATAAGCTCTCACTTGAAAGAAAGCTATGGAGGCTCACTCTCCTATATATATATATCAAAAGACCGAGGCCGGGGTCGGGGTCTCGGGGTCGATTGGGGGTTTTTCTTTTCAAAAATTTTTTCTCCAATTAAAAAATCTGTCCTCTCCACACGTTTGGTTTTTTCTTTAAAAATAAAGTTTAACTTTTTATTTTTTACTTTTTTTATTTTTTAAAATTATTATTTTTTATTTTTTATTTTTTTGAGATAAGTTTTCTAGGGTTTCTTTCTAGGTTTCAGCCTTGCGGTTCGCACACAGCACAGGTCTGGGGATTCAGCAATCCCCCTCACGCAGAAAACCAGATACGAGAACGCACGCCCACACGCGGAGCGAAAAAATAACAAAAGAAACAGAAATGCAGAAGACAAATTGCAGATACAGATTGCAAAACACGGAAACACCTCAACAACAAACACACAGTCGCTTTCCTACAGTGTAAATTGAACTTCACGCAGCAGCCCGAGCTGCAAACTGGAGCTTGGTACAGGGCAACTCCCCGACAGCGGCGCCAAAAATGTGCGCTTTTGCCGCACAGGTCGTAGCTGGGGACTTGCCGAACACCGTATGCGAGCCACGAATGGCTGCAAGCATACAACCAGGAAAGCAAGCTCAACAGAATGCAAAAGGTGTGTCACTCACCGCTCAACCGCCGCCTTGAAGGATTCCCGCGTCGCAGCAGTGAAGAAGGAGCCGCCGTCGTCGCTCTACCGCCTCTCCGCCGCCGTGCCGCTACACAGTGCTCGATCGCTCTCTCACTCTCTCTCTCTCTCTCACACACACGCAGGAGAAGGAAACCAAGGAGATAAGGCAAGAGCACTCTTGTATTCACAACACATGAGAATGAGGGTTTTAGGGTTATATTTGACTCTTATAGGTGACTTGGCCGTTCACACATGGGCGCCCATACATGGCCGGCCGATCCTAACCCTTACCCTGCTGATATTCAAGGTGCGCCTCTCATCGGCGATCACCCAATCCCTTTATCCTTAACATATGGTGCCGACAAGCCCGGCCCATGACTCAGAATATTTAAATTAATGACGTAAAACATAGTACGTCTCAATGTCCGTCACATAGGTTAACAAATATGTGTAGAATTCATTAAGTCTTATGACAAGAGGACAGATATAGGCAAGGTAACTTTACAAGAGGGAACCAAGTAAAGAGTCACGATAAAAGAGAATGACATCTGCCAAGAAATGCAGTTGCCACCATTAACCCAAACCCATAGGGTAGAGCATAAGGATCCACCAGAGAAACACCAAGGGAGTTGAACCATGGTGTCCCTTGGCACGAGGTTATCTTGGAAAGCTAGTATATAATATAGGTTTCCATGTGCATTATTAGATTGCTAGTGTATGGATTGTATTGTGTTTCTTTCCTGTTGAGTGCGCTTGCTTGGTTGACGTAGGTGCAATATCAAAATGCATTGGAGAAGAAGATTGGTTCTTTCAAAGGTCCAATGAGGAGTTTGCTAAGTTGGAGAAGAAGGAATCTGAAAACCTCACTAGAAAGAACTGAGACAAAATAGACAAGTATAAATTTTTAGATTCTTCGGCTTCTATCTTGCAATGGATCTTGAAAATCATTTGTCACCCTAGATTTGAAGACTTCTTTTTCTTTGACAGATCTGGAATGTTTTGGATCCAAAGTTGGGATAAATGGAGGAAGGCAGTACTTTCTTTGAAAAGGAGCGAGGATAGTTTCGTTTCATTGGAGAAGCTTAATTTGCTAGCTATGTGTCATGTGAGGACGGATGTGAGGTTGTGATGGCTTTCGCTAAGCTATGTTTGTTATTCTCAAGGGCGACCACAAGTATAGAATGCGATCTTCCAACTTCATTGGATTTGTGGATGGTTACTTTTAATGATTTATCTTTGCATATGGGATTGATGTGTTTTGGTGTGTTATCCATAGATGGCTCTCTAGAGAACTTGTTCTGGACAAAATCTAGAAATGTTCTTTAGAGATTTTCGCCGACTATGTCCATCCCAAAGGGCATTGTGTTGCCATCTGATTATACACTCCAAGATTACTACAAGGACGTGAAGATAGAAGCACACGGAGATACATGTTCCCGTTGTTGGTAAGAATGATTGATGTTCGTTCAAGCGACAAAGAGGTAAGGCTCTAAGAAGGTGGATATGGTGCAGATGGCCGCCCATCGTCTGGTGTTCGGGTACATACAATCTAACCTCTTTCATTGGTTTCTGCTTGGCATAATTTTGTATATTGGTTATGTTTTAGTATACTATGGGTTCATTGCATTGTTTTTTCAAAAGATATTTACTCAGTTTAAAGGAGAGCCAACTTTTAGGTGGTTTGCCTATGTGGGCAAGGTAGTGGAACTCCATGGCTAATGGGGAAACCACCATGTACCCCCCAAATTTCCATTCTCTCAACCATTGGGAGTTGGATACTTTTCCATGGTGGTGGAGAAAGGCAACGTCTTGGTACGACAGAAAGAGGCCTTTAGGACGCATTCTATGATGAAAAAGGATGCATCAGATGATCCCCCTTTACTAGCACATGGTTTGTTAAGCAATTTGTGAAACCTTAATGTGAAGTTTGTTTTTTTCTCTTCCTAAATTTGTTTATGGGGTGGAAGGTAAGCCAAAAAGAAAGCAGGCGGCCAATGTTGTTGAGCCACTTGTGGACCACATTGATGGTGACTTGTTATGTACCTGGATTCTGCACCCACCTTCTCTTCTTCAGAGAGAAGACCCTTGTTTGAGGCATTGTGTATGGGGGCCGTAGACTCTTATGTTCTGCACTATCCTGCCACCAGTGAGTGAGTGCACTCTCAATAGTGGAGGATTGGAGCTTCGAGGGGGGCTAGAGATGAGCCACACATTTATGTTGCGTTTCTTGGAGCTGTTTTGCCGTTCATGAGGTATTGTCTTCGAGATGGGGTGCGGCACGGTTCTCACTATGAAGGCATGCCTCCATTCAGGGAGATCTTGTGTTTCCCTCGACATAGATGACGGCATCATCTCTCGCTATGTAGAGCCTTACTTGAGTACCTACGCATGCGAAGGCTCATCTATGAGGAGGAGAGTGGATGAGCACTTGGAGGATAAGATCGATGCTTGTGCGAGGGTGAACCCCTATGATAACTAGTGAGCTTTGACAATCCCTCTTTGACTTCTTTTTGTGGTTAGTTGCTAGATTTGGTTTTATACTACACTAGCATTCCCATTAGCATTGTCTCTGTCATATGTAGTATTTCTTGTTGACTATTTATGACGATGGATGACTATTTTGTGATGCATTTTGTGAAGCCCATTATGAAGACCAAATGAAGGAAGCACACCATGGGAAAGCTTGAAGAAGCTATTTCACACATAAGGAAACATAGGCATTAACATTTTCTAGAAGGCTAATTGGGCATTAGAAAAGAATAGTAAGGCTATGTAGAGGCTAATTTAGTTTTCTAGTGATGACCTAGTGGAAAACTAGAGCAAAATATGATGTGATGGGGAGAGAAATACACCTTTTATAGATGGAAGTCACCCTCCCTCTCTTTGTTACATATGACCGAATGTAAATCTCTCATCTCCCATGACATAATGGTGGAAATCACCATCCATCAATTGTATCCTTTGGCTAGGTCTGTCCTCTAATTATTTATTTGGAGATTCTTCAAGCATGAGATAAGCATTCAAGTCATGTAGGTTCTTATATGGCACTTCCACTTTATAAATGTAAAAATTCTCCTCATCCATGTATGCATGGTAGAAAAGTCTTCACAATTATGCACTTCTCCACACTTCTCCATGTGCTTCCACATGCCTTCCACACTCTACCTAATATTAAATTACAAAAGTCAAGCCATATAGACATTAAGGCCCACTTTAATTTCCACATCACTCCCATACAACCATACCAAATTATTTATAGAGCATAATTATGGTCTTTACATTCATGTGCACATTGGCACATGAAATAAAACCTTAGGAAATAAAATATTAAAATCCATTAGCGGGTAGCTGTCCAAAAGCCGTTGTGCCATCATGACATTGTAGGTGTTGAAAGTTTCTTGAACAATCTTCTAGCTTTTTTCATTCCACTGTGGGCCTTATAGGCCTCGAGAAAGTCATCATCATGCCATCCTTCCATGGTGGGCCCATCCACACCATATTGACACTTCACTGTGGGCCCAGCAAGCTTCATGAGCACCTCACCATGTTTGTGTTTCCACAAGTCACCACAACATTGTGGCCCCACAAGTTTCCACCTTTATTGCTGTTACAAAATATGTACAAAAGTTAAAAGCTAAAAATATTAATTTTTGGTGTCAAAGTGATATTTCCATCCCCAGTTTTGTGTGGAATATCAGGAACTATCTTAGGGCTATGCTCAATGTGCTAGTTTTTGGCATTTGAGTGGTGGTTTAGTAGCATCATGCTAAAGTTAAAACCCATGAGCTATAGAGTGAAATTGGCATTCCATTCTGTACTTTTAGTCCTAGAGCAAGAACTATCACATGTAAAATGTTTTGGCGGTATGGGACCCAGGGTGTCTATGTGAGGTCTCTTGATGCCCCTATATCTCTAGCTCAGGGATGTTGACACATGTAAGGTGAGGTCCTAACCTTTTGTTGATAATAAATAACAAGTTTCTTAGGAGTCTTGAGTTTGCACAAGGTTTCGACTAATATCTAAGCTAAAATGATAGTTGGCTTAAATTATGATCTCTTTTTAACTGTAAGAATTGTTTCATAATATATTTTGTGAAAGAAAAAGGTCTTATTATATAGTTCAATCCTAAATTAAAGGGATTTAGCTATATAGTTTGTTTCGTAATATATTTTGTGAAAGAAAAGGTCTTATTATATAGTTCAATCCTAAATTAAAGGGATTTAGTTAGTTATTGCATTCTTTGAGGATAGTGGTAAGAATTATTTGATCTGCTAGGAGTGTATTTTGTTTGTTTTGTCTTTAAGAATCTCCATGTACTAATAATACCAATGATAGCAGTCTACTTTGTTTGTTTTGTCTTCAGGAATCTCCATGTTCTAATAAAGCCAACAATAGGAGGAAGCTAAATTTGGACTTGTGCCCATATTAAAATCTTACCTTAAGAAAATCTCCATATGATGATAAATAATTGCTAGGAGGATGATGCTAATTTGGAACTTTGCTCTCAAGATGTGGTGACATCCTAGAGGATTGGGACACCAAGATTAGAAGCCAAGGATTAAACAGTGTATTGGCATGAGAATGTATCTTTGAGCTTCTTGAGAGTTTTTCTAACTCATAAAGATAAGAAAGCATAGTTTCCACAAAGGATCACACAAGAAACCAAAGGAGGTTACACCACATAGTACTCTGCACACTCTCTCACACTGTCTAGTGAGTGAGAGCTAACTGAATTTATAGGCCTCCATGGGATTAACACCTAGATCCACTTTCCTCTCTACCTTCTCCACCTCTTGTACACAATAGGGAGGTGCCTTAATCAGTGGAGATTCATGCCACCTAGAAGTGCCACCCAACCCTTGATGTGTCACCATTCTAGCATAACACTAGAACCTTAGACCAAGACCTCTAACTAATAATTCATTAAGGATTAATGTGATGTTACACCATAAGATATGGAAGTAGATCACCTAAACTAATAGGCCAAGTAGGATGCATGCAAATGTGGTCTGTGTGCAATCTTGGTGGATAGAAGGAGATCTTCCTGAGACACCTTGTCCTTGGGTTGCAAGGCCCAAACATGTGCTCAAACGACCTCGAATGGGCCTAGAAAAAACTATTGCACATAGACCTCATAGATCCTTGTCATAGTCTAATAGGATCAACTAGGTGATGTGGTCTGTTTCGGTCCATATGGACAAGTTGGATGTTTAGGAGATGGCTTATGTAGAGTTAGAACCATGTTGCAACCATGGCAAGTAGGATGTATGTAAGTGTGGGATGATTAGCCGCACACTTGAGTAGAAGGATATCTTCGCGACACCTTGTCCTCTGGTTATGAGGTCCAAATCAGCACCCAGATGACCTCGTATGGGTTTGGAAGCTATGCATAGATCATAGGTCTTTGTTATAGTCTAATATGGTCTGTTGGCTCGGTCCATATGGACCAATCACAAGGTGGTCAACCTACATCTTCATTGCATTGTGCACCTTTGTATGAGCATGGCATCCTTTATCCATAATACCTAGACGGCCATCAAAGCTCCTTTTCTAGAGCGCATGGGTGGGTAGACGCCATCAATTTATAACTTTGGTTGCAATAATTCAGAATTATTATCCATCTCTCTTGCATCAAGTTCTTTTAGCTTGTGATCCAGTCCACAAAGTGTATTTTCTTACATTTCTCGGTGTATCGGTACACTCAAGCATGGGAGACTCTTTTATAAAGGAATGAATTCCATGATTAGTGAATCTTAATAATGGTGCTAATGATGGTTCTCCCCAGCAATGGCACAAAATATGTTTTGCCTTATTGAAGAAGGGCCGTTGGGAGACTTGCCCCACAAAACCGAACTTATCGTTCAACCCTCATATTGGTGAGAGGTTGCTCCTCAATTCATCTTCCCATAGTCATTGTCTTTTCATGTTGTAGGTGTTGTGATTGGTGAAGCCAAACCTTGTGCAAAAGCTCCCAGCTCCTCACATCTTCTCACTTAGAATGCCTAGCTAGACGCACAGGTAGACGCATGATTTAATGGACGGCATTGCCTTCCCAAACCCTAAGCATCAACATATCTACATGTAGTAGCTTAGAATTACAAGGGAGAGAGAGTAGAGTATACACCTATTGTTGCACAAACGGGACTTATTTTACAAAGAAGAGGAAATTAACTTACATACTTCATAAGCCATTTCTCACTAGGCTACCTAGGAGTAAAAAGTGACATGAAGGCACCCATTGGTAGTTTTAGCTCTTCTACATAGGCTTGGCCTTATTTTCCAATTTCCTCATGATAAAGCTTAATGCCCGCGTATAGACATCTTGGGCATTTAAGCTTATTTAAATAGGCTTGGCCTTATTTTCGCGGTAAGCTTAATGCTCAAGATGTATAGACATCCTTTAGATGGAAAAAATTCTTTTACAATATAATCATGATGGGATGAAGACCTCGGTCTTCATGATGGGATGAAGACCTCTTTGATGGAATTAAGCCGGATACTATAACCATGTGATTATTGATTGTATTCCATGTCAATAAAGCATTCCATGTTAACAAGAGTATATCACCAATCCAAGCTACGAATCCACCAACTCCTACATGCAACAAATGGGGTGTAGAACATCTCTACATGGATTGTCCATTGTTGGCGCTTATTAACAATCAGCCATGCAACCCTTAATTACGATGCTAGTATTAGCATACTAAGAGAAATGGAAAGGTGACTCCAATATCTTTGTAATACCTTTGTATGTGCTCTTATTCAATTGCAAGCAATGTTAAAAAACATCTAAATCTAGACAAAAAAGAAAAAATAAGAGATGGGTAAAGGTAAAAACCAAGTTGTGATCTAAGAGTAGATCCGATAAGGATGTAGCCATGGTCTCTACAACTTCCTCCTCTCGAGAGGATCTAGCAATGGAACAATCCAAACCAATTGCAATTTAGGCTAAAAGGGAAGACCCCACAAACATTTGGTAAATAACCTAATCTTGTGGAGGAAAGGGTAAACTCGAAGAAGCTACCAACTTGGTGCGAAAGTGTCAAGAAAAATTTGAGGCAAGGCTCAAGACTAGCAAGGGCCTTGAAACAATACATCCCAATGTGATATCATCAACCCCACAGCTTGCAAAGCCATTAGACATACCAAGCCAGATCTCAAAGCTTCGAGAAGAGAAATCTAATCATATATTTGAACCATATTTTATGTTTAAAATATTTGAGGAAAGTTTGGCATGTGCATGATAAAGATCTAGCAGTTCCTTAGTCACCTATGAGTGATCCTATGGATCATGAAAGGGACATGAGAACTTACCAAAGGGACATAAAAATTCACTACATTCCTATCTTTGGGAATTAGAATGCCATCAGATAATTGCTACAAAGAAATCCTATAGGGTCTACGGATAAAATTTAAGGATTGGATGAGATTGTAACCTCTGATGAAGGTTTTTTCGCTCGCGAGACGACAGCTTGGCTGGTAATTTATACTCTATGGTGGTTGGCACATCTTATGTGTGTAGAAATCAATTTATTTATTAGTTCATAAGGTACCAATGCTATTTTTTGGAAAAGAAAGCCTAAATTTAGATAGAGGAAGCTATTATTGACTCCTTGGGTCTATTTTTTGTAATAAAAGATATAATTACTCCATATGGGAAAGCTAAGCCACCATCTGGAGAGAGAAGATGATATTGTTTCTACTTATAAACGTACATGTCAAGATTAATTGAGTCTAATTAATTGTTCCAATCATTGTGATTGTTAACACTTGTGAGTATTAGGTGTTGAGCATTACAAGGATTCACATTGAGGTGTCGCATCTCGGCATGTTAGTGTGCGATCACTGATCATGGTGTCATGTGGAGTATTTATGACAATGTGCCAATTTTTATATTTAATTAACAATGTATTTCGAATGTGGTCAAGTGTTTTATTTGTAATATCAATTTATATTCCATGAGTAGCACATCTTATATGTAGGAAATCAATTTATTTAATGTGTAAGAAGTCGGTTTATTTATTGTGTAAAGGAAATGCTCAAGGCACCAATGCTATTTTTTTCTCGGACAGCAAAATTTGGAAGGAGTGAGCTATTATTGGCACCATTGTCTAATTTTGGCCAAAAAAAAAAGATATAAATGTGCACATGAAAAACAATGGACACAAACTACCTATGGACAAGCCATAGCCCTTGACAAGGTGACCACCCCTTGGCGGATAATAAAGTTCTAAACTTACCCTTACAAAGTTGTCAAGGCACAAAGAACAGGTACAAAGTCTCACATGAAAGGAAAATACTATAGGAAACCACATAAAGCAAACATATCATTTTTGGAAGAGAGGATAGTACACAAAGAACCACATATTCACTCTTTGAATATTAATTAATTTTTTCATGGATGCCCGAATTTAATTTTTGCTATAGAACTTATGCACATTAAGGTTTGCAACCTTAGTAATAACCTTAGTGTAGGATAAATTTTAATATTTATTCATTAATCCTTGTACAATTTACAATTTGACAATTTTTTTTATAAAAGCTAGCAATTTCACAACCGTGAGCTTCAAAGATGTTTAAAAAAAAATGGAGCACTTCAATTTAATGAAAACCATCATATTTTTTAAAAAAAATCGCATGTACACGAGCAAAAATTGGATATGAAGAACCAAAAAAAATTTCACGAACGACATGTGAAGCTGACGCTTCAACGCAAATAGCTCTTCACATTTGACAATTTCACATATAAAAAAAAAAAGCTAGCAATTTCACAACCATAAGCTTCAAAGATGTAGATGCTCTTCTCTCTCCCAGGGCCATGCGAAGATGAAAACCTTTAAGCGCGATTTTAATTAATAAATAGAGACCAAAATTTTTTTTTCGGGTTATCCCCCCTACGTCGTCGACCTCATCCTCGTCCTCGTCATCTCCTCCACGGCCACCCCCTCCGTCTCCTCCTCTCCCTCCCTCCCTTGATGACGAGCCCTATTCACAAACTCTTAACCCCTCTACAAAAGTAGGAAAAGTGATGGTCCCAACTGAGTTAGTGCAGTGGTCAAGCTTGTGACTTGTAACCTCTAGGTTATGAGTTCAAGTCCCACTAGGCTCTCTCATGTTATAAAGGGACACCTATGCTCGCTTGATGTGTTTGGTTGCTCGGGCTCTTGCCCATTGAACACTCGAGTGACTCCTCCTCCTCGGGTGGTGGATCACCCGAGATAGGAGGGGATCCATACGAGACCCCTCTGTTGTTCCAGCCCTCGACTCATCGCGGTGGTCATGGGGGATGCCTAATTCGTGGCTCTTGCCCGATGGTACGTGGCCCTTGCCCGACCATGATAATTGGCTAATTGTTGGAAGGGGAAATCGGCTCCACCCACTTGAGTGGGCCCCGGGTGTGTACGAAAAAAGTAGGAAAAGTGATGGCGCACACAGAGATAGGGCAAGGAGGGCGGAGAAGCACACACGGTGGAGTAGGGCACCTTAAGGATTTCTTTTAAAAACCTTCATTTACATCGCCGAGTAGCAACAAAAAGATTAATTAATTAATGCGAAAAAGATCTTGGTAGCATAATAATATTACATTAACAAAAATCCTTTATTCAACACTCACCCTCTCCAATCCTCACATTGCTTGGCACAATATACAACCACATTACCCCCTTGACTACATTCAAAACCACTTGCAGCACAAGGAGATTGACAGCAGCTGTGCAATCTGGGGAAAAGAGCTTTCTCATGCATCCCACTTTCAAAAGACCTGTGTGAAGTTGGCCCTTTCAACTGCCATGGGCAACTACAATCCTACTCACTTCATATAAGTTGAGCCTTTTTCAGATCAGCAACAACTCCTTTTTCTTGTCCCTTTTCTGAGTACAAAACCTGCACCCACGTTGATAAAGTCACATGAGTATTTTATTGAGCTTGAATAATTTGAAAGAATGATTTCAGAGGAAAAAGGGCTCTCTCTCCCCTATTTGGATACATTCCTGTCATTTGTACTTAATGGTCTCATGTAGTACACACACCCTTCTCTCTTGGTGTGTAGATGTTAATGAAATCTCCCTCTCTCTCTCTCTCTCTTTTCTAGGGGAGTATGAGGATCAGCAGTGGCAGTCCTGTTTTCACCTCACCTACGCTCAGTACTTACAATTGTCAGACAGAATGAGGCGGCCCGATTTATGAGGATCTGCATTGCTTTGCCAGGAGCAAGGACATTACATATTGCAGTTTGCCTTTGCAAAGGACTTATTGAAGGATAGCCAATTCCTTATAATGGAATTTGCCTAACAACGACTTTCAATGCCCGAATAGGCAGTCGATAGGTGCATATGTACAATAGAGTATCCCGACACAACCTGTTTGTCCTCTGCTACCACTTCCATGGAGTTGAAGCAAGGCTAAAGGCCACCTAAGCTATATGCATGACAGACAAAAGCTTTGAGCTATCCACTTGGCTTGCTCACTAGAGATACCACTGTCCCCCACTATACCTCGTGGACGCGTTGGGCATTCCCAGCTCTGGCCTACAAGACAGACCAATTGTTACATACCTAGCACTAACCCTTGGGTCTTGGATTTATTAAATCCAAGGTTATTGGCTATTTAAGACTGGACTGTTATTTATAGCGGCAATAAGCACTATATAAGTGAGTCTTGGCTTATTATTGATTCATTGTGGTCTGGACCTAGACCAAGAGGTTTACTCCTGCCATGGCCATGACGGATCACGCGCAGTCTTGCCGAGTGCCCCTATGGGCAGGCACTGGTGGTATGGGACGCCAAGGCTAACTGGCATAGACCCGTGGGAGTGGAAACTTAGCCCCTAGCTCGGGGCACGTTTGCGGATGCAAACCTACGGTTGGGTGGTGAGCTTGCCTGCGCCCCTTTTATTTGGTTCCTCTAATCTTGTTTATGCATGTATTAGGTGATCCTTGGGAGGAGTCCCTTACACCAATGCTCTGATACCAATGTTACATGCGAACACATGGACACCGGTCTTCTTGTGCTTTGATTTGCCTCATGGTAAACCTAATGTTGTGATAACAATGAAACATGCGAAGCGGAAGCATGCTATAAGTGCCGCAATGAATGCTAATTAATGCTAATTAGATGCACAAAACTGAAAATGCACTTGAGCTTGTGTTTCAACCTAATCTACTGTATATGCATTAACTAAAAGAATGATCATGGATATTTACAATTCTGAATTCAGATCTTGACTAGATCTAGTCTTGGATTTGACTCCTGCTAACTTGCATTAACTGCTAGTGATGAGAGCTCGGTACTATGAATTCATATTGCAGAAGCCATGGTTAAGTTCCTCGATGGTTCTAACTTCTAGTAAAGTTATTCATCCAGATGGTGTCAAGGCTGACTAGATCGTTTAAAAGTCATCTTTAACAGCAATGAGATAGCAGTACCATGAGTTCTTATTGCACAAGCCATGGTTAAGATCTCCAATAAAACTATTCATTTTGATGGTATCAAGGGGGAACAGTTCTAAGAAAAAGGCCATTCACCACTTAACTCACAGACTTGCAATTTTCAACTTTGAAGTAACAAAATGCCACATACAACGCTGAAAATACCTTGTCAATAATACCATAATCCACAGCCTCAGGAGGACTAAAATACTTTGGCCGTCTGATATCTTCTTCAATTTTTTCCTTTGAGTGCCCTGTATGTCTAGCATAAAGTGCAACCTGCAATACCATCACCTGCATTAAACTGCTGCTGCAGAGCACTGAAACCTTAACATGTTCCCAAAAAGAACCTTAATGTTTCATAAACAAACCCTGCATGGGCAATCATCTTACGAATGCCAAGAAAATCCATGAAACCAACTTGGGCAACATGTATAAGGAGGTACCAGTTCATTTTTGACATTGCGAACTTCTCTGCGTGCAATATCAATGTCGGTAGCTTGACCTCTGAATTGCGCAATTGGCTGGAAGAGATAAATGTATCAGAACCTGAACCCCACTACACTATTCAGACTCTTCATTCTCATCAAAGTTAACACAAATACCTGTTTAATCATGATTGTGGACGATGGAAGAGCTGCACGATTTCCTTTAGAACCAGCAGACAGAAGCAGTGCAGCTTCTCCCCAAGCATTGCCAACACAAAGTGTGAAAATAGGAGGCTTCACATACCTGTTAGTCAGCATTCAATTAAACAGTTACACCTCTCTCGACCATCGCAAATCCAATTCCTCCCACCTAACACATACTTTAAATCTTTTCTTCAATATTTAGTGCAAAAAAGCACCAAGAGGGTTAGAGGCAGTGATTCGAGACTAAATTTCAAACAGTATGAAGATCAATCCCTTGGAAGACATGATTATGAAAACACAACTTAATGAAGAGAGAGAGAGAGAGAGAGAGAGAGAGAGAGAGAGAGCACTAAATTGGGTCCCAAACGACCCACTTACGGGCCCCCATCTTTTTGTGTATTTGCTTGTATTACTGGATTGCCCTAAGCACATCAATGATTTGCTTGACCTTGTGGACGAAGCGCCGGCTGAGTTCCAGGCTAACTACCAGCATCGACTTGCTCACCCGAGCTGGTTCCTTGCTTCGCAGGCTACAGGCAGATGTGTAAGACTCCCTAGCACTTCTGTCTTGCAAAGTTAGCACTCCTTGGAAGTTGGCATTGATCTCTACTGCTGACGGGTTCAGGTCTGCTCTTCTTCAATAATCTTGAGATGCGAAATGAGGCAGCCAAAGTGTCTTTTTTATAGTTTCCTACGGTAGGGGACCCATTCATGTACTCAATCAGTCCCACAGTTTTTACACTTACCCTGATTCATGCTTTTTTTCCATGAATCGGTGTTAAGTCTTGTTCTCTATGGTTGGATTAGTGGGAATGTTACTGTGATCAAATCATATTGTGCCCATAGTTATGGTACACACAGATTTGGAGCTGATTTGGGATTACTGCAGAGAGTCCTTCTAGTCACCTCCTAAAAGGGGGACGAGTCGACAGCCGGCTGTGGGGGTACGCATGAGTGTATGCAGGGAAGCGTGGAGAAGAGGCGGAAATGCCTTTTGTGTAGAAGAGAGATAGAAGGCAACTGCTGTGAGCTCTGTTCTGGTCGCACAGTAACCTTGGTTGGGGCTTGGGTAGCCGGCATGTCTGCAGAGGCACCCACATGCATGGGCGGTCCCCTCACATGGCTCATGTGTGGATTGGATGGTGCACAATAGCGTGCACAGAGATGGGTTTTGATGCACTGAAGTATCTGCAGCAGAGAGAGAGGGACTGCTTTTGTTGCGTGCTCTGTGGACTGCACAGCAGTCCATACAGGGGCTGCCCTGTAGCCAGCCATGTGCAAGATGGACCCAGAGAGGGCGCCTGTGTACACACGTGGCTGGTCAGAGTAGGCACCCATGTATGGGCAACCGGGTGTGTGGCGTAGGCACACTACAAGTAGTGCGAATCTTAATAAGCATGGGTATGGCCAGTCCAATGTTTTTTTTAGCAAGTTTGTGCCTGAAAGGGATGAAACAAGTTGCTTTTGGTGCATGTGAGCCTTTTTTCATAAAAGAGCCACATGTGGGCCTTTTTTAGTAAAAGAGTGTGCTTTCCCAATTTACCCTCAAGTGGACTGCGGGCAGCTGATCGACCTGTTTTGGGGCTGCTTTTCTGCAGGAAACACACATTTTTACTTACATGCTCTAATCACCTTGCTTCTCTATCATATTTAGGCTTTCTAATTTGCTTAAAAGCTGCAGTTAACCTTAAGTACAGATTAGTGCTAACCATCTCTGCACTATTAGGTGGTGCTTTTTGGTGTAAAATAAGAAGAGTATATATAGCATGTACATTAGTCCATTGGTAATGATGCTATTTTTGGGTATGCGTATTCCATGAGAGTTCACTATGTGAATGATGAAGACTTTGGTGGGATTATGCGAAAGCTAGCGGATGGTCAAACACTTAATCATTATTCCTTGAAAGAGGGATATTTGATGATGGATACACAGTTATGCGTAACCAAGGATTTGAGGCAAAAAGTGATTGAAGAGTCACATGCACCACCTTCTGCAGGGCATAGAGGTATTTCTTCTACTACGCAAGCATTGGTACGATACTTCTATTGGCCTAGCATGAGTATCCAAATGTTTTGACTTGTCAAACGGTTAAGTATAATCGTCAAAAGACTCCAAGACTGCTTATGCCTCTACCCGTGCCCAAGACTCAAGAGGCCATGGGAAAGTATAACGATGGACTTCATTTTTGACTTGCCGAAGTCAAAGTTTAGAAATGATGGTATTTGGACCATTGATTGTGGACAAATTCAGTAAGCAAGCTCATTTCATTCCAATAAGGAAGACCATCAAAGCAAACCACATGCCAAGGATTTTTCTAGCACAGGTGTTCAAACTTCATGGAATGCCCAAGTCTATCGTTGGTGATCAAGATCCCAGGACCACGAGTTTATTTTGGAGGGCATTGTTTCATAATATGGGGACGAAATTGGATTTTTCTTCCTCGTATCATCCACAAACGAATGGCCAAAGTGAGAGAGCAAATTCAACCGTATTGGATTTGTTAAAGTGCTATGTGGCAGAACAAAAAACGGAGTGGGAGAAGTATCTTTCACTAGTAGAGTTTGCCTATAATAATACAATGCATAGTTCCACAGGAAAGGCACTATTTGAGGTTGTTTGTAGCAAAGTTGTACTACCACTTGGCACCACTTCTAAGGACTAAGGTAGATCTTTGGCAGATGAGTATGTCAGAGATTTGGATATGGATTTTGCACAGGTGCGGACAGCCATAGAGAGGTCAAGGGCTAAGCAGAAAAAGGCTGCGGATAAGCATAGAAGGCGGTGGAGTACAAGGAAGGCGGTTGGGTATTGTTGAAGTTTGAGAAAGCAAGCTTCGCAAGAAAACACGGGCAAAGAGAAGGTTTATCCTAAGTTGTCCAACAAGTACTATGGACCTTTCCAAATATTGGAAAAGATCAACGTATTGGCTTTCAGACTAGTATTACCCGATCATTGGAGGATTCGCAATGCTTTTCATGCGAGTCTCCTAAGAGCTTATTAGGGTCCCGAACCTTCGGAACCAGTGAAGGAGGTGTGACATGTGGAAGCTTCGAGGGAGATCAGTAACTTCAATGCTCAGAAATCAGCAATAGTTCATGACGAGAATAACGCACAAAACTGAAAATAGATGTGCAGAAAATATATATATATATATATATATATATAGAGAGAGAGAGAGAGAGAGAGAGAGAGGGAGGGAGGGAGAAGAGGACACAGTATTGGGTCCCGAATACCCTCTGTAGGGCCCCCACCCACGAATGGTGTATTTGCTTTTATTAGACTGAAGCAAAATCTGAAAATAAAAGACTGAACCTAAACCTTCTTAGCTGAGGATAATCCTCTGCCCTTGACCTTCAAAATCCACCCTTGTGTTAACTCCTCCTTGGCTGTCCAGGCCCCTTGAGTAGCTTCAGCACTTGGTGAAATATGAGATGATTGACCTGAATTATGGCTGGGCTTTATATACCCCTTCAGGTTGTTGGTCGGCTGTCCAACAGGAGTCGGGTGGCAGAAATATTCTCCACGACTGGGTAAAATAGCCACTTATGCTAAATAATCAGCATTTTCACACTTTATGAAATATGGCCACTTGCGCATGCATCTGTTGACGTCCAAGGGGCTAGGAAGGCTTGGGAGCCTTCCTAGCCCCTTGGGGTGGCTCATAGCCTTCCCCATGTCCACACTAAAAGCAAACCTAAGCCTTGGGGTAACTCTATGGGCTGGCCCCATTTCCACATGAAAACCTACCTACTCTACATAGATGACATCTGGTCGCATACTGACATCATTCCAGAGGGAGACTCACAGCGCGGACTGGCATTGCTTCATGTGCAGGTGACCTCGGACACATGGAGTAGAACCCTGGCTGACTCGTCCTAGACTGGGCTCACATGGAACCAATTTTCCACTCCAGTTCAGCACCTTCTTGTTCAGATATGTCCACATGGCATCCACGTGTGGGACGCGCGTGACATCCCCTTCTGCTTAACTTGACGGAAGCTGCATAGCCTCCAAATAGTCCGTCAATAAAGCCGGATAGTCGTCGAAGAACTCTTTGTCAAGCCATACTGCTTCATGGGTCCCTCGGTCCTAAAACTTTTTAAGGAACTGTCTTTGTCTTCGGCCTCAGCCATGCTTAAAGCGGTGCAAAAGGATTTGTTCTGGAACCATCGCTTCAGCTTCATCAAAGATATCTGGTTCCGCTTCGTCTTTCACTTCCGAAGGGATCGGACCTGCATATGTGTTGGAATTAGGGTTAGGGTTGCAACAATGCATACACACACACAAGATAAAGAAGCTTGAGAGCACACAAACTCACTAGATTAGAATGAACAAATGTGTGCCAGATACGTTGCTCCAGATACAAAAGATAAGCACACCCCAAAATGAGTAGATAAGAGGGTGTACATACGCACGGGAGAAAAAACTTCCTAGTGAGGAAAAAAGTGCCCCGACGGTCCTAAGTGTGTTCACACATATCACTACCATATAATGCACTTTTCACGAGGAAGAGCCTTCGTGAATAAATCTGCCATGTTGTCATGTGTAGGCACATAGACCAAGCTGCTCTCTGCTCTGCAGAGAGTCTTTCTCTGACAAAGTGGTAATGCACCTCAATGTGCTTAGTGCAAGCATGAAACACTGGGTTTCTCGCAACTGCTAATGCGCTTTGGCTGTCAATGAAAATCGTAGTGCTAGACAACTGTCCAACACCCAAATCAGTAGTTGGACATGCCGACCAATCTCTACCTCGTGACGTCCCATACCGCCATGAAGCTACCCTCGCAGGCCTTGAGACTGCTGCCGGCCTTGGCTGCATAAAGCAGATGCACATCTGCACTAGATCCAAGCTCCTGACCATAGAGCTCTCACAAAGACACGCGAGACTCTATATTGACTAACCTTGGCCACCCTCTTATAGGCTATTGGCCGGTCACCGGGCATCCACACTTGGACGCCCGCCCGTCCATACTTGGGTGCCCGCCCGTTAGTCTATCTCTAGCCCAACTCGCCAATCAGCTTGCCTAGCTCCAAGCTTCCCCAAACCTCGAAGCTAGTCTTGTGTGCGTGTAGCACACGGTAGATACACACTGTGCACATGACACTTGCCCTTTCTTTTAGGCTTATCACCTTCTTTCTCTGCATCCTTACCTGAGGATTCTGATTTTGGCTCATAGTCACCATGCAAAGAAGCTTTACCTTTGCCTTTCTGATTAGCAACAAAGGCTTGGTCACCAACTCGCACATTAGATCTGTTTTGCCTAGACTGCTCTTCTTGCAAGAGTACTGAAACCAGCTCATCAAATGTAAGGGCATTTGGATTTCCCTTCATCATGAGTCTAAGGGTAGAGGCAAAACTCTGATAAGAATCTGGCAATGCATTGAGAACTGTGGGCACCAATGTTCTGTCAGGATATATCTCATCCACACTAGCAAGTTGCTCCTTAAAATCTTTGATCTTGGTCAAGAAGCTGTTCATTGAGTCTCCCTTATTCATGTGCTCAGACTCCAACTATTTGTGCAGATATGCAACACGTGCTTCATTGCGCACCTGGTATAATGCAGCAAATGCATCCCATGCCTGTTTTGAAGTCTTACATGACCAAATATGAGGAATAATGCTTCGCTTTACAGAAAGTGCAAGCAATGCATGTGTCTGTGCATCTCTTCCATCCCATCTCGTTTGAGCAGCGGTGGGAGGTACTTGTGGTACATGTGGAGGAGCCACATCTATATCAGATTCTACTTCAGATGTACCTGCAACACCTGGTTGCACTGGTAGTTGTGAAACAGGACAAGTTTCACTACCACTGACCACATTCCAAAGACCTTTAGCAACCAGTACATGCCTCGTCATATAGGACCATAATGAATAGTTAGTCCCATCAAGTTTATCCTCAGCAGACAACATGTTGAATACATCACTACTACTAGCCATGACTTTCTACCAAATACAAAATCTTTCAACACGCTGCAAGTACTCAGTATTTTCATTGAATGCAACCCTGGATGGTTGCCAACTGACTCAATCACCTGCAAAGTGTATGAAAAATAACAGAGAGTAGAGAATAGAGTGTTACTGGCAAAAGTATGATAGCCGATAATGTTGAAGACACTGTAGATGCAGTTGCACACCAAATCTTTGCCGCTACACAGCCCAAACACCCAAAATCGAGCAGAACCAATCCAAAATGACGCCTCTCCAGAATGTCTGCAGAAACCTTACGGTGCCCAAAACGCGCCCGAATCGCACCACAGACCCTGAAAACTTTGTATACTTTCTTTACATCACACTACAGTAGACACCTTCTTCTCCTAAGAGGGTATCTCAATCGGAGACAGAAAAATAGGATCGTGAGAAGGGAGACAGACTACTAGATCAAGTGTCAAGGAAGCTAGCTCTGATACCAATTGTTGGAATTAGGATTAGGGTTGCAACAATACACACACACACAAGATAGAGAAGCTTGAGAGTACACAAACTCACTAGATTAGAATGAACAAATGTGTGCCAGATACAAAAGATAAGTACACACTCCAAAATGAGTAGATAAGAGGGTGTACATACGCACGGGGGAAAAAACCTCCTAGTGAGGAAAAAAGTATCCCGGCGGTCCTAAGTGTGTTCACACACATCACTACCATATAATGCTACAATATGGTTTTAACCAACTGATATGGAACACATCGTGCATAGTCCAACTCGGAGGTAGCTTTAACTTCATTGAAACCTTGTTAATCTTTCTCTGGATGGGGAAAGGTCCGAAGCTCCTGAAGGACAGACAACTTTGGGCATCGCTTGCCCACCTGTTTCAACCGTTGCTTCATGATCCGAAGATAAACCCAATCACCTTCGGAAAACTTCATATCCCTTCGGTCTTTGTTGGCCTGTCGAGTGTAGGCCTCCCGCGCTTTAGCAAATGTAACTTGGTTGAACACAATGCTAATCAATACACTTAAATACACTAAGATTTAATGGACACTTGCTCAAAATACAAGAAGTAAATTGCTAAATTGACAAGAGACACACAATGAGCCGGAACGGCCGACCCCTCCCTCAAATAAAGTATATTGATCTTGGGAGAATCAAGTATATAGTGTCATGGGCATTTCTGACCATATTTCCATACCAATGCATATGAATACAGTATTACAAACAAATGGTTGTCTGCAACCCACACTACCCTCTCAAGTGCCCATGTTCCCTACCATCTGCTCTCTATTGTTCCACCAACACATGGTAACAACAATCTGCAAGAGAGCACGTAGGACAAGAGAACACTACACAGGGTATGTGATCTTGTAATCCGGTTCCTCCCTCCTGATACTTGCTCCCATATTTAAGCATAAAAGCTTACCAATAGCAAGTAGAGTCGATGACAACGGAAGTCTTTGCGATGGAAGTCCTTGGAGTGTTGAGATCTTTGATTTGTCGCCTTTCTTCGCGACAAAAGTCTTCAAGAGGATGAAGGGAACCTTGGGAAAGTTTCCCCTATGGTTCAACTCGAGAAAGGAAGACTGAAATTAGGGTTTTCAGCAAAAAGACCAGAAATTACAGCAAAAATGAGAGTTGTTTTGCTGAATTTCAATCATTGCATGGACACCAGTCCGATGTACATACATGATAAGAAAGCACGGGTGGACCAATTGGGTGGCCAAATGGTGACATTTCCCCCGGCTCTAAACAGTTGTCCGCAACTGAAAAGCATCCAAATATGTCTGAAGCACATGCGGGCAATCTCTGAAGAACTCTTCATCTACCCATTTAGCATCAATGGGAAGATAGTTCTTAAACTTCACAAGGTAACGTCTCACAACTTTGCGTGCAGCAAGCTTGCGTTCCTTGTGATACACAATCTGCTCTGGCTGCAAGATCTCCTCAAGCTCATCCACTTCTCGTGGATCCTCAATGACCATTTCACTAGGCTCCGGCCCTACATACTTGCGAAGGAGACTCACATGAAAAGCATTGTGTATGTACCAATGACTAGGTAATGCCAATCTGAAAGCCACTTCATTGATCTTCTCGATCACTCGAAAAGGCCCATAGTACCTGGTTGCAAGCTTAGGATATGCACCCTCTTTGCCAAGCCTCTTTGCAAGTCTTGCTTTCTCAAATTTCAGCAATACCCAATCATTCTCTTTAACATCCAATTGCCTTCTATGCTTGTCGGCAGCCTTTTTATGCTCGTCTTGTGACCTTGCAATGGCTGTCCGCACCTGAGCAAAAGCAATATCCAAGTCTCTTACATACTCATCAACTGCAAATATCTCATCCTTTGTGCGAAGGATGGGTGGCAAAACCACCTTACCATAAACAATCTCAAACGGGGCCTTTCCTGTAGATGCATGCACCGTGTTGTTGTATGCAAATTCCACAAGCGGTAAGTACTTCTCCCAAGAAGACTTCTGATCTGCCACATAACATTTCAAGAGATCCAACAAGGCTAAATTTGTAGCCTCACTTTGCCCATCCGTTTGAGGGTGATAAGCTGATGAGAAGTCCAATTTGGTGCCCATATTATCAAATAAGGCCCGCCAAAAGAGACTTGTAGTCCTGGGATCTCTATCCCCCACAATGGACTTCGGCATTCCATGATGTTTGAACACTTGTGCAAGATATATTTTAACCATATGCTCAGCTTTGATGGTCTTTTTGACCGGCAAGAAATGAGATTGCTTCCTAAACCTGTCCACAATTGTCCAAATTGCATCATTGCCCTGTTGGGTACGTGGCAAATCCATAATGAAATCCATTGTAATACTTTCTCATGGCTGCGTGGGAATAGGCAATGGCTGAAGCAAACCTAGGCCTTTGGCCTATCAAATTTGACTTTCTGACAGGTGATACATGCACGTACATGTGCCTCTATGTCCTTCCGTATACCTGGCCAAAAGAAATACCGCTCAATCATGTGCGTAGTAGACATTATGCCTCTATGACCAGCATATGGAGGAGCATGGCACTCATCCAAAACCTTGTGCCTCATGTCAGACACCACACATAGGCAATTATCTTTCATGAAATAACTCTCTTTGATCACATATGAAGCATGTGCATGACCAGCCATCAAATCAGCCCAAATAGTAGCAAAATCAGCATCCGTATGATACAAAAACGCATGGTAGACAAGTCCCCATGAGAGGCAACCGAGATAGCTGCTACATACGGCTTTCATGACAATGCATCGGCCACTACATTCTTCTTTCCCGGGGTGTGCAAGATCTGAAAATGAAACATAGAGAGGAAATTGACCATCCTCATATGCTTCTCTGACAACTTAGTTTGAGTAAGAAAATACCTCTAACTCTGGTGTTCTGTCTTCACAGTGGAATCAGCCCCAAGAAGGTAATGTTTCCATATAGTAAGTGCATGAATTACAGCCAAGAGCTCTTTCTCATAAATGCCAAGAGAGAGCTCTGCATCATGCAATCTACGACTCTCATAAGCCACGGCATGTCCCTCTTGATTAAGGACAGCTCCTATGCAATTTTCAGAAGCATCACATTCCACACAAAAAGGCTTTTGCAAATCCGGAATGATCAACATTGGACCATGAGTAGTTGCATCTTTCAATTTGAGGAATGCATCTCTCTCTATATTAGTCCATTTGAACACGGCCTTCTTCTTTGTCAAATCATGTAAAGGAGAAGCAATCCATGCAAAGTGCCGAATGAACCTGCGGTAGTAAGAGCATAATCCAAGAAAACTACGGATCTCATGCACCGAACTCAATTCGGGCCAATTCCGAATTACATCAATCTTTGCAGGATCCATCCCCACCCCATCTTTGGACACAACATGTCCAAGATAATGTATCTCTGACAAGAAGAACTCACTCTTCTTTGCATTTATGAAGAGTTTATGCTTATGAAGCTCTTCAAAAACAATAGCCAAATGAGCTTTATGCTCTTCTTCGGTCTTCGAGAAGACTAGGATGTCATCAAAGAAGACACCTATAAATTTCTTGTACCCACGGAATATGTGATCCATCATTCTATTGAATGTAGCCGGGGCATTTGTAAGACCAAAAGGCATAACAAGATACTCATAAAGCCCAAATGCTGTCCTGAAAGCAGTTTTGTGTACATCTTCAGACACTACACGCACTTGATGATACCCACTCTTGAGATCAATTCGGCTAAAGCATGCCGATCCATCCAACTTGTCAAGGATGTCGTCTATGCGTGGAATCGGAAACCGATTCTTGATGGTAAGCTTATTCAAAGCTCTATAATCCACACACATACGAAAGGATCCATCCTTCTTTTGAACCAAGAGGACGGGTGAACAATATGGGGAAGAGCTTGGCTGAACCAAACCCTTCTCAAGAAGCTCATTCACTTACTTCATGATCTCTTTTTGGGATGCACTTACACGATAGGCTAGCCTATTAGGTGGTGAGCTACCCGGCACAAGATCAATGTGATGATCTTCCGATCGTACATGTGGTAACTCATTTGGTAACTCATCAGCAAAACAATCATTGTGCTCTTGCAAAAATTTCAGCCTATCATTACTAAGAGTGTTTACATGTACATTATTTTCCTCAACATGATCTCGTACAAAAATCAAGTACGCAAAAACACTCTTTTTCATTACTTTCTTAATTTGTACATGAGATACAAGGGGAATGGTATCACCCTCTTCACCAGCATCAATTACATGTTCTCGGCCTTTATGCATGAAGGTGATCCTGTTGGTCTTGTAAGTCTTACACGGATCAATACGTGTATGCCAAGGCTTTCCAAGCAATACATCACAACCATTCAAAGGCACCACAAGAAAATCCTCATGATCCACATAGCCTTGAATGTGTATGCGCAACTTGCCAAAAATAGGCAAGACCTGCACTTCTCTACCAACAAAGGCAGCTCCTGATTCAATTTGAGGACCCATGTCCTTCACTTCAATACCCAAAGCAGCTACCATCTGAGCGGATATGAAATTTTCAGATGCACAATCATCAAACATGAACAAAGCGGGCTGATCTTTGAGCTGTCCCCAAGCTTTACATACAACCCTATCTTTGCTATCATGTGAAGTGTTGCCCTGCACATCCGGAACCATATGCACATTAGGCTTTGATGCATTTGCATTATCACGCTTCTTCTTGTTTGGGCATGCCTTTGCAATATGCTCGGTGCTACCACAAGTAAAGCATTTTCCCTCACTCATATATTGCTTTTTCTGTTCCGGAGTGAGACCATAGTCTCTCAGTTTGAAGGGACGCTTCTTGGTAGTGTTATTTTGAGCCTTTGTACCATTTTTATCTTGGTTTTGGTCCTTTTTAGGTAGCTGTCCATCATTTTGCAGGTTTTGGACAGCCCTCTCTTTGCCTTGAAATGAGGGTTTAGCCTTATTGGATCGACTCAATTTGAGTTCCAATTGCTCGGTGGCGGTGGCGGCTGCGATTAATTGGTGTAAGGTATGACCAAGATACATTTGTAGTCCTGCTTTGTACACGGGTTGCAATCCCGATTGAAACCTTCTCTTCCTTTCCGCCTCGGTGACATGCATAAATGGAGACACCTCCAAAAGCACTTTCCAAAACTTTTGTACAAATGCATTTACCGATTCTCCCTCATTTTGCTTTACCCAATCCCACTTCATTGTTATCTCACTCAATGCATTGGGAGGCAAGAATTGAGCATAGAACCTCTCCTTGAACTCTTCCCATGATCTAACAGGATTCGGTGAGAGCTTCTCCGTGAGCCACCAATGGGCAGCATTGCCTTTCATGAACATGCTTACATGCCGGATCATGGATTTCTGAGTGATATCCTCATCACTGAAAGCAATATCAAACTGGGCAATAAAAGCAAGTGCCTTTGATACATCATATTCCCCATGATATGTGTCAAACTTCACAGATTTGTCTCCGCCTTTGAAGTCACGAGACTTTGATGCATGTGTGTGCATCTCAACATGTTTTCCCCCATGTTTGTCCGTTGGGACAGCCCCTATGACTGGTATCATTTTTGGACCAAAAGGTGATGCATAAGATATAGATACATGTGCCCTGTAAGCATGAGGCATGGCTGGCCCCTCAACATGCATTGATACATTTTCAGCCATAACTTCTCCCTCACGAGCACACTCGAAGGCATGAGTGGCATGAGAGATACGCGGAATACCTACACCAACAGAAAATTGCAGCCCACGTTGCATGTGTTGTGCATGCACATTTTCAGCCGGCAATGGCATTTGACATACATTTTGACCACTGCCATAAACATGGTATCCTTCACGGGCTACATAAGGTATTCCTGCATGGCGTGAAGTCACTGATTGTTCCTCTCCCATAGCATGGAGATTCAT
The DNA here is from genome assembly GCF_041138505.1 of Cibotium barometz. NCBI lineage: Eukaryota > Viridiplantae > Streptophyta > Polypodiopsida > Cyatheales > Cibotiaceae > Cibotium > Cibotium barometz. Next base: position 23,265,174 of record NC_141063.1, on the reverse strand, counting down.
CCTCTTAGACATAAGTTCTTGTTCGGACACTTGTGGGGATTCCAAGACATGTGGGATGGTTGCCTTTTCTGCATAGGCATCCTCGGTACGAGCCAAGTATACACGTGCTGCATCCCTCAGTTGCATGTGCAACTCTTGGGCAATCATTGCCATTGCATGATCCATATAAGATTCAGATTTCTTGGCCTTCAAACGGTCATGTATCAATGGATCCTCGCGGTGATAGAGATTCAATTCTTCTTGTTGTGCATGGAGAAGAGCCTGCATACGAGTAAGTTCAGCCCTCAAGACTATGGACTCTTCTTCCTGCATCTTCTCTTTGCCACCACGGGACGACTGTCCCACATATTCATGTTCCCTATTGTGCACCACATGAGTTTGCTCATCCTGTAATGGAGGCATGCATTTCATTGTGCCTACCTCTTGTACTAGCATCTCCAACATTCATTATATAGCTGTCCATAATGTTCTAAGTGTAGAGATAGCTAGTGTTCACGGTGATCGTCTCTCACGATAGAAGTGAAAGAGAACCGTATGCTCTGATACCAATGTAACTTGGTTGAACACAATGCTAACCAATACACTTAAATACACTAAGATTTAATGGACACTTGCTCAAAATACAAGAAGTAAATTGCTAAATTGACAAGAGACACACAATGAGCCGGAACGGCCGACCCCTCCCTCAAATAAAGTATATTGATCTTGGGAGAATCAAGTACATAGTGTCATGGGCATTTCTGACCAGATTTCCATACCAATGCATATGAATACACTATTGCAAACAAGTGGTTGTCGATGTAGACTTGCAACCCACACTACCCTCTCAACTGCCCATGTTCCCTACCATCTGCTCTCTATTGTTCCACCAACACATGGTAGCAACAATCTGCAAGAGAGCACGTAGGACAAGAGAACACTACACAGGGTATGTGATCTTGTAATCCGGTTCCTCCCTCCTGCTACTTGCTCCCATATTTAAGCATAAAAGCTTACCAATAGCAAGTAGAGTCGATGACAGCAGAAGTCTTCGCAATGGAAGCCCTTGGAGTGTTGAGATCTTTGATTTGTCGCCTTTCTTCACAACAAAAGTCTTCAAGAGGATGAAGGGAACCTTGGGAAAGATTCCTCTATGGTTCAAGTTGAGAAAGGAAGACTGAAATTAGGGTTTTCAGCAAAAAGACCAGAAATTACAGCAAAAATGAGAGCTGTTTTGCTGAATTTCAGTCATTGGGAGTGAGTAGGAGTGTGATTAGCGCTTGGAAACACTCTTGGAAGCTTGAAAAACACCCTAGCAAGTTGGGTATGGCTATGGAGAGCTTGAAAATGGAGAGAAACGGTAAAAAAACAGAGTTTTTAGCCTCCAAAAATCTTCATGAAGAGAAAACACGAATTTTCTCTTAATAAGTAAGTGAATTGGGATCCAATCAGGTGAAGGGACATGGGGAGATGCCCATTTATGAGTAAAAGGGGAGGATCAGGTCCTGGACATTGAGTCTTGTCCGCCTCGGGACTTCAGTGAGTGTAAACTTGGAAGCGGTCATAATTTATAAGTGACTTTTGGGTGCCCAAACTTTAATGAAGTGGGAACACACTCACTTATAAATATTGGCCAAGTCCTAAGGGCTATTTGAGCCTAGATTGGGTAATACTTACCACCTGTTCACATGCCACACAACCATGTCAGCAGACAGTTTCACATGCACGGTTCACGGGCGGGCGTCCCCTTACCCGAAACTACACATTGGTCAAGCAAGCATGAAAACAATATGCAATTTCAATTGCAAGTAAGCACATAAAGATGCTATGCAATGCAACATTGGTATGGACAATCCCCGTTCATGAGACTATACTAAAATAGACGTGCTCTAGGCAAGTACACGAGGTACCAGACCCAATGGAACACCAATCCACCAAGCATTTCCAAGCATGTACACGGAGGCACAAGTCCCAACGGAAAGCCAAGTCTACAGTATCACATGAGTGGCATCTATCCCCGGAATAAACAACCGCCATGGACACCAATCCAATGTACATACATGATAAGAAAGCACGGGTGGACCAATTGGGTGGCCAAATGGTGACAGCCAACCTGTCTTTTACTGACTCCAAAATCTCCTCGTAAGACTCCGTCAATCTGTTCACTTCAGGTACTGAAGACAAGGTTCTCGTCAATAGCGACTGGAATGGTCTTCCAAACGCTGCTTCATATGGAGTCCTGCCAATAGCTGAAGAAAAAGAATCATTCAAAACAGCTTGAAGTAAAGGCAAATATGATTCCCACTTACCTTGCTGATCGTGGATATAACACTTCAGCACATCAAAGGCCAACTGGTTGTAGATTTCTGTCTGGCCATCAGTCTGTGGATAAAATGCACTAGAAAAATTCAATTTAGTACCAAAGTTATCAAACAATGCCCTGCAAAAATGACTGGTAAACTTGGCATCTCGGTTTAACACTATGATCCTAGGGATCCCACCAATCGGGTACCAATGCCGAATGAGCGAATGGGCAACATCTTCGGCGGTCACATTGACCCTGCATGGAATAAGCATAACAAATTTGCTAAATCTATCAACTATAGTCAAGCACTGAGAATTACGCTTACCCGGACTGGGAGACAGATTCGTGACAAAAATCCATCGATATATTGAGAGGGCAAAGAGTACGATGGGGATAAATCGCAAAGCTGTCAAGAAAGAACATAGCATTGGTAAGGAATCCACTATCTTCTTCCCACGAGGAGCTTTCACCTTTTGACAAATATCACATTATTGCACATATGCAAACACATCTCGCCTCATCTTTGGCCAATAATATTGCCGTTCTAACTTCTCCAAAGTCGAATTCATGTTCCAATGACCACCAGTAATGGCGTCATGGACATCATGGAGAAGAGCTGTCCTAAACGACTTCATGACACACAGTCGGCCTTTGTAGAAAAGCCAACCATCGCGTATCAAAAAGTGGCATGGTCCTGTAGCATCCACTGCCTGTTTCCATTGTGTACCGAATTCCTCGGAATCCGCATACGTGTGCTTCATGTCGTCTAGTCCCTTACCAACAAGGTCGAGTTTAGTGGTCTGAATCAAAGTTACCTGTCCCTTCCAGCTCAAAGCATCGGCCACTGGATTGGCCTTTCCTGGAAGGTACTCAATCATTTCACCAAATTGCTGGAATATCTGACTCCAGCGGTGCTGTCGGTCACTCCACTGTGCACTTGGCATTGTCCGAATCCAATGTAATGCTTGATGATCACTGCGAGCCTCAAAGTCACGGCCATAAAGAAAATGTTTCCAATGTTTCAAGGCCTGAATAACTACGAGGAGTTCCTGATCGTAGACCGAGTAATTCTTTTCTACGGGCAGAGACATGTAAGCCACTGGGTGGCCATTCTGTTGTAATACACCTCCAATTGCGACGTTACTCGCATCGGTGATCACTTGGAACAGCTCGTCCCAGGAGGCAAGCGCTAGACAAGGTGCTTCTGACAAAGCCACCTTGAGGTTCTTGAATCCGCTGCCTTTTAGTCTTGACACCCTTTAGTAGATCGGTGAGATCCACCGAGAGGTCAGAAAACTTATCTATGTGGGTGGAGTATACCTGGCCTATACCCACAAAGGATCTGTGGTACTTCCCAATTGACAATCTCGGCCACCTTGGCCGGATCAAGTCGAATGCCTTCTGCACTAATTATATATCCAAGGTAATGAACCTCGAACAAATAAAATTATGACTTCTTCTCAATGACATAGAAGAGCTCGTTGCTTTTCAACAACTTCAAGACTTTCTCCACATCAATGTCATGCTGCTCAACCGTAGCTGAAAATACCAGTATGTCGTCCAAAAATATGAACACACTTTCCAATCAATTCCCGGAACACCCGCATCATCATGTGGTTGAATAATGTGGCTGGGGCGTTCGTCAAGCCAAAAGGCATGACCACAAATTCATAGTGGGCCCGTTCCGTACGGAAGGCTGTCTTGGGGATGTCAACAATCCTCACTTGGTGGTATCCACTCTTTAAATCGAGTTTCGAGAACACCTTAGCTCCATTTGGCCTCTCGAGAATATAGTCTATTCGAGGCATCGGGAATCTACTTTTAATAGTCAGCTTATTGAGTGCACGATAATCGACACACAATCGAGAAGACCTATCTTTCTTCTTGACAAACAAGATCAGTGCTACAAATGGCGACACACTGGGACGGATGAAGCCAGATTGCAATAATTCTTGGAGTTAGCGGTCCAACTCCGATTCCATTGCCTTGGAAAGGCGATATGGGAACTTGCTCGAGGGTTCCGAGCCTGAAGGAGGTCAATCTTGTGGTCCTCTGGTCTGGAGGGGGGGAGCCGGGGAGAAAGATTGTCCCAAAGAAAAATCTTCAAGAACTTTTCATGGAGAGCCAAATACTTCTCGAAAGCACTAGCCGTCGTCTGGGTAGTCTGGATGTAAATCATTGCACAATGTACGCCTTTCTTGATCGCTCGTTTAGCCTGCAAGTGGCTTATGAGCAGAAAGTTCTGGATTCCTAACTCACACTTAATGGTCACAGGGGCGTTGGACACATTCCAGCTAATCTGGAAGGTGTGCTTGTCCCACTTGACATCACTAAGGAACTTGTGAAGGCACTGAATGCCCAAGATTATGTCTGCTCAAGAGGGACAACCATAAAATCACGCACAAGCTCTATGCCTTGAATGACTAATTGAGCACCTAGAGCTTCATACTTGACGCTCATCGTCATGCCTGTGCTAAAACGCTCAACTTGCTTGTCCACCGAAGTCAGGACGAAACGGGCACGCCGAGCGGCATGTTCCGTGACCACGTCCTCCGTGCTGCCACTGTCAAACAACATGACTCCTCTCTGGCCACCTATGTAGCCAAAGGTCTTGAGCAATTTATTGCGCTCATACTCCTGGTCATGGACGCCCTTCTGCTTATCTTCAAGCTCTCGGCTAATGATTGCTCCAACCGAAGCATTGGGATTGGAAGAACTAGGGGCCGCCACTGGGGTTTGTGTGAAAGCTGCGCTCATCACTAAAGCTGTGGAGGCTGGGGTCGCGGTCTTTGGAGTGGTAGTCTTCTTAGGACACTCGCGAGAAGTGTGTCCTTTTGTATGACAAAAGAAACACCTACCCTCCTTGAACTAAGCAATCTCCTCAACACTCAACTTGCCACCGATCTTGCCTGCCTCAGCTTTCTGGTCTGGAGTAAGCTTGGGCGCATTGGTCGAGTTCTTGGAGCCAGAGACTCTCCTGCTCTGTCCTGGGGAAGACCCTATCTAGTTTTGGCCTTTTCCCCCCGAGGTGTTAGCCTTGGGAGTAGCCGGTTGGGAAGTCTTGGGCTTTCCGCCATTGTGCTTCATTTTAGCCGTCTGTGCAAGCGAGAGTGCGTCTTCGAAGGTGGCTGGCCTAAACATACGCACCTCCCACTGGATTTGTGTGTCAAGGCCATAAAGGAATTACCCTTTCTTGTCCGTATCAGATAAGCCCAATTACAAACATAAGTTTGAAATTTTATTAGCAAACTGAAGGACTATTTGCGCGTTCTGACGTGCTCCCCTAAACTCGTCTTCGAGTCGCTCAAGGTAATGGAGCGGTAGAAACCACTGCTTAAGGTCGCGGACAAACTCGTCCCAAACATAAGCTACCATACCTAATCTAGTGTGGGTATGAGCCCACTAGGTCCACCAAGAAATGGCCACCTTCCAAGTACCAACTAGCAAAGATCACCCTGTCAGTATCACTTTTTCGAACTGCGGCAAAGTAAGCTTCGTATTGATGCAACCATGAATAAAGAGTTGTGGGGTCGTGTTTACCATTATACTTACTAAAATTCATTTTCTCGGGAAAATGATTTGAGGAAGCATCAGTCTTGCGTCCAAAGCCGCAAGGTATCGCTCATGTTCCACGCGTCGCATGCCATCCTCTTCACGTTGTCGAATCTCCATTGCACGCATCTGCAACTCAAGCATCGAACTTGGCTATATCGTGACCCTTCGAAAGGGTCCCTTTGTAGAGGATCTGGAATCTGGGAAACGGAAGAAGAGGGAGGAGACGGAAAACGCGGAGCTGGAGAATGGGTGCACTCTTCCAGAGCCAATATCTACGCCTTCTACTCTTTCAACTTGGTACTCTATTCTGCGATTGCTTGCATCATCTTTTGGAACATCTCTGGTACACTCATGCCTGATGTCCTAGATGGAATGCCTAGTGCAATCGGTCCCAAGGTTCTTGTTCTCTCTCGTCATCATAGCTCGCCATAGCAAGAAAATGCACTACCTTTCTGGAGCACAATCTAACCATCCACTGTGTGTGGGTGGGAGACTTCCGGAGGCTTCCAAAGGCTGAAACCAACCGTCCTTCGAGGGACAAGAGTCACTGCAAAAGGGGTGGGTGGTCCACCGGAGTCTTAAAACCAACCACGAGCGAGAAAAAAAAAATCCGGTTTGCTGAATCTTTACACTTGAAGTAGGCTCTGATACCACTATGGCATGCGAAAGCTTTGGGGGAGATCGGTAACTTCAATGCTCAGAAATCAGCCATCATTCATAACAAGAATAATGCACAAAACTGAAAATAGATGTGCAGAAAATAGAGAGAGAGAGAGAAAGAGAGAGAGAGAGAGAGGGAGAAGAGGACACAGTATTGGGTCCCGAATACCCTTTGTAGGGCCCCCACCACGAATGGTGTATTTGCTTTTATTTGAGTGATGCAAAATCTGAAAATAAAAGACTGAACCTGAACCTTCTTAGCTGAGGATAATCCTCTGCCCTTGACCTTCAAAATCCACCCTTGCATTAACTCCTCCTTGGCTGTCCTAGCCCCTTGAGTAGGTTCAACACTTGGTGAAATATGAGATGATTGACCTGAATTATGGCTGGGCCTTATATACCCCTTCAGGTTGCTGGTCGGCTGTCCAACAGGAGTCGGGTGGCAGAAACATTCTCCACGACTGGGTAAAATAGCCACTTATGCTAAATAATCAGCGTTTTCACACTTTATGAAAGCTGGCTACTTGCGGATGCATCTGTTGATGTCCAGGCTGCTGTCCAGCCTGCGCATGGGTGTGGGAATGCCTCCCATATCTGGCCGACTTGCTGGGTAGGGCTTATAGCCCTGTCGGCTGTATGGCCAGGCCCCTAGGGCTGGCCACCAGCCTGCCCAGCCCACACTAGGGCTGGTGGGCAAGGCCTGGGGCCTTCCTAGCCCCTTGGGGTGGCTCATAGCCTTCCCCATGCCCACATTAAACGCAAACCTAAGCCTTGGGGTAACCCTATGGGCTGGCCCCATTTCTACATGAAAACCTACATGCTCTACACAGTTGTCTGACATCTGGTCGCACACCAAAGACAGAACAACTGACATCATTCCAAAGGGAGACTTACAGCGCGGACTGGCAATGCTTCATGTGCACACAATGCACACCTGACCTCGGACGCATGTGCAGGACAATGCACACCTGACCACGGACACATGGAGTAGAGCCCTGGCTGACTCGTCTTGGAGAAGTCATCCTCTTCCTCCTCTACTCAAGAGGGGGCCCTTGTGTCCAATACCACCTCTACTCAAAAAGGACAGCAAGGGAAGGGGAACAACAACTCAAGTAATCAAGGCAAACCTCCCGCCAACAATACTAATCCCAAAAACCCTACCTCAACACCCACTGGAAAAATATTCCCAAAAAGAAGAGATTTTGTACTCATTGCCAAATGCCTGGACATGTTGATGATGAGTGTGTTTTTAAAGCCAAGGAAAATAGAGGCAACACCTCCAACACCACTAACTCGAACCGCCAAAACAACCAAGGTGGTAGCAATGCCCCAAATTGGAGATCAAGAGGGGTAATAATCCAGCACCTACTCTGCAGGGCTCCCCGCCAAGGACCCAGCAACAAGTCAATGGTACGACTTGGCTGAGATCCTCTCAGTGGCGATCCACTGGTCAAGTTGCTCAAGCCCCCCCCCCCCCCTCCCAGTCAGTTTCTTTCACCACCCCGGAAGAAATGTCTGATTGGTCTCCCCTTACACCTCATCCCGGCCCCTCAGCCAATATCGCTCAAGTCACATTTAAGATTGACTCTGGCCACTCCTCCATAAGGAAGAAGAAACAAAGGCCCAGACGAGGCCATCCGCGTGTGAAAGCCTCTGCTTTTATTCAGATCTGTCAATTACCTTACAATCCTCCTGTGCCCATCATTGAGGCCCACCCAACTCCACCGGATGTCTAATTTTTTTATCTGAGCCATCTTATGGTTCAGAGTTTCATCGGGTTCTTATGTGACCCGAGCTCCATCCGACATAGAACGACTATGGCACTTTCACTATGGTCATCTACCCTATGACACTCTACCAGTTATCTCGAGACCAATTAGTTGAAGGCATACCCAGCCTCAATCTGACAAAGAATGTCTGCCAGCCATGTCAAATGGGTAAGCAGCATCGCTCACCATTCCCACAACATGCTACTCATCGTGCTCAAGGAATCCTCAAGTTGATTCATTTCGAGTTGAGTGGCCAATCCCCAACCCGTTCCTTGAATGGATCTCTCTACTACATGCTAATCGTTGATGATTATTCAAGGCACATGTGGGTATATTTCCTAAAGCATAAATCCGACGCCTTCCAATACTTTTCCACGTGGGTTTGCTTCAAGGTCACCACGAAACGTTTCATTGCTGAAACGTTTCGTTGTCGAAACGATCTATTTTGGAATGAAACGTTTCAAATGTGGATAGGTGCATAATGAAACGGTAGATCGAAACGATATATGCATGACAATATGAAAATATATTGCTATAATGTCGCCATTGAAGAAAGGAGAGACAAAGAGACATAAAAGAAGGGAAGTGAAAGGCTTAAAAATATAGGGAGAGGCTAAACCATAGAAAAAATCACAACTTTTTGTTCCACATGAAACGAAATGGTTTCAGTGATGCGCACGAAACGTTTCAACACCGAAACGTGAAACGAGTTTCATGGTGACCATGGTTCTGTTAGTCACTAATCAAATGGGCGTCTCCATTCTTTGATGAGCAAGATTTACTTCGCCTTCCGCTGCCCATACCAACCGAACAAGAATCTCAGACCGTGCCACATGAACCCCATCACAGTCACCTACAACTTCGCCTCTTGAGGAGGCTTCCTCCTCCCACCAACAGCCACCCAGGGACCCTTTACCTCACTGGTACCAACAGACCATGCGTGATTCTAGCATGCTTCCCCATGATACCCCTTTGGATGGTCCTCGTCGATCCACCAGGCTTGCTCCTCGTGCCTCATTTGCCTCTGCCTTTTCCGCACACACTGAGGCGCATGATGAGCCAACATCGTGGAAAGATGCTATCAAACTTCCATCCTGGAAACAGGCTATGGAACTAGAACTCGAAAGCATTGACCGTAATGGTACGTGGTCCCTTGTGGATCGCCCTCGTCATAAGAAGATCATTGGAACCAAATGGATCTTCCGCACCAAATTTAAAGCCGATGGTACCTTGGACAAATACAAAGCTCGTCTTGTTGTGCAAGGATTTTGCCAGAAAGTAGGCATTGATTTTGACAAGACCTTTGCACCCACTGCTCGAATGACGACAATCCATCTTTTACTCAATTTGGCTACTCACCACAAATGGCCAGTCTATCAGATGGATGTTAAGAGTACTTTTTTAAATGGCATTCTCGAGAAGAGGAGGTCTACGTTGACCAACCTCCGGGCTTCCCGCTCCCCGGGTTTGAGGACAAAGTTTTTCACTTGCATAAAGCTCTTTATGGGCTTAAGCAAGCCCCCCGAGCGTGGTATCATCGCATTGACAAATTTTTTCGTGGCCAAGGTTTTCAACCATCTCACTATGATCCCAATATCTATATTCACACTGATCAAGGGATGGTTTGCTACCTAGTGCTGTATGTCAATGACCTCATTATTTCTAGTTCACATCAAGCCAAAATGGCTGATATCATGGCACAGCTCAGACGAACTTTTGAGATGACTAATCTCGGTCTTCTCTCATATTTCCTTGGCATGGAGGTGGTCCAACATCCCGATGGCATTTTTGTGTCCCAACAGAAGTATTGTCTCCAACTCATTACTTCCTACTTTCCTGATGGTGCTACTCCATTGGATCCCACTATCAAACTATTAAAGGAAGTGGACTCACCTCCACATGAAGATCGAGCCTACCGCCAAGTGGTTGGAAAACTTATCTAGCTCACAAATTCTCGTCATGATATCTCCTATTGCACATCCATTTTAAGTCAGTATTTCAATGCTCCTAAGGAGCCACATTGGAGTTCAACAATGAGGGTTGTTCGATATCTGGCATGTACCTATTTGTATGGACTTCACTACAGTTGTGGGATCACCCTGTGTGGTTACATTGACTCCGACTGGACTGGTGATTTCGATTCCCAACGTTCTCATGGTGGTTATTTGTACTCCCTCGGATCTGCCCCTTTCTCTTGGTCTAGCAAGATACCGTTGCAGGTTCTTCCATTGACGCCGAATACCGGGCCCTCTATGACGCCACCACTGAGGCTATGTATCTTCGATAGCTTCTTACGGAGATGTGCGTTCCCATTGACACTACTTCTATCATCTTCGTCGACAGTCAGTGCGATTGCCCTTGCTGGCAATCCTATTTTTTCTAACCGTACCAAGCATGTGGGTGTTCATTTTCATTTTACTAGGGAACAGGTTGAGCTTAGTACCATCCGACTCCAGTACATTCCTACGGCGGACAACCATGCAAACATCCTCGAGCGTCTTCATGACCGGATCAGCATCGGTCCTCCACCATCACCCTCTGCATATTGAGAGGGGGATCTTTCTCTCCTTTCACATTTTTTATCATTATTGTATCGGGCACATGAGTCAGTGAAAACCCCATGAGGGCACGGCTCATGTGAAAACCCACTGCATTGCATTTTTTCCATCTTGCATTCCCTATGCATAGCATTCTGTTTTTTGTGTTTGGGGCACATGTGTGAATGAAAACCCAAAAATGGACGTTCATGCATGTGAAAACCTCTTGCATTGTGGCATAATTCCAGTACCTTGCAATCTCAAAAGCCTCTACTCCAGTCTCAAAGCACATGATCTTCATCTTCGACAACCAAAGTTTTTTTCCCCCCCATCTTCTCTCATGATCCCCTTTTGATCTGAGAGGGGGTGTGTGAAAATATACCCAAAAGGGTATTTTATCCAGCCCAAAAGGGCTATTTTGACATCTTACTTCAACTTTATCTGCTGGCCAATAGCCTCTCCTGACCGACCAACACCCACTCTACCTATATATATATATGAAGCGCATCCTTATTCAGCATGTACACAATTACAAGAATCTCTTCTGCTGGTCGCCTACATCAGGGCTACCATCAGCATTTACATCTCGGGTTGCTGCTGCTGGTGCAGGCCGTCTATGTCAAGTGCAAACTCTGCATTCTCTACTACTGGACTGGCCGCCTACATCAGGTGTACCCTCAGCGTTTTTCTGCTGCTGGATTGGCCGCCTACACCGGGGCTGTCTTCAGCAGTTTCCATCGCCTACATCAGGGCTGACCTCAGCGTTTCATCATCAGGTGTACTTCAGCACACCATCAGGCTGACCTCAGCGTTTCATCATCAGGTGTACTTCAGCGTTTACTTCAGCACACCATCAGGCTTACCTCAGCATTTATCATCTGAGCTCACATCAGCCTTACATCAAGCGTATATCAACGCTTACATCAGGCTTACTTCAGCACTGTTATCTGCGTTTTTTGGGACAGCAGCCCTCTCTGGTCCTTCGAAGTCTCACATAGAGCTCCTGTACTAGATTTTATCATATATACCTAGATGCATCCAGGAACATGCCCAAATTCACCTTTTAGGAACGTGCATGTTATATACTCATGGTAGTCAACCCACAAGACTTTATAGCTGTCAACTCCATTATGCATAGTATGCACTAGTTACTACCACATCACCACTAACATCATCAGTGCCCAATAGTGGGTGTAGAACTTTGTATCAAGATATGCTCTCACACACGCACTCCACACACACACACACATAAGCGCATATATTCACACAAAGCCTTCGTACTTGATTTTATCATCTATATATATATACCCCCATTGCATGCTGTGTGATTTGCTCTGATCTCTCGTATATTCGGTCCTTTGGTCTCTCTTGCCCTCACAGCCAGCAGGCGGCAGTTTTTCCACCCTCTTCAGTTTGCTGGCCGTACAGCATGTACAGCCAACTGTACAGTGGTACAGCAGGCCGGGTAGCTCTTCTCCTCTCCCTTGCGTTGGTTGTACACTGGACAGCAGGCGGTTTCAGCTCTCTCTTCAGCAGGCCGTTCAGTGGTACGGCAGCCAGGCAGATTCTTTTCTCTCTTCACCGCTCCCTCGTGACCATCGATTCAGGGATGTGTTTGAGGGTATCAGGGACTGTTTTTGGGAGCTTTTCCGGGGCTGTTTTGGAGAAATCTGGTAGTTGTACTGAGAGACCTTCCAGGGCTGATTTGAGGCTCTATTTTGGGGGCTGTTTTGGCATGGATTTCGGGGCTGGATTTGGCACCATTCCAGGCTGTTGTTCGAGGCTGATTTGCACTACTTGTGGTGCTGATTGGTACCCCGGATCATTGAGCATGTGCTTGCTAAACTTTGTGGAAAATCCGGTGCAGGATTGCACCCGCACCTTGGTTTATCTGTATCAATTTATTCATTGGAATAAAACAATTCCTACAAGGGGCCGGCTGTTCCGGCTCAGTGTTGTGTTCTTTTTAGTGTTGTTTATGGTTATTCCATTGCGTCCTAAAGATTGTCTCAATATTGTGCTATCTGTCAATGTCCCGAGTGTTCTGGGGTTTGTTTTCATAAGTCTCGACCGGTCTCTATCTAGTATTATGAAGTGTTGGTCTTTCTCTCCAGGTCCCCTATTGGTTTCATGGTCATAGACCAAATGCCCAAATGACTAAATTTAGCACTAGGGTAGTCAAATTGACCAGAATGCCCAGATGAGTGATGAGTGGTTTCAAAGGTGAAACCAGATGCTCAAATCATTTGAACAAACCATGAACAGGTGAATCTTTACAATGAAGCCTTCTTGGACCCAAAACATGCAACTCCTAGATTCTAGGAGAGTTTTTATTTTGGGCAGACTTTGATGGAAATTCCATTCGCGTCAAAATCTCTGGATTTTCACAAGGATCAAGACTTACTAAAGCACCTTTGTCAAATTCTTAACGAGTTGGGATATTTTCAGCATAGAAGGTTTGTTGGGGTAAAGGCGTTATGCCCACCCTTATAGTGTGTACAAGCCCATAAGTTATAGTACATAGTACACTTAGTACTTTTAATGTACTAAGTGCACTATGTGTACTAGTGCAATATACATGTGTGATAGGGGAGTCACACACTCATGCCTCATGAGTTGACTTATCCCCACAACTCTCTCTCTCTCTCCCTTGTTCTTCTCTGTGTATGTCTCCCATGAATGAACTCTAAACCCTAATTCTGGTTTTCTCCCCATCAACTGGTATCAGAGCTTTGGTCACCAGGTTCCCCTCCCTCTCATCAAGAATTGTTTGCCCTTTTGCTAGTCGTTTGCTCATTCTGTGAGTCGCCTTTTTGCTGGTCGCCTTTGTGCAGCACTGGCTATTGGTCGACTGTGTGACCAGTCGTCGCAGGCAGGTGGGTGGAGAGAAGCAGCAGCGTGGGCAGGCTCATCCACGCTGCCCAGCAGGCGAATCCACGCTGCCCAGTAGCAACAGCTGCGCGCATAACCTGGCGCCGGCTGTGCGAACTAGGCGGAGGTCGAGTGTGGCAATCGAAACTCAAGCGAAGGCCTAGCGCTGGGCGTCGGCTGGCGCTAGGCGAGACATAAGCGAAGAGAGCCCAAGCGCGTAGCAAGTGGAGGGGGCGAAGGCGTATTAACTGGCCTGCTCGACTGCTCGCCCACTGGTTGGCGATGGAGTGATGATGAGGACAGCGATGTGAGCTTCGAACGTGGGGTTGGGCTTTTTTTTTTCAATCGCGGGGAGTACTACAAACGCCATAACGTGCTGGAGAACCTCTGGCACAGCTCACAAGAGCCCAAGCGCAGTGTCTTGAAGGATGCAGTGCTCCGTTGGCCTGTACCACCTCCTCAATCAGAGCACTCTTTCTGCAGCAACATCAGCATCAACCCCTCTTTTCCTGCAACAGCCTGCAAATTGAGAAAAATCAGAAATTACAAGGTATTTGTCTCATTTTTTTTTTGGGATTTGCAATTGAGCAAGTACAATCAACAATTGAGCAGATACAGGTGTCAATTGCTCAATTTTTTGAGCAAAATTGGCAAAATTGGGTGACATTGGTCACAATCAGGATAAATTTGCAGGAAATTGGTCAAATCAGGATCAATTTGCAAGAAATTGGATGTCGAAATTTGGGGCTTTTGATGTAATTGTGCAATTAAGCACTCATACATGCTGTATGATGTGAAAAATCGCACATTTGGGCAAAATTGCAGCAGATTGCAGTGCAAATCAAGGGGCTTTTGTGCCGATTTGGTTGATTTGCATGCAGGCGATCGCATTTGATGCTGTGGATAATGTGTTGATGCCTTACAAGCACTCAATGTGCCTGTAAATCAAGGGGCTTTCATGTATTGGATGTATATGTGGCCAGGGGGAAGCATCGTGAACACTTTGGATGCCTTTATGTGCGTCAATGTACCATGTATGATCAGAAATTGATCTCAAATCAAGGGGCTTTTCAAGTTTGTATGATTGTTGAGCTTGGCAAAGCAGCAGGCAAGACATTTATGCCTTGAATCCTCAAAAATCAGCTTGCAGTCAAGGGGCTTTTGCCCAATTTCTGTTCGGGACTGTTGCATGCAGTGTTCGAGACTGTAAAAGTCTGATTTTCACTCATTTGGACAGCCAGGAGAGCATTTATTGCTATTGTACCTGCTCTGGTACAGATTTGGCACAGCTTTGTGCATGTTTTGGCATGGCTGTACACTGTTTTGAGTGACCAAAAGGTTCAAATTCAGCTGTTGTACTTGCCGGGACAGGTTTGGTACATCATTGGTGAGCACTTGGTACTGCTGTACAGTACTTTGGAAGGGCAAAAGAGCACATTCAAGGTGCTGTCCAAAATCTGCAGCAATCAGATTTTGGTGTTTTCATCACAAAAATTGGGAGAAAAGTTGCATTCTTGCTTCCGCAGTGGGAGATAAAGCTTGGGAGAAAAACTGTGAGCACTTTGTGTGCTTTTGGTGCAGTGTTTGCACATTTTGCAGGGAGTCAGGCATTGACAGGTTGCATTTTGCTATGGCAACCACAGGTGAGAGCTCTTCATTGCTTCACATCAAGAAGCTTGAAGGCTCGCATAACTATGATATTTGGCAAACCCAGTGCTACAATGTGTTGCTCCAGAAAAAGCAGCACAAGCCTATCAAAGAAAGGGGTGTGATGCCCGCTTCTCTTACGGCTGAAGAGTGGGAAGATATGGATGAGCTGGCAAGATCTACTATCATGTTGTCTGTGTCAGACTCTTTACTTTTCAGCATTCGTGAAGAGAAGACAGCTTGGGGAATGTGGCAGACATTGCAGGACTTGTATGCCCAACAAAGTGCCTCAAGCAAAGTGTATTGGTTGAAGAAACTCATAGGCCTTCAGATGAAGGAAGGGGCTTCTATGACAGCCCATCTAAATGAGTTTAATGGTATTGTCAGCCAGGTCATTAATCAAAAGTTGGCAATGGACGATGAGTTCAAAGCCACCTTTTTGTTATGCACTTTGCCAGAGAGTTGGGACACATTCAGGACAGCCACTAGCAATTCGAATGCTATGCTGTCATATGCAGATGTTGAGGGTGCTCTTCTTCAAGAAGAGATGAACAGGAAAAACAACTTTGTTGGAAAGTCCAATGCAATGAATGCACGTGGGAGATCCCAGCAAAGGGGAAAAAGCCAAGAAAGGGGAAGGAGCAAGTCTCGCTCCAAAAAGGATTTGGAATGCCATTATTGTGGCAAAAAGGGACACATTAAAAAGCAATGCTACAAATGGAAAAATGATCAAAAGGAAAAGGGAAAAGGCAAAGACAAAGAGAAAGATGAAGCCAAAGATGTAAAGCCAAAGGGCAAAAGTGGAGTCAAGATCGAAGAAATCAATGTGTCACATGCAGGTGGCAGTGAGGATGAGGTCCTCTTTACTTCTTCACTTGATGCCCATTCACTTCTTACAGGTGGTCATGGTATGCACTCATGGATCATTGATTCAGGTGCCTCCTTTCATGTCACAGGTTGCAGAGACTTGTTTGTCAGGTACACTGCTGGCAATGAAGGAGTGGTTTATTTGGGTGATAACCATGCATGCAAAATTCTTGGCAGAGGTGATGTGAGGCTTGTATTTTCAGATGGCTCACAGCTTATGCTCCATGATGTCAGGCATGTGCCTGAAATCAAGAAGAAACTGCTTTCTACTGGGCAGCTTGATGATGCTGATTATGTTACCACATTTGGTAGTGGAAAGTGGAAAATTAGTAAGGGCTCACTGGTTGTTGCCAGAGGCTCTAAGGTGGACACTCTTTATTTCATGCATGCAGGTGTTTGTCACCATGCTAATGTAAATGCAACCGAGCTGCCGGAAATCTCTGTGTGGCATAGCCGGTTGGGACACATGAGTGTCAAAGGAATGGAGCAATTGTCTCGTTTGGGTTACTTGCCTTCTCTAAAGTTTTCAAGTTTTCAGTTTTGTGAGCATTGTATATATGGTAGGCAACTACAGTGTCCCCACAAGAAAGCTCTTGGACAGAAAGATGCTCAGTTAGAGCTTGTGCATACAGATGTATGTGAGATGCCTCAGCTTTCTTTGGGAGGGGCAAAATATTTTGTGTCTTTTATAGATGATGCCACACGCAAGGTGTGGGTTTATCCTCTTCGTTTGAAGAGTGATACATTCTCAGTGTTTCAGAAGTTTGTTGCTCTTGTTGAGAATCAAACTGGCAAAACACTGAAGGCTTTGCGTTCCGACAATGGTGGAGAGTATACGTCCAAACAGTTTCAGGACTTTTGTGATGCTAAAGGCATCAAGAGGGAGCTCTCTACTCCTTATGATCCTCCACAAAACGGGACAGCAGAGAGGATGAACAGGACCATTCAGGAGAAGGTCCGTTCTATGTTGTCACATGCTGCATTACCTCATGGTTTTTGGGCTGAAGCTGTTATGACAGCCGTTCACCTTATAAACAGGTCACCTAACACGAGGCTTGGTGGGAAAGTGCCAGAAGAAGTATGGACAGGGAAGCCTCCGTCATACAAGCACTTGAGAGTGTTTGGTTGCGTTGCGTACGTGCACATACGCAGGGAAATGCGCACCAAACTTGATCCTAAATCTCACAAATGCATATTCCTAGGATATGGTGACAGAGGTGAAATGGGGTATAGACTTTGGGATCCCATGAATAGAAAGATCATACGCAGCAATGATGTCATTTTTGATGAAACATGCATGTATAAGGAGCCTGCAAGGCAACGGGAGCCTGGCAGAGTCATCTTTGATGATGATGGACATCATGGACAACAACAAAGGGCTGTAAATCAGCCATTACAGCAGGAAAACCAGCCCTTAAATGGTGCTGAAAATGGTCCAAATGGACAGCCAGATATGGCAGAAGATATCCCTATGGATATACCACAGTTGGAGGAGATACCGGGCATGATATTTCAGCCTTATGGCATGGAACAGGAGCCACCAATGGGTGATATGCAGGCTGGACAGCAACCTGCAAATGATGGTCATTGGGTACGGAGGTCCACAAGACCCTCCAGAGCCCCTGACAGGTTTGTTCCAGGGGTTGACTACTTGATGCTCACTGACTGTGGGGAGCCCTCATGTTACAAGGAGGCTTTACAGAGGGCAGACAAGGCTCTATGGGAGCGTGCCATGAAGTCAGAGATGGATTCTCTGCATAAAAATGGAACTTGGATGTTGGTGCCTTTGCCTGCAGGCAAGAAGGTTTTGCCATGCTAGTGGGTATACAGGCTCAAAGTTGCATCAAATGCAAAGCCAAGATACAAAGCCAGGTTAGTGGCTAAGGGCTTCAAGCAGGAATATCGTGTGGACTTTGATGAGATCTTCTCTCCAGTGGTCAAAATGACCACACTTAGAGCTGTGTTGGCTTTGGTTGCGCATGATGATCTGGACTTGATCCAGATGGATGTGAAGACTACTTTTCTTCACGGTGATCTCCATGAGGAGATATATATGCAGCAGCCAAAGGGTTATGCAGTAAGTGGAAAGGAGAAGCTTGTATGCAAGCTGAAAAAGAGTCTTTATGGGCTCAAACAGGCACCAAGAGAATGGTATCATAAATTTGATACATTCATGAAATCCCAGAAATTCAGGAGAAGTGACATAGATCACTGCTTGTACACCAAGAAAGCTTTGGATGGCAGTCTATTGATCCTCATCTTGTATGTTGATGATATGTTGATTGCCGGGAAATCTCGTAAAGAGATGGATGCATTGAAAAAGAGGCTGCATGAAACCTTTGATATGAAGGATTTGGGTGATGCAAATCACATCTTGGGTATGCGGATACTTCGGGACAGAAATCAGCATGTGTTGTATTTGTCTCAGAAGGAATACATTGGCAAAGTCTTGCAGAGGTTCAATATGGACGGGGGGAAGAAAGCTAGTACTCCTTTGCCTCCATATGTGAAACTCAGTGCTATGGACAGCCCACAGTCAGATAAAGACAGGGCTGATATGGCCAAGATTCCGTATGCTTCAGCTTGTGGCAGTCTCATGTATGCCATGGTTGCTACTAGGCCTGACATTGCATTTGCAGTGGGAGTGGTTTCTAGATACATGGCCAACCCTGGCAAGAAGCATTGGGAAGCAGTGAAAGGTGTCATGAGATACCTGAAGGGCACACAGGATTTGTGCATTTGCTTTGGCAAACAGGATGCATTAGTGCATGGTTACACGGATTCGGATTATGCCGGTCATCCAGATAACCGGAAGTCCTACCGGTTATGTATTTACATTCACAGGAGGTGCTGTGTCATGGATATCCAGGATGCAGAAGTGCACAGCCTTATCTACTACAGAGGCCGAGTATATTGCAGCCACAGAGGCTTGCAAGGAGGCATTATGGCTATCTCGGTTAGTGGTTGATTTGGGCTATACAGGGGATATTCCATTGTTGCATTGTGACAGTCAGAGTGCCATTCAGTTGGCAAAGAACCCTGTTTTTCATGCAAAGACGAAGCATGTGGATGTGAAGTATCACTTCATCAGAGAGGTGATAGAGAACAAGCAAATTCAGCTTGTTAAGATTCATACGGATGACAACCCGGCTGATCTGTTGACGAAGAGTTTGCCCCCGGAGCGGTTTGCTCATTGCAGACACTTGATGGGCATTGGATGAGGCCATTTTCAGCCTTGATATGGCCTTGTATATTATCATGTACATGCTGATTTTTTCTTTTCCTTCATTTAAGGGCACTTTGCCTTTAAGTGGGAGGTTGTTGGGGTAAAGGCGTTATGCCCACCCTTATAGTGTGTACAAGCCCATAAGTTATAGTACATAGTACACTTAGTACTTTTAATGTACTAAGTGCACTATGTGTACTAGTGCAATATACATGTGTGATAGGGGAGTCACACACTCATGCCTCATGAGTTGACTTATCCCCACAACTCTCTCTCTCTCTCCCTTGCTTCTCTGTGTATGTCTCCCATGAATGAACTCTAACCCTAATTCTGGTTTTCTCCCCATCAAGGTTATGGAAGAATCACCTCTTAAATTAAGATGTGGCATCTAGAATGGGACAAGTGTCTCTACACTTGTCATTTTACTTTACACTTGTCAATTTAGCTAACACTCGTTAATTAAAGTAGTCACTTGTCATTTGGAGTTTACTCTTCCATTCTAGAGCATTGAAGTCTCAAACCTATAAATTGGAGCACTCCCTCTTCATTTTTCAAGCACTTCTCATCAATTTCAAGACTACATACTAGAGAATATACTTGTTGCACATTGTCAACAACAATCTACAGCGGCTGTGCTCGCCAGATTGCACCATATTTGGTGAAACCAAGGTGTGGACAAAGAAGATAGCTTGTTGCCCGGACTGTGCAAAAACTAGCGTTAGGGTTTTCCAACCCTCAAAATCAAACTTCTCAGATTTCAGCCCACTTTATTGGATGTACCCAACTGTGGGCATCTTTTCAATTCTCACCTATTGTGAAAGTTCAGGCACACTGTGGTTTGATTCAATAAATTCCTGCGAAGGGAGAGGGGCCTGTCATCATATAAATCATCATGGGGTCCACTTAAGGTGTAGCGAGTGTGGTGTTGGGGGTGACCACTTTGGTCTCCCCAACACCCCACGCCGTGACAATTTCTCACATGCTGCCTATTCTGCCAAGGAACCTGCTCATATTGAGGTGATGCAAAAGTGCACACAGTGAACTGATAGCCTCTAACAGGCTTTTGTCCTGTAGGTCCTATGACTCTAAACACCTGTCTGGCACTCAGCAAATCGCCTAATAAGCTGCTTGGACACTTGTACAATGAACAATCTAAGTGAATTGTAGCTGTGTGCGGGACAACACCCAAACACCTTTGTTTATCTGTTTGGTTATGCAAGAACCCTTCACAGCCAAATTGGAGCTTCCCCTCAACAGCAAAAAGTGGCCAGTACATGAATTTATTTTCTTGATATTATCAATCGAAGGGCAAATGATTACCAACTCTTTGTCACCTTCAAACTTAAAAGGCAGGGGAGTTAGACACCAACAAAAAAGTTGAAAGCAGATCATACCTCATTGTGTCATAAATTGCAAAAGCTTCGGTCTCGTACCCCAGTTTCTCTCCATCCTACAACCAGCAGACCTTCTATTAACCCAGTGGCCCATGTCAATAAGCTTCAGCATAATTATACAAGTTGTGTAATGGCCAGCCATGATACCTTGGTGGTGCCAGTGGAATTGATATACATGTAGACTGGTTTCTCAGGATCCTCGTACTGAAGATAGAGAAGCTCTGCCATTATCAGTTCCGTGACCGATGGTACCAGAGACATTCCAAGAAAAACAATGCGATTCTTGAACAAATAAGAAGGCAGATCTGGAGGTGGCTGTTGACGAGCATCTCCTCTTTGAAATGGGATAACCTACAAGAAAACGTTTAATAGCCACTTCATAGAAACCTGGAATGCCTACAGTGTCATGAGTTTGATTTAACAGCAGCAAAATTTTACCTCAATGGGCATGTCTTGCTTGAAACAAAGCAATACAAAAGTTCTTAAATGCTCCTAAATCTGATCTAAACAAGGAAATAAGCCTATCTGCAAACAACTCGTGATGTCTCAATTTCCTCAATTTCATCCATTAACCATCTATTTGCACTCTACATGTAATGTTTGCATCTTGATTTCCTTACCTTCTAGCATAGAGCTAAATCCACTCTCTATTGCCGCTTTGCATTTGCACTTGGTATATGATGCTTCGTGGATGCAACACTCACTTTTTTGGCAATTATGGCTTTAATTTCCTGTTATCTTACTGAAAGTGGTAGTGGAAGGTCCCTCTATTGAAATCACTCGTGCATGTGGCTGCCTAGTTTGTATCCTACCCATCACAATGAGAGGTCAAAAGTTTGACCAAAGTGCCAAGAGACTGCAGACCATGGGCAAAACCTTTATTGAGACAATGTGTCTACTGTGCAATACAACCCTGCCCCTTCCCACAAATCCTGGCCACAAAACCCATCCTAGCCATGGTATGTGCAGTGTTCAAGGATATCTGCATGACCACAAGCCCTGCCCTGGCCATGAATGTGCATACCACAAACATTGTCCTATCCATGGTGATCATTTCCAGGCAAATCAGCCCACCAACTAACACCATCCAGGCCACAGTCATGGCGGCCGTTTCCAAGCACCCACCAAAAGCCATCCAGACCACGGTAGATGCCATTTCCACCACATCTCCTCTCCCACAAATACCAATACTAGTATGTAAACTGGGAGAGGATTACAATGTGTTTTGTGCAAGCAATGATCAGAACAACGTGTTAAGGACATCCAGATGTCAGAAAGCGCACCATTGTGATGATTCCTTTGCGAGGGCCACCTCGAGAGACGGCCTGATCTATAGCTTCCCGTGCGGTGCGAAGGGTGAGGCCGAAGAGGGAGCCATGAGAGCTTCCTCCAAAAAAAGGGCAGGCGAAACCTGTGCGCAGGTCCAGGCCTTTCTTCTGGGCTCTGCTACTGCAGATGGAACTAGAAGCTTGGGGGCAGAAGGGCTTGCTGCTGTTGCTATAGGAGGCCATGCTCCTGCCCACTACCGCCGAAACGTGTGAGCGCAGCCCCGAGGCCACACCCTCCGTTGCAGCAGTCATGCCCGCTGAAGCTCCTTTCATCAAAATCTGTTACTTTCTTCGCATTTTGGTCGTCTCTCTTCTAATGATGGAGTTCCAAGGCTACCGTTCTCTTTTTTCTTTTTTCTTTTTTCTTTTTTCTTTTTTTCTTTTTCCTTTTTTTTCCTTTTTTTAGATTGAAATTATACTAGGAAATGAAAAAGATACATAAAGCTTTGTAACTGAAGAAACTTAACTTTAATACTTAGATACTGAGAAACTAGAGGACTTCATTCCTTTGCAACCTTGGTTAGTTAATAGATGTATTCTTCCAGCTCTTCATCTTGGGTGTTCAAATCAGCTATGGCTTCTTTTTCTTTAGTAATCAAGGAGGCAACAGCATCTTCAATTGATTCCTTGCCTCGATAGCAATTTTTTGGCCCTCCAATGACAAGATGGTAGCCGAGCACGTTTTCTTCTTCAGGTCCAATAATCCTTTCATCTGAAAAATAGTTTTCAAATCCGAGCATTTCTATTTTTCCATACTGTCCAGAGAAATTATGATATGATGATATTCCACAATTTGTTTGAACAACCATTAGTTCAACTCCTAATAGGATTCCTTTCCAATTAAGAGCGTAGGGTGAGTTGGCTTGATGCTAAATAGGTGGGCTATAGTTTCCTCCTCTCTTTGGCATCTAGGACAAAGGCCTAACCCTATACCAATCTTGGCAGCACGCTATAGGATAAGCCACATGAGGCATGACTTTTTAGGGGCTATTCTTTTAGACCATATATGTTGAAACTTGAATTTCCACTGGCTCCCATGCCAGTTTTAACGACCCATCTACTATCATTAAGTTTGACATAGAGAGAGGGAGGAGGAGGAAAGGCAAGAATGGGCAAGAGGTTAGATTGAAAGGGCAAGCTAAGTGAGCGAAGAAGAAGGGGACCTCATACTTGAATGAGGGGAGAGAGAGAAGGATCCCAAAGGTTAGTTCTGTCTTGCATGAGGTCCAAATCCTGAGTCTTTACCCCATACGTTGTTAAGATTTCCAATCTAGTTAGCCATCTTTTCTAGTCAAAGTAGCAGATGTCAAACCAAGTCCTAATGCCTTTCTTAGAAAGAGCATGAGCTCTTTTAAAGAGGTGAGGCTAGATAAAATTATTTAGAACCAGAGAGAACCATATTGAGTCAAGATGAAAGATCGGAGCTTTAAGTTTGAGATTTTCTATCATCCCAAGCTGGGGTTTAATCTTGTTCCAAGCCTGCGAGACGGCTTTAACAAGAGGGTTGCCATGAGCTATGCATTGTGAGAGTGTTGAAACGGAGCAGCCATAGTGAGTGACACATCGAAGAAGCTTGTTGAGGATAGGAGAGCAACCAAACAAAACAATTTAGAGCTTAGATCAATGCAAGTAACACGTAAGTTTTCAATGACAATTGCATTTCCATTCTCACTTAGGCTAGGGTGGGGAGTAACATTGGTTATTTGGGGACCTTTGAATAGTATGGTGGACCATTTTATTTGGATAGTCATTCTACATTAGTAAATGATGTGACAAGTAGGATGGTAGAACATAGTGTGGATGACCTCCTTATCACATGCTAGTATGCATACAATTATGTATGGCCATCAAAAAGTGGCTTTAACACTAGGACCACACTTACTTAGGCCAAGTAGGTAAATCATCTCTTTAGATATTCTCTAGCATGACCATCCATAGTCAAATCATAGATCCAGGTGTAGCCCAATATTAGTACTAGAGGCCTAGGTAGTCACATGCCACATCTTACTTGGTTGTCCACATTAGCTAGCTTTAGCTAAAACTTATTTAGAGTGTTCACATTAATCCAAGACACTTTATGAGTGAATTGTCACATTAAGAACATGTATAACTGCTTCTAAGAATGTGTGAAGCTAAATAAGGCAAATGCTAGGAAAAAGTTATGTTGTTTTTCTCCTTCTTTGAAAAATCTATACTCTATTTTAAAGCTTGTGAATGTTAGGGTTTCAAATATTGAACTAGTTGGTTCTAGTTAGCATCACTTGTCAAAACAAGTTGCATTACCATGTGGCTTGTATTGAAGCTTGTGAATGCTAGGGTTTAATATTTTGAACTAGTTCGTTCTAGTTAGCATCATCACCCAATATTTATAAGAATTTGCCTGGATCAAGAAGGAGAAAAAAGGCTTTATTAAGGGAAATTTTATATTAGATACCATCATAGCTCCGTGGGAAGGATTTGAATATGCTAAAAAATCTAATCAGGACTTTATATTCTTCAAAATTGATTTTGATAAAGCCTAGATAGACTAGAATGGGACATCATTCTTCAGTCCCTTCGTGACATGGGTCTTGGACATCAGTTTATAAGATCTGTAAAAACCCTACTTGTGCTAGGATTGCCTTTAATGGTAACCTGTCTGAGCCTTTTCACCTCAAGAGATCAATTAGGCAAGGATGTCGTCTTGCTCCTCTTCTGTTTCCATTGCTCGTGATGCTTTGTCATGGCTAGTGGATGATGCTATCAAGTTAGGCTCCCTCACCTCCCCAACAATGCAGGCTAACTCTGCCTGACACCAACAACATGGTCCATAATCCATCTCTTCCTTTTAGAGTTGCCTCTCCTTCTACCCATCAACCATAGCAAGATTGGTATTAAACCTCTTCTCAAAAAACCCAGGGATCCAGAATTATCCCAAAAGGTTCTATCTTCACACTTCTTGGAATCCCTATGCGATTTGGAGACTCAATCCACCAAAGATGGCAATGGGTGCTCAGAAAGTTTCAACAAAAGTTTGATAGATGGAAAGGGTGTCAACAAAATCTAGCTGGTAGACTGGTTGGTGGTCATGAAGCACATTCTTATCCCTTCCACCATCATGATGTGTTTTCTTCTACAACCTACCAATACTACTTGCAAATCACTCTTTGGATCCTTAGCCTCTGTTCTATTTTTGATTATCAAGAAACCATGAAATGGGGTGTGTGAAAAAAACTTTTGTTTTTATTTCTTTCATTGCCTTTTGGCTTTCTATTCTCTTTTGAGGAATTTTGAGTATTGTACACTAGAATGAAACATCTCAATCACCAAATTTTTTGTCTTAATATGCTACACAAAGATGGGGGTAAGAAGCAAGTGCACCATTGTATGGGAATTTCAATATCCACTTTTGGAATTATTGAATTTGCTTCACTTATGGATGGAGCAATGATGCAAGCATTACAAGCCTGTTTAGGTAAGGGCATTCCTCTCTTTTGTTATAAGATTTGAAAGGCGTGTTATGTAGAAAGTAAAGCTTATTTTTTTAACTAGGTTTATTAACAAAGATGCTTTCACCAATTGATGCCAAAGAAAAGGGGTGAAGCCAGGAAATCTCCCCGAAATACATGAGAATATTGCAAGATCCGGATGTGCATAGCAAGATGGAGATAGTGGAGGGCTTGGGGAATTTCTTGTCTCTCTGCTAATGGCATTATGAGGATCATCCCTACAGATTCAGGAGCTTGGAAACATGTATAGCATGAGTGACCAAAGTACAAAGAGGAGCCCTGTCACTTTGTGTCTTGGCTTAGAAATGGATTATGTGAATCCATTTAGTTTAAGGTCAACATGTCTGGTCCACTTGGTCGGTTGTGTTGGTCAATTACAACATCCCTTCATGGAAGTCTATAAGGGCATGTAATGCTTGCTTTACTTCACACAAAAAGTATAGGGTGAAGAACATGGATGTGTACCTTGAGCCTTTGATTCATGAGCTTGAAAAACTATGGCAAGGTAACAAAGTCTATAATATAACAAGACCAATTTCACATTACAATGTAGAGATGAAGGGTATTTTGTTATGGACAATGCATGACTTTCTCAAATACACCGAGTATTCTTTCCAACTTTCTACTCTTAAGATACCTTACTTTTCTATAATTAAAATCATTATAGAACTCAAAAATGGATGGACCATTACTTATTTTATTAATATAAATGAACTAATTAAGATGTTATATGATAAGCATTGTCTATTATTCCTCCTTCTCAACGTAATCATGTTCCATCTCTAGTGTCCCTCTGCTATGAGAGGTGGAAATTAGGAAGAGTTGTGAAGAATGTCTCTCATCAAGCCACTATCGAGAATAAATAGATACTTGTTAAGTCAAGAGCCTCCCTTAGCCTTTTCCAAAACAAGTGTCATTTGGTCTTGCCTTAGAGTCGTGAATGCAACTTCTTGATGTGGGTGCGCTAGCTCATTCACCTCGCATCCTCACTTTGTTGTCACATAGAAATGATTCCTTTGCTAAGGGGGGGAAGGAACTCTCTTTACCTTGATGGTGGCAAGATGAGAAGAGACTTTATAGTGGTTCTGTCTCATAAGAGGTGGAGAAAGCTAATAAGAGGGAGAAGCCTACACTAAAACCTATTCAAGAAAGCAAACCATCAAGCATATTCAACAAAACACGAGTAAGCAACAAGAGTAGAGAAGAAGGAGAGCTTATAAGTATTCTCTTGCAAGGGTATGAATGTGTATTGCTTAATGTCAAAAATGACTTACACAAATGGATAGTGTTCAGACTTAGCCTATCTCATAACTTAGAAATAGTCCTAAGCCACTAGTTATGGATATGCACAAAAGTTGTGACTTTCCTATTTGGCATTCGGCTCAGGGTAATGCAACTTTATAAAGTCTGTCTCACTACATTACTAACATGGGCTTCCAGTACAAATGGGTAAGGCAGCTTTATAAAGTCCAGCACTATCTTACAAAACATGGGCTTCCATTACACATGGGTAAGATGGCAAAGCACCTTACGATGGTCCATGTGAAACTTTGTTAACCTACGAAGTGGCTAATAATACTCGATCTTTGTTTGTCTCCCATATTGAGCCAAGTTGAAGATTAAACATCTTCTTGACCTAATGCACATCTTCAAGATGTTTTATACCATTTGATTTGTAAAAAATATGTAAAGGTAGTTAAGGGATAACTTGAAGATGATTGGTCACCTAAGCATAGCACCTAGACATTACATGGCCAAGGATATATGAGAATGTGAAGGTGGTCTTACCCATTGCACCATGGATATTGACAAGGATGGAGGAAAAGAGTGTGAAGAAACAAGCTGCATCTTTTTGTACGCCTATCTAAATCATACATTCATTAAAGGGTGCATTTACAAACAACAAAGAAGAAGGAGACAACTTAATTATATGGTCTCAAGTCACATAATTAGCACATAATGTTATAAATATACATACTTCTAATCCTTATCACTTTTTTATATTGCATTGTGTATATACAAGAATAATATCTTGGTAGTATCTCTTAGTAAAGTTTATTATTACAATCTCTATTAGTGGTGGTTATAAGAAAGTGTGTGAGATCATCCTATTTTTTAGTTTAGTTCATCTACAAAATGGGAGGAGTGGTGAGGTAAGAATATTCTCTTCAATGGCCAATGAGGTGATAGATCATGATAGCTCAAAAGTGGTAAAGCTGCTTGTCTAGGACTAGGAGGTCCTGGGTTCAAAACCCCATATGCTGCTTCCTTGGCAACATCGCCTACGAGCAGATAAAAAAAGCACCTATAAGAGGTGAAAAACAATAACTACGAGAGGATCTTAGGCCTAAGGCTAGTTGAAAAAATGGAATCTTCTTTTCAAGTTTTCCAAACTACCATAAGTGTTGGAATTAGGGTTGCAGAAAAGCACACAAAGCTTGGAGAAATACTCTTTGATTAGATCTTGTTCAATTAAATCTAGTTGATAGCTCGCTGCTGGAAGCTCAGGAATGAGAACAAGAGCTATTAGATTGTGTCCATGTACAAAGATTAGTTAGCCCTAGAATAATGGGCGTATATACAAGCCAGGGGAAAAAACCTCCTAAAGAGGAAAAAAGTGCCCCAGCGGTCCTAAGTGTGTTCACACACATCACTGCCTATATATATGGCAACAAATCTCCCCTCGGAGTGATGGTATGAACGAGAGCTGGCTCTCATGTATAGGGAAGTGCCATGCCCGAAGTAGATCAGTCCACAAAGGGGAGCAAGCCCAAAGCTTTGCGAAAAGCTTCAAACTTCTCACGAGGAAGCACCTTTGTGAAAAGATCGGCGAGGTTGTCCTGTGTTGGCACATATGCCAAGCTGATCTTTGTTGCTGAGAGTCTCTCCCTGACATAGTGATAATGCACCTCAATGTGCTTTGTACGAGCATGAAAAACTGGGTTTCTCGCAACTGCCAATGCGCTCTGACTGTCAGTGTAGATAGAGGTGCAAACTCCTGTCCAACACCCAAGTCAGCCAAAAGCCGTCTGAGCCACACACACTCAACCGTAGCTGTGAAAGCTGCCCTGTACTCAGCTTCACAACTAGAAGTGGCCACAGTAGGTTGCTACTTGCTCAACCAAGATATGCAGCTACCAAGCATGAAACAAAAAACCACTTGTGGACACTCTTGTGTCATAGCAACCAGCCCAATCTGAGTCCGAAAAAACGTGTAAATCTGGCAGCAACAATCCCCCTTGAGATAAAACAGCAAAAGATGTATGGTGCCACTCAAGTAGCGAAAGATGCGTTTAACTGCCTTCCAATGCTAAGACCCTGGGCTATGCATAAACCTGCTCACCTATGAGACTGCAAACTGAATGTCCGGCCTCGTAATGCATACATAAATGAGGTAACCAATAGCTGTCTGATAGTGTGACATCAAAGTGATCTCTAGCATCATGAAGACTCAACTTCAAACCTGTCTCCATTGGAGTAGCAATAGGCTTGCAGTCTTGAAAGCCAAATCTCCGCAACATTTCTCAATATAATTTGTCTGACACAAAACAATACCTCCATCACACTGCTTAAATTGTATCCCCAAATAATGATGCAAATGCCCCAAATCTGATATCTTAAAAGAGGCATTCAAACTAGCCTTAAAATCAGCAATATGACTCTCATTTGGTCCTGTGAGCAGCATGTCATCAACATAGAGAGCAATGATTAGATGTACATCATCCACACGTTTAATATACAAAGTGCTTTCTATTGGACTATTCTGAAAACTATGTGCAGTCAAATATGTACGTATCTTTTTATACCAAGCTCGTGGAGCTTGCTTTAAACCATATAAAGCCTTTTTCAACCTGCACACTTTGTTTTCCTGCCCTCTTTGAACAAAACCACGAGGCTGCGATACATACACCTCCTCATGCAAATCTCCATTCAAGAACGCACTCTTTATGTCCAACTGATGTACATTCCAACCATTATGAGCTGCCAATGCACAAATGCTACGAATGGTAGTCATACGACAAGTGGGAGCAAAGGTCTCATCAAAATCAATGCCCTTTTCTTGAGCATAACGCTTTGCAACAAGTCTAGCCTTATAGCGATCAACACTGCCATCTGGCTTTCGTTTCAACTTAAAAACCCACTTACATCCAATGACCTTTTTACCAATAGGCAAATCACCATGTACCATTCTTCATTATAGCATCATAATCACTTTGCATTGCAGCCAACCAATTTTCTGATTTTTGTGCCTCATCAAATGAAAGAGGTTCTTCCTCCACACATACTAGACACAGCCAAAGCATAACAATATGATGCATAGAAGGCATGCTGAAAACCTGAACGAATACGACTAGACATAGGTGCATCAATTTTACTATCACACAAGGTTTGCACTGGCCATTTAGGCATACCTCTAGCCTACTCATTTTCAGCCCTATCCTCATAAATTACATCCTGTATATCTGCATCAGAAATAGGCTGATCTATGATGTCGTTTGAAATCTGCATAGGCTGAATATTTGCCTCATCAGGACTTACATTTGAATTCCCACCTATAAACAGAGGCAACAACGTATCAAATACATCTCGTGAGCTCACACCTGTCTCTTTGGCACATGATAACAAAGGCTGCACAACATCTTCCACAATTTAAACAACGTCTCGACTAATCAAGATACGCTTTGACTACGGATGATACAATCTGTAACCCTTGCTCTCAGCACTGTAACCAACAAAAATGCATTTGATAGCCTTATCATCCAATTTTCTACGTTGTTGCACATGCACTAAAGCATAGGCCAAGCAACCAAAGACACGCAAGTGACCAATAGAAGGCTTCCTACCATGCCAAGCTTCGTATGGAGTAACAGAGACTGCAAGGCCTTAGTGGGACACTTGTTGAGTACATATGCAGCACACATGACAGCCTCAAGCCAAAACGCATGTGGCAAAGCTTGGCTCTTGACCATACATCGTACCATCTCCATAAGTGACTTGTTTTTCCTCTCAGCAACACCATTTTGCTGAGGGGTATACGGCACTGTACATTGGTGTTTTATCCCACGACTAGCCAGAAATGCATCAAACTCTTTAGACATGTACTCCCCCCCTCGATCAGAATGGAGGATGCCCACAGTAGAATTGGATACATTTTCAGCCATAAGCAGCACAAAAACACTGCGGACTTTACCTTCAATGGATATACCCATGCATGCCTTGAGTAATCATCAATGAAAGTCACGAAGTACAAGTGTTTACCAAATGACGGAGTTTGCATAGGCCCACATACATCACTATGTACAAGTTGCAATTTGCGAGTGGCCCGCACAGAACCATCCTTTGGAAATGCAGAACGCTGCATTTTGCCCAAAATACAGCCTTCACAAACATGTTTCAATGGTGCCTCAAGAGGGGGCAATGAAGCAACCATATCAAATTTCTGCAAACGCAGCAAACTAGCAAAGTTCAGATGACCAAAACGAGCATGCCATAGTTTTGCATCTGAAACTGCCTTTTCATCAGAAACTGCATTTGCTGAATCTTCCACACACTTGTCCTAAGAATTGAGCCTATACAGCCCACAAAACAAGGTGCCAGATGCAATAATCGTATCACCAAAAGTCAAATCATGAACAGTATATCTGTCATCCACAAATTTAACTACAAGTCCAAGTCTAGCAAGCGCAGAGATAGACAATAGATTCTTCTTTATCCCTGGCACATACAAAGCATCTGAAAGTGTGAAAGCACTGCCATTTGCAGCAGTAAGCATAATTTTACCAACGCCCTTCACTGGATAAGAAGCATTATTGGCACATGTGACAGTATTCCCATTAGAGACAGTCTCAAGACAAGTGAACATATCACGATGCGAGGTAATGTGCTTTGTAGAACCACTGTCAAAATACCATACATCAGAGTCAACAGAAACTGCCAAACATGCATCATGTACAGATGGGTCATACTGGCAATACACGCTAAACGCCCATTCTGTATCCTGCACAATATTTGCAGAATCTGCATTTGTAGAAGCATCCGCTATTGTGGCTGCATTTGGCTCTTTCTTCTTTGCCTCTTTAGCCTTTAGCTTAGGGCAATTCTTAATGACATGATCAATTGCCTTACAATAGTTGCACCTGATCTTTTTCTTGCCTTTATCAAGAGCCTTCTCAGACCTATTGTTGCTATGTGTGGAAGGAGAAGAAGTTGCAGACCTACTAATAGGAGAAGAAACAGTGGAAGGGGCTGCCTTACCACTTCTTCTCTGCTGGGCAGTAACAAATGCCTGATCAACTGCACACTGCCTAGCCCTATTTTGCCTGGACTACGCTTCTTGCAAGAGCTTATTGACTAAAGTATCATACTTGACAACATCAAGTCTGTCCTCAGTAACAAGTCTCCATGTGGAAGCAAAAGTCTGATATGACTCGGGTAAAGCATCAAGAACAATCTGCACAAGAGAATGATCAGGAATAATCTCACCTGTAGAAATCAACTGTTCCTTGAGATCTTTAATCTCAGCAAGAAAAACATTCATGTCATCATCTTCCTGCATAATCTTCGATTCTAGCTCTTTACGCAGGTAAGAGATTTTTGCTTCGTTAATTACCTGCATACAAACCAGCTAGAATATCCCAAATCTGTTTTGCTATTTTAGCTGAATGAATATGTGGAGTGATGTCATCATCTTCCTGCATAATCTTCGATTCTAGCTCTTTACGCAGGTAAGAGATTTTTGCCTCGACCTGCATACAAACCAGTTAGAATATCCCAAGCTTGTTTTACTATTTTAGCTGAACGAATATGTGGAGTGATGTTACGTTTAACAGAAAGTGCAATCAAGGCATGAGCCTGTGCATCTTTACCATCCCAAAACGAGCTTGTTCAGTAGTGGGTAAAACAACAGCAACAGTAGAGTTGCTAGAACCTGCAACATCCTCAACAGATCTTACATCCACAGAACCTGGACATACATCCATACCCTGCACAATGTTCCACACTCCTTTTGTAACCAAAACATGCTGCATCATGTATGCCCAAAGTGGGTAGTTGCTGTCTCCATCCAATTTATCATCAACAGAGACAACATGCGAAATACGTCATTGCTGTTATCAGCCATGGCCACTGACTGAAACTGATGCAAAAGCTACCTGTAATGAAGCAAAGACTGAACAGAAAACAACTCGTGCTACGTAGCACGGTCCACAATAGAATACGTATGCCTGTTTTGCAGAAAACTGCAAAAGCTACCTGTAATGAAGCAAAGACTGAACAGAAAACAACTCGTGCTATGTAGCACGGTCCACAATAGAATACGTATGCCTGTTTTGCAGAAAACTGCATTGTCGAAATTTCTGCACAAAATGACGAACACATGTACAGAACTTGTAATGCAAAAACGGAGCCCGAAACGACCTCAGATGCAATTTCTGAGAACGCAAAAACTTCGGGCTCATCTATAGAGTATAGGGACCTGCAACCAAGCGCTCGTGAAAGCTCACCTCAATCGGAGAACGTGAGTCAGAGGGTGCTAGCCGCTAGCCCTGGGAGCCGATGCCTACGCTCTGATACTAATTGTTGGAATTAGGGTTGCAGAAAAGCACACAAAGCTTGGAGAAGAAGAAGCAAGAATGCACATAACACACAGTGTATTAGATTGTGTCCATGTACAAAGATTAGTTAGCCCTAGAATAATGGGCGTATATACAAGCCGGGGAAGAAAACCTCCTAAAGAGGGGAAAAGTACCCCGGCGGTCCTAAGTGTGTTCACACACATCACTGCCTATATATATGGCAACAATAAGAGTGTGCCTCATCAGGGATGGGTTGGGAGCGAGCTTGGGGTGATCTTTTTTTGGCATCCACTCTCTCTTACCGATGTCCTCTCTCTTCCCCCTCATCCTCCCTCCTCACAGCCCAGCCCACACTCCACTCTCTCTCTATCCTCATCAACTAGCTTGATATGGTGACTTATGATGCCTAATTAGAGAACTGATGACTTGTTTGAGTAGTATGGGCATGGATATTAAGGCACATTTTTCTATCCACTATGTGGATTACTTTGCATTTCTTATGTAAGATTACATTATAGGTTTACGGGTTATTTATCCGAATTTTGGGAATGGACTTTTGATTGGAAAAAATTGGAACTTATTGACCCAACTTTAGCTTAAACTTTGGGGTTCTTAAGTGACATCTATAACACGTGGTAGGCCCTAAGACACCTATAATACACACACAGGCTAACTATTTGTTTGTTTGTGTTGGATGGATGTAGATAACAGGTTCTACCCTCTCAAATGTCTCGCAGCTTAAGCTGCTCTAAGATATTTGGTGTATTACTTGAGATATTGTCTCTCAATATACTGATAACATGATTATTGTAGACAATACTTCATGTTAAACACTTCATCTATCAAGACTGTTTGGGTTCTCAAAATTTTGGGTTTGGTTATGGATATGTTATTAGTATAATTCAAAAACACACACACTCTCTCTTTCTGTCTCTCCTTGCATAATCCTCGTCTTCTTCTTCTCTCTCTATCTCTCCTCCTTGCACAGAGATGTTAATGATGGGGGGAGAAAGGAAGGAAGGATCCAGAGGAACGTAGACATAATCATCAGAATGAGATTGTGTTTCTCAGTTCCTCATATGATTCATTGAAGCGACATTCATCGCTTGAAGAATTTGGTTTCGATGATGTTCCTTTTTGTGGCAAGATTCTTGTTAAATCTTGTTGAGTAGGACATGTTCCTGCATGCTTCTTCCCATGTGCTGTTTATACTTTTATATATATTTAAGTACTCTATGAAGCAAAAATACATGAAGTACATTAAATGAGTCAAATGGACTCTTATTGAGCTGCTGTTGTTGAAGTAGTCACTTGTTGGTGAGGCATGAAAGAATTAGGTCGACTTGCGAGGCTAATATAGATAGCTTCACTAAGGATTAGAGATCCTTGTGTTGTGAAGACTTGCGTTTGGAGAGGTTTGCAATTTGAAGGAAAGTTCCAAGCGATGGGTTGTACCATTGACCAGGCTTTGGCCCCCCTATCCAGAGATGTACCTGGAAAGTTGTCGAAGATAAGGCCTTGGTGCAAGTGCATGAGTATGGATATGTACTCATAGGGCAGTTGCTACATTAACTTAGCCAAAAGAATAGTAAGCTATAAGGTTAACAAAAATGTAATGGCTATTGAATACTATTGGGAGTTTCTTGTGATATTCTACCATTTTTAAGTAGGCCATATGTGTGACTTGTGTTTGTCTTTTTTCTTCTTCTTCTTTTTTCTTTCTTTTCTTTTCTCTTTTTCTTTTGCTTTTTTGTCGCCTTTTCTTTTTGCTACCACCTTGCAAGAAACAGGTTCTTATGTCTACTCCCTATTTTAGAGAATAGGTTCTTATGTCTTCCGCATATAGCTGCTGCACTTATGCTTCTCATCCATAGGGGTGAAAAGTTTGTCTTTGATGCGCTCATAAGTCTCCGTTTTGTAGACGTGGGAATTGAATCTTGAATTTGTGACTCAAGTGTTGTCGAGGCAGGAGGTACAACTTCTAGTTGGTTACCATTGGGTTTTAATGAGCACGCAAGCTCTTGGGTATTTATTGCCTAGCTTGCTTGGTGTTGCTTGGGTTTCCATTCTTGTCAAACTTTAGGTGAAGCTGTTGGGCTTGAAGGTGCTAGTGAAACGTTCCTTCCTTTGTTCGATCCTGGTAACCATATGATGGGATTACCATCATAGTATCCTTATTGTTGAAGCACGTGCATAGGCACCCATCTTTGATCAACATTCTAAATTGGGGCTGATACTTTTGGTGGCTGAGGTTTCTTTATTTGTGCAGGCTTAGGGGACTTTTGTTGCGCTTGGGAATCCAAGCTTTGGTGTTTCCTTGGTAGTACCCTTGTGCTTGGAGTAATCTTTTTGGTATCCACACTTGTTGAGATGTTGGATTTCTTTGAGGAACTCACATAGGCTTTTGTGGACGGTGTTGTGGAGTACTTTTATTTTTCCTTGGCCTCTGAGTGTTGCATTGAGGAAGAGGCTTTGATGATCGAGGTATCCAAATTGGATTGGTTTATTCGTAGTAGCCTTGGGCTACAAGTAGATGCTTCTTCACCCACATTTTGATACCATTAAGATATCTTGATCTTGGTTGTCTTGGTGGAGTTTTCTTTTTGGTACGCGGAAGGTTTGGGGCCCTCCTTGACGTTGGTTGGCGCTGAGGTTATGGGTTTGAGACTCATGGGCATTGTTGACGAATGAGGCTTGAGTCTCTTGTGGAGTGGTGTTGGCTGATGATGTTAAGGCTTTTAAGCATGCAGCCTTCTCATGTGGTGAGAGTGGTGGTTGAAGAGGCATGGGATCCGGGTCTTTTCCTGTGAGTTCCGTTTTAGTGGGAGATGGTTGCGCTTGGGGAACTTATTCAGGAATAGTTGTTGATTGCAAGTTTTTGGCATTGGAAATAGAAGCTCTTTCTCTTGTTGGGTGAAGATGGAGTCAGAGGAGTAGATGCTTTATCGGAGTTGGTCATTGATACAAATGGTAGGTCTTTGTGTAGAGGGGCTTTCGAGGAAGAGGCTTGTAGCTTTTTGCGTTCAGCATCATAGAAATCCATTAGGGTTGGATCCTCCTCCGTGCAATATGGTATTGTCAACTTTGTTTCATTGACCATCATGATGACCTTATTGCTAGCAAAGCAGAGTGGTGCTTGGGCAGCAATAGTCCATTTATGCCCTAAGATCAAATCTTCTTCCATCACATACTCAACCCCACAAAAAACTTGCAAGTAAGGGGGTTAGTTTCAATATATATTGTATGTTCAAAGTACCCCAAACATGGCATGTTAAAGTCGTGTGAATGGAATTCTTTCAGGATGAGCTGTGAGTGTTGGGTTGACCTAACAAATCCCATAACTTGAGGGTCATGAGATTTTGCTCTTGTTGTGGATAAAGCTGTGCTGGATTGTGGTGATTCTATTGGAAAGTTCCAATCCAACCATAACCCTTGGGATATTCTGAGTAAGATATGTTGGAAGTTCCAGCTTCTCCAAGGTCTTTTCCTCTCGTAATAGCAATTGCACAATGCTTGCAGGAGTGTTCAAGGTGTTTGTTTGCATGGATTCATCAATTGAATAAAATGAATCACATATCCAAGTTCTACCAAGGATGACATCATACTCAAGGGGATCTAGGGTAACATGGAATCTAAATTCCACATTTCCACCAATTGTTTAAGAACCATAGCTAAAGTAACCTAGAACTTTAATGTTTTGTCCATTGGCATCTCTTGCAAGATCATTGTCCATTGGCATCTCTCGCAAGATCATTGTCTTTAGGGATGATTTTAGGTTATCCCAATGACACCCAAATGTCTATTGTCATGATAGCACTAGCGTTGTCGCCCAAATAAGGCGACGGGCAATAGCTCTGGGGTGGCGATGCTTCTACAAAAACAGTAGAATGAGGACTTCACTCTGATACTATTTGTGGTATCTTTAGGGTTAGCAGAGTAGAATCTACAGAGGATGTAGGTGGAGGATATCCATAGCTAAAATGAGAGAGATAGAGAGAGAGAGACTTATTAGCTACTATTAAAGCACAATGATTGCACATACAAAGAAGCTTTGATTAATGTTGTGTGTTAATTAATCAACACTTTGGTACATGCTTTTTTAAAGTTGTGAGCCTTATCTTTCTCATCACACAAACTATGGGGCAATGACACATGTCTAACTGATTACATCATTGCTTACATTAATAATGCGTGTTAATCAACACTTGGGACATACTTTTATAAGATGTGAGCCTTATCTTTCTCATCACATAAACTATGGGGCAATGCCACATGTCTAATTGATGACATCGTTGCTTACACACTAACACACTAAGTGGCTATACAAGCCCCTGTTCACAATGCTTACACACTAACACACACTAAGTTGCTATA
Organism: Cibotium barometz; assembly: GCF_041138505.1. Classification (NCBI taxonomy): domain Eukaryota; kingdom Viridiplantae; phylum Streptophyta; class Polypodiopsida; order Cyatheales; family Cibotiaceae; genus Cibotium; species Cibotium barometz. Next base: position 23,227,600 of record NC_141063.1, on the reverse strand, counting down.
TAAGCTCCTATTCACATGCTCCTACACACACCTTTTCACATGTGTTCACACACATAAGCTCCGAAATCTCAACAATTATTGGGCTTAATAGATATCTTATTTATCAATACTTTATTTTTACACACAAAAATGAACTTAAGTTTCAAGGGTTCACAATATTTTCCAGGTTGTGTGCTAGCCCTTAAAGTTTTTAGGGAGTTTTTAGGTTTATTAGGCTTCAAAACTAAGTATTTTATAGGCTTTGAAACTAAGGCTTGTGAACCTTAGTTGTTAAGGTTTAAATAAGCCTAGAAATGGTGTCTTCTATGGGTTGGAAGGATTCGACAATGAATCTCAGCCTGGGTAGCATGTGTTGGTAGTGCAAGAGGGCTTGTGGTTGATGACTTGATGGGGCTGTGCCTTGTTGTTGGCGGCAAGGACCGACAAGGAGGTAATATTGAATTTGCCAAGGTAGCTCGCCCATGATGTGCAGGTGGTGGCAAAAAAGTACGTCATCGTTGCAGTGGATGCTCCCATCCACACTGTTTTGGATGGGGAGCAATGCTTGATCGTAGTTATTTGGAGGGATTTAATTGAGTAATAACTTTGTGGCACTAACTAGTGTAATTACCAATAATATGGTTGTTTCTTGCTTTTAGATTGTGTGATTTGTGATCCTCTCAAAAGTCTCTTGATCTTTCTTTTTAAAATGATTCAAAACAACTCAATGCCCATTTGGTGTGGCCCAAACAATGCTTATGGAGCATTGCATCATGAAGGTATAAAAAAAGCCATGCAAGGACACAATGTTTAGGTAAGGGGTGCATTTGGTCCAAAAATGAAATTGACAAACATTACCTAAAAAGCTTCCCCAAACTTTGTAAGGTATGGCATGGTGGAAAAAGTACATGCAGCATTGGAGACTAGTCTTTAGACCTTCGTCATGATGGTAGAATATTTATATTCATACACATAGTTGTAGATAAATTCCAAGGCCATTGCATAAATATAGCAATGGATAAAAGGTGAAGATATACATCTACTAGATAAAAGGTAGAATATATATGCCAACGGACATGTAGTTCAGCTTTGGTAGAACGATTGGGTTCTACGATGGGACCCAAGTTCGATGCCTAAGGACTACATGACAGATGGCATGCTTGTTGAACCTATGCTATATATCCACTTCCCAACAAGAAAAGGTAGAATATATACATGTATGTGTCTATTATAAGATATATACACATGAAAGTGGGGGGCCTTGATTAGACAATGACAATACTGATAGGGTATGGCCTAGAAAACAAAAACCAATGTGGGTTCGGGTGGAGCTATCGAGAGACTGCATGCAATTGACAAAGAGGCGCGATAGTTGGAGTAGGAGGAGCCAAAAGCAAGTGAGGCGCAGCCTAGAATGGAGCAAATATGTGATTTCATGGGGCAAAGTCCGCCGACTTGCCAGATGATGTTGGCGGCGTAATGGGTGTTCATGCGCTGACTGCTCAGCGAAGCCTTGGCAAGGACTGGTACACCCACGGAGAGGCTTTCAAAGAGAGAGTTCTAGCAGCACAGTGTGTGAGGAAGGCACCGCCGAGACAGAGGGGTGTGTGAGGACATCGAGCTATAAAGAGCCCATGGTAGCTCCGGCAGCTCCAGCAATCGGAGCCATGCATTGTCCTACGTGGACCAATCCATGCGTGGCACTTTACACGTCACGGACAGATTTTTTAAAAAAAACTGGACGGCGTGTAGAGGTTGGTTGAGAAGCTACCGTCAAACGGAAGAGCCACGGGTTATTGAACCCGTGCCGTCAGCAATCCCACGTCCACCTTTAACCATTAGGCCAATCACAAGCTTGTGATAGAAAGCATTGGCTTTTAATACATATTGTGTGTCCATCCTCGTGTGAATTGCCACCGCTCGGAGAATCCGTTTTCCAAGACGCTCGGGCGGACGGTTGTGAAGCCCCCCTTATGTCCACCAAATTACTATCATGCAACCCGCCAAACACAATATAACCACATACAGCCACATTTGCATTCAAGGGAAATCCAAATATATTTCATGATTCATTCTTGAGTTACTACAGACTCATCCTTTCTTTAGCGTACATGGCCTATATTGATGTCAAATTTGTGAATACATCACCAAAGACTAGACTACGCTTTAGCAAGCAAATGCTAATTAAATTTTATCCTTTTAACTTTGATAATCAAAACTACACTATAAAACTCGCTTGGCTATTCTACAACTTTATTGAATTTATCTATGAATGGTGATGCTCCATGCTAGGCCAAACACTGTCTTTTTGTGTGATACCCTTGAAATGGAACGAACCATAGTAGTTGAGATGGACTTGCTACACAAGGCAATAAGTCTTCGGGTGATTGGCTACACCTCTCATCTCTTTAGGCCACTGGGCGACTCGAACCCAAGCCTTTTGTGCAAACATTATCTTTTTACTCAATGAAATGCATGTTGTGCACATACCTTATCATCTAGGAAACCATGCCTGTGATACATGTAAGGACTATGGAGTAGAGAATTCATTCTTCTCTGTTTAGGTTTTACCATTTTGTGCTTCTCTTTTTGACGATTTAATGTTTTCCAAGTAAACCTTGGCATTTGTTACTTCTATAGATACCTATTTGTTGGAAAAGAAGTATTGTATTTCAAAATAATATACCTCAACACAATGGAAACTTTAGAGATGGAGAATAATAAAGACAATAACAAGTTTGGATGTTATCCCTTGTAAGGATATATTAATGCCCGAACAAAAACTAGAATATTAAATCAAACTATGACATTGAGATCAAGTTTGTGTGCCACTTAAACGACATATTACTTGGTGACAATTCCACAATTTCATAAAGAATAATCTAAGGACATGATAATAAATTGTGATAGTAAATTGAATTCATTAACACCTATAACATACTCTCTTGTCCTTTGCCTTAGCAAAATAATATACTCCAAGGTCACATCATGCAACATGGTAGATAGCATCTTGTCTACCTTACTGGATGACTTATATTGGTTTTTCCTCTCAACCAAAAGCTTGACCATCCTTTAGTAGGTTTTAAAGTAGGAGCAAGCAAAGACACTTGCCTTTCAACTTGGAAAAAATAATGATATACTCAATAATGATAATGAGTGAGTGTAAATAAGTCCTCAAGTACTCTAGGAAAATGTACTAGCAGTACTAAAAGTATCGTAGGATCAAATCCCAACACACTATCTATACAAAAGAGTTAACCACTAGTACTAAATAGACTCATTTCATAGTATTAACCATAATTCTTACCCACCATTAATGACATATTAACAAAGTATTGACAACATAAATCCAAACAATGTAATACACAAAAAAATTTCAGCTTCGTTGTAAAGTGTTTGTTAACCAAATAGAGTAGAACCATTTCCATTGATCACTAGGATCCAAACAAAAGAGTAGATGGGTTGAACATTATCAATGGTGCAAAAAGTCACATAATTACTCAATCCCGTAATGGATACACTTCATGAATTTACATTGTTGCATGGATCCATTACACTTCATGAAGTGTAATGGATACACTTCATGAATTTACATTGTTGCATGGATACAAATCCCGTGACTACCATAACTTGACTAATACGAACCATCATGTGTGGGGTCAAGTGTGGCTTGAGCATCTAAATTTTCTTGCATTGTCACCTTTTATTTGTGTGTTGCTTTTGGAAAAGACTCCAAATTGCATTCATTGATACTTTTTCTTTTGTTTTTAGTTAGTCCTCCCTCAATGAATGACTTTGCACGCTTTAGTGAGTTCCCAAACCCATCCTTAATTGGTTGCAATTCAACACATGGATGGGAGTCACATAAAATCCAAAAACATAACACACATAAATTTTGCTTGTAAATACTTGATTAAATTCCTTGAATATAAAATATAGAATGCTCATTATATCCAAATGTAACCAACCGTTATTATGTCCCCAAGTGTTATTGTACACGTTCATTGTTTTCAAAACAATGCTATGTACATGTAATCCATTGACTATCAATACCTTGATTTGGTGCTTACACATGTTACCTTTCATTGCCCACTTGCAATTGCAACAAGCCCACGCACAGTCTGCATTTTGGACTTTGTACCACTGGTTTGTTCTAGATAGGCTCCTCACTTTTGCATGTGTACGCATATCATTTAGAAAAAGCACATCCTCATTTGCAATGGCTTTTGCACACTCTATTAAATTCATGACCGCATCGAAAATGTTGAAGTTTCTCTTGAAACTTGCATCCTTCAACATATCCTGATACCAAAAGTATGCATGACATGCTCCAACTAGGTTGTGGATGAGCCAATCAATGCGTCGACCATGAACGGTGCGACGCCCGCTTAGAAAACGACTTTTCAAAAGCCCAACCATGAGATGAATCAATAGAACCATTGGTATATTGGTTTGCATGCGATAACATTCGTGTGACACGAACCCACTTCAAAAAATATAAACATGCATGCACTTGTCAAAATTCAACCTTCATGCCCTAATAAGTTGTGAAAATAAGATACGTACCAATTTTTTGCAGCCAATGCTCTTTGAAGTATGTTATGAATTGCTATTATGTGTGGTAAGTCTCCAAAAATGAATCCACTAGATCAGATGCCTCCTTTTCCTTGTCCTTTGAATTTCGGCTTGCTAACCCACGCATGTTCATAATATGCACGAGATCCTTGAACATTTCGGCTCTCACATTTGGATCCACAACTTTTCTAATTAAATTTCTGAGCCAACATCGTCGAACATGCCAGACATACGAATAAATTGGCAATCTTAACACTTCACCGCACATAACATTAAGCACTTGTCAGTGATTGTTTTTTTGCAAAACAAAGTGATCATGCAAATTGGATTCAAGTATATATTCGAGTGCATTTATCTCTTCTTGTGTATCGTCGACCATGAAAGCATTAGGCTCCCAAGATTTCTTGTGATCTAGCACACGATTCCTAAGTGCTGTTAGCCATAGCTTTGTATCATCACTAGAACATGATGAAGTGACGATTCATGCTGCTGGTATACCATTTCAAAAAGAATCAAACACCAGTATAGTATAAATATGAAACTAAACACATAACAATAAATCAGTATTAGTACAAAACTCTAAAAATACGACACACTACAAAGCATATATTAATCGTATTAATCAGTATTAGTACAAAACTCTAAAAATACGACACACTACAAAGCATATATTAATTACCTTGTACTTTTTGGTACCAAAAGTTGCATCCATGGCTAACAAGCTATTGTTGCAATATGTGGTCATCATCTCTAGTTTCCATGTTGTTTGAATGCCCTTAAATGCATACTCCTTTGCCTCATGAAATGGCTAGAAAAAAAAGACTTGGGTGCTATTAGACATTGCCCAATTGTAGACACTCTTTGCATCATCCAGATCTATTTGAAGTGTAAGAGTATCCATCTTGCTTGCAACATTTAAAATGTCATGCAAAGTAAGAAATGTCTCTGACGGGCCGAAAAGTCCCATCTTCAGAGCTCCTTTACACAAGATGAACATGATGATGAAAGACTTGTTGTGGTGTAAAACCCTTATAGAGCATGTCGCATATCCAATGCTTCATTTTGATAGATAGACATGGTGCATTATCTTGGCTTTGTGTCCCATGGCAAATATCACCTCGGTTGTCTACGTGTTGGTATTGCACGTAGCTAATGCGAGTAATGTCGGGCCACAAATATAATTGTGAGACAATAAAGTAACACTGACAACCAACATGGTGCCTTTTGGATTGTACTCGTCTTCTGGGATGATCTTTGGATTCAAAAATTTTGCGAGCATCACGAGGCCCAATAGCACACTAATAACTACATAAATTGCAAAATTTTCAAACTTAGTCAGTATTGTAAAATAGATAGTTAACAAAGACATGCTAATATAGGAGTGATAGAGAGTGCTTACGCAATCAAGCTAAGAAAGCTATCTTCATTGGGTTTGCTCAAAATTCCGGGCTATTTTTTTTTCATCCATTGAACTCAAAAGTTTGTTGGTGCATCCGATCTCTGATTTTTGCTAGAAACAAAATCTGAAACTCTTTCCCAAGGAATGTATGCAATGTTCAAAGCATCATACTTCAACAGAGGATCTGGAAGGGTCTCCCATTTTGTAAGTAACACACCTATAGTAACACACCTATTTTAGGTGCCAAGTATTAATTGTAAAGAAAAAAAAAAAGATAACCCATGTCGAACGATCCAAAAAAATGAGCTATAAATTTTAATAAAATAAAACTCAGGAAAATTTTTGTTCAAGAATACTCACTACTCTCAACACATGAGAGAGAAACATCGCTTTGGTGCTGGTGGGCGAGAACCTGCTGGCTTTCACGAAAGTGGACAAGGTCGTGGTAGTAGTTACTGAGACAGCGGTCTGTTGCGTGGTGTGTTACACATAGTTGGCAACGATACGCACTTGCGCTTGTTGTCTGTGCTGCAGGGGCAGAAACGCTTGTTACCAACTGTCTAGTGTGTGCACACGAGCTTGACGTACTGAGAGGAGGCACTGCTTTTGCTGGCTGCAGCTGGGGATAAATGCTCATTATGTCTTGCAAAGTCTCTGCACATGCTTGAATCAAGCCGTTAACTGCAACAGTCTCAACAATAGTCCACTAATCGAGCTGCGCCGCCCAATACATTATAGGTGTTAAATTATCTTCACCTCCTCCCTCTGCTGCCACCAAACTCCACCCCACTGCGTGAGTATACGCTCTGGCATTGCCCTGGTATCTTCTAACCCTTTCTGAGAGAAAATTGCTGCCCCCTTTCTGAGAGAAAATTGCGTGGTTTAAATAAATTTGTAATATATGATGTCAAACAATACTTTAATCACTTCACCTATGCTTTTTGAGGAGTATTTTGGCCGTACAAAATTTTAAAGTGCCGTCAAAAATTATTCTAGAATACAAAAAAAAACCTGCTATATTTCACCAAACGAGTGGGTTTTGAAGGGCAAGGGTGCCCATCAAATATCAAGCCTTCATGGAGGAGATAAGGGGGCAAGGCAACTAAGTGGAGGAGATGAGGGGACAAGGCAACTAAGTGGCCCAAAGAACTAGTCCATGTAGGTGTATATGTGTGAAGGCTAGCATCAAGTTGAAAATCCTTTGAGAGTTGAAAGAACTACAGAAAATTGAAGTGCGTGACTATTACCATGGTGGGCTAGCAGGGTGCATTGAAGTGGGTTGGCATCGAGGAGATTATTGCTAACTTCGAGCCCATTTCATGTTTCATGTCATTTTTAGTTTTTCTTTTACAGCTTGGCTGGCACTTCGTATTCTTGAAGAAGCTAGGCATTTCATGTCCTCCTTTTCAAGCTTGGCCACTTCGTATTATTACAGAAGCTAGGTAGTGATCTAACATCCGCAGTGAATACCTAGAAAAAATGAAGGAGAGAAGGGGGTTATTACTTATTTACCCTAATAGTGAATCAAATGCAACAGGCTAGTGATGTTATTGTTTTGTACTTGTTATTAAAAGGCTTAGAACTTGGAAGTGCTTCAGTTGCATCTGTTATATTTGTTCTTGGACAACCTTGTGTAGCTCATACATTTTGATATGCAGCTTTTCCATTATAGGCCTTGGCATTGGTTAAGAAGATCAACTTCATTGGGTAGCTTTTCCATTATAGGCCTTGGCATCGGTTAAGAAGATCAACTTCCTTAGCTAATGATTGCAAATTATTTGTGCTCTTCTAGCATGTGCATTGTACTCTCATCTAGGAGTGTGGTAACAATAGGGTGGTGGACAAAAGTCGTGGTCTATGCTAGTGGCCTCCATTCTGTTCACAAAGGGTGGAAGATAAGTTTATAAGGCTTTCACCCCAAGCCTATGAACATCAAATGGTCCTATGCTAGTGGTAAAGTTGTAGGCCCTCTACCTAATCACATGAGTAGCTTGTCTCTGATCACCTATTGCATCTGAGCTCAATTTGATGTGGATACTTTTTTTTGTATTAGACAAAGATACATCATTCTCCTTGTGGTTTCTTTAACACCTAGATTTCCACTGTACATTTTTTACTAGTTAATAAGCCTTAATCATGGCTTATTAAGCCTTTTTTTCTAGGCTTATTTAAACCTTAACAATTAAGGTCTACAAGCCTTAGTTTCAAAGTCTATAAAATACGTCTTAGATCCGATGCCTAATAGACGTAAAAGCCTTAAGGGCTAGTACACAACCTTTTGCCACCTATGCACAACAAGGGTCCCATCCTTTGCAACTTCTTTTAACATACTATGAATGTACAATAGGATAAGTTAAGAGGCAATTAGAGAGAAGCTAATGCTATTTAGCTATAATGTATTGTAAGGAGTCATTTACGTATGAGATAGTTTAGGTCATAATGTGACATTTAGAGAGAAGCTAATGCTATTTAGCTATAATGTATTGTAAGGAGTCATTTACGTATGAGATAGTTTAGGTCATAATGTGACATTTCGAGACGATGACAATGTTGGAATCCAAATTTTGGCTGAAAATTATTCATTGCTATACATATAGAAGAAATGATTCATGCATTGGAACGGACATTGGTTGACTTTCTTGGAACTGCCTCAACCTAACTCAGAACATTTGAACCTTCAAGGGAACACTCTAATCCTTGAAGAGGAAAAAATTAATATAATTGAACAATTAAATTTATACCCTGCAATGGAGGCAACAGTAAACCATTGCCAACTTGTTACCTTTGATAATGTGCTACAAGAAATTGTTACGGGTGAAGTTTCTTCCTTGATGGCCCAGGAGGATTAGGAAAGACATATTTATATAATTGCATGTTAGCATTATTATATGGAGAAATCCATGTTTCTCTAGCTATTGCATCCTTAGGACTGCTTTGTTGGTGAATAGTCTAACAACACATGACTCAAGGTTCAAGATACCATTTGATTTAGACAATTGTTTAATTGTTGTTCATGTAACATCCCTATACATGGGCAACTTGCAGAGGTTTTGAGGATTTGTAAGCTGATCATATTTGGGATGACGCTCCCATGATGCATAGCATCGATATGCTTTTGAAGCACTAGTAGGTATAGCCTTAAGATATATAATTTGTGTTTGGATAATCTATTTTGTAGAAAAGTCATTTTATTTGGGGAAGATTTTAGGCAAATTGTCCATGTTATTATGAAGGGCTTGAGGGAAAACGTTGTGGATGCAACATTGTTATAAGAATACACAATAGAGAAAGTAGGATCAACATAATACAAAGCACTGAATTGCATAAAGAAGTTGACAATAAACAATATTACTGCTTGCAAACTTGATTATAACCTGATGGCTATCTACCCACCCCACTTCTCCACATAAGGAGATTTTATGGTGATCTAGGCAGAATATGGATGGAGGATGTCTTTCTTATAAGAATGCTTGAATACAATGAACTCAATGATAAACTAAGGCTGCTAAACTAGTCTATATATCGTGCCTAGGGTTAGCATGGAACCCATGACTTAGTCCAAAACACAAAGAAAGGCAAGGGGAAGGGCTTCAGTGACTCCTATGACTTTGAGAAAAAGAAGAAATCAAAGGCAAAGTGTTTCTACTACGGCAAGCCTAGTCATGTGGTCAAATCATGTAGACTGAAGGAAGTAGATGAGAAGAATGGCACTTTGAAGCCTTTAAAGAAGGATTCGAGAATACTGTTGAAGTGAAATTGAAATTTTTTGTGGCAATAGAAGAAATTTGTGTAAAGGTAGAACATTCCTCAACATTTGATGGTTCTTGGATCATCAATAATAGAGCATCCTGACGTATGGCCAATCAAAAGGGCTTGTATACCTCCCTAAAGCCTATGGGAGAGTCCATCCTAGTATCGGTCATCACACAAATAATGCCAAATACCCAACTATGGGTTCAGGTATCATTTCTTTTATTTCAATGGTGATACTCGAAGTTTTTTTCCTTATTTCAAGAGGAATCGAATGTCTATTTAGCTAACCCTGACTTGAAGGTTGATGTCTGTTTAGCTAACCGCCATGACTTGAAGGCTAGTGTAGTCATCACATATGCCTACTACAATGTCATTGTTGAGAGAGGAATTTGGCACAACTTGTATGAAATATCGGCTTCAACTCGAGCCAATGTCGGGATAAGAAAACTATGGCATGAAAGATTTGGGCACCAGAGCTATGTAATCTTGAAAAAGATGCAAAGGTATGGGATTGTGGCACATCTACCATCATTTTTCACAAATTTCAGATGTGTAAAGCTTGTATGATGGGCAAGAATCATCGGCATGCATTTCCACAAGAAAACAAGAGTTCTTCCTACTTGTTATACTGATGATTGATGCCTTTAGCAGAAATATGTGGGTGTATTTTTTTTGCGATAAGGCTGAAGTTTTTATAAAAATCAAAATATGACATAGCTTGGTAGAGAATGAGACATTAAACATGATGATGAAGAAGTTTTATTCACATTGAGTTTAGTGCTTGTTACAAGGAGCATATGATCAAGTTTCTCATACTCCATAACAAATGGTGTTGCAAAGCACAAGAATTGCACTGTTGTGTAGATGGCGTGGTGTATGCTTAAAGAAAAATGATTACATAATTCTTTTTGGGCCGAGGCATTTAACACTAGAATGCATTTTCTTAACACAAAGGCAGTGAAGGGCATGACACCTCAAGAAGCTTATTTAGGCAAGAAACCGTCGGTTGCATATCAAGACATTTGGTTGTGATTGTTTTGTGCATGTTCCAGATTCATCCAAAACCAAGCGAGATTCCAAAAGCAAGAAGTGTAACTTCTTGGGGCATAATACAGAGTAAAAGGATTACCGACAATACAATCCACATCTGGTGGAGGAGAAGGCTCCATCCACACTATCCTTCAACAAGAAGTAGCCCAATAGGCATAATCATCAATGATAGTACCAACTCCAGAAGAGGTGGGTTCATTAGATGATGAAGAAGATAAGCCTACAACACCACAGAAGGGGCCATATCCTAAATGGGTGAAGCAACACTTGGATGGGAAAGCTCCGCCAACAATCATAGAAGATCCATTAACTATTCATAGATCCAAGTGATCAATAGAGGAGCAGAAGGGGGACTCTACTCTCACACTGTCAATGTGGCCTTAATGGCTAAGAAAATGAAAGTACAGGAGCCAGCCAGCTTGGAGGAAGCATTAGTAGATCCAAACAAGAGGGGGCCAATGGAGCCAAAGTATGACTAAAAAAGTTTCTGAAAAAGAGACTTATATTAATAATGAAAAAGTTTATAAGAAGGGAGATTTCAGATCAAGCAGGGGGAAATATTAACCAACCTGGTGTCTTGTGCTACCAGCAAGGTGCCATATGAGAGATAGTGAAAAAGATGATGGTTCCATGTTTGCCTCATGTTTTTTTGGTTGGAGGCAGTTATATGCCACTTGTATGTTATAAGTAGATGCACCCTCCATGGCCTTAGTGTATCTAACCTTCTAAATATGCTAGGGTGATGCTATATAGTGTCCAGATTTTGTGCTAGAGTCATACATAGCCCGACTCTCGCATGTCTTGAAGACATCACCACCGACCCACTCCCTGGGTAACCCTCATGATCATATCTCTGTCATTCTCTTCAGACCTCAGTTATTGTAGGCCTGACTATGTTAACCAAGCAGTAGCACCAAAACAAATGTAGGCATCCCTTCTCATCCTTCCAAAAAGGTTTTCTATTAGAATCCAAATCCTTTGTGCCTCTCCCTTCTCATCCTTCCAAAAAATTTGTGCTATTGCAATCCAAATTGTATGCCTCCCAATGGTATACTATCTCTGAAGCTCTCGCACATCTTGGATAACCTAGGCTATCGTCAACGATCAATCTTCATTAGTTGGTGCCAAGGCCACCATGTAGAGAAAGCCAAATAAAAGAGAATCTTTGTTTCCCTATACAAGTGTCATAACCTTTATTAAAAAGCTCTTTATATGTTAAGGGTGATCCCATAAGGCTCCCAATAAGGTCTAAAAGTAGGGACTCTTTGGATTTATCCTAGAACCAGTTGTCTGGCATTCTGCACAGTGTAATTGAAGAAGGGCATGTTTTTCATGGGGTTAAAAGCATTCCTCCACTCCCACTCAGCGAGGTCCTAGTGCAGGTATTTGATAGGACAACCATCATATAACCAGAGGCTCCAAGAGTTCGTAATCATCCCTTAAGGGGGATCAATATAGAAATGCTTCCCTACCCCACCCACAACTCTCGCCACTCGAACGATTGGACCCTCAATGATATCCTACCCAAGACATCCATTCATCCTAAATGGAGAAAAAATTGATGCATCATCCTCACTCAAAGTGGCTCCAAAGTGGGAAGACACATGACCTGAAAAGGTACCTTTTTCCTTGAAAATACCCCAAACCATAAGTGATGAGGCCATTCCTTGAAGTTCCTTGGTTGGATATGGCTATGTTCATCTGCATAATCCTCTGACTAGTTCCTCTCAAGTGCTGGGTACAAAGAATTATCTCATCCTCCGTGAGGCTCGTGAGCCTCTTCCAATCCAACACTAAGGGGATAAGAGTCACCCAGGAATCCCACTGGATATGCGTGGTTTCCCCAAGAGGTCTACCATGTTCATCCAAAATCAAGTCATTCCAATGTGCTGCCTATTCGCCTCCTCAACTGACCCAACACAGGAATATGAACCAAGAATCTCCTCGTGCAATCCCAAGCTTGTATAAGAGATCTCACCACCCAAGGGCAAAGAAGGTGGCTGATTCTTTATATCCAAAAAGATAAAATGTGTGTTGTAGATCCAATCACCCCCCCTAATTAGAGTGCACCTCATAATTTACTATAGAAGAAGTCCTTCCAAGGCTTAGTGCCAAGAAGAAATCCTTTGACAACCAGCTTACAAAGTAAAGCCTTACACTACACCTTACGGTTAATGATGTTCAATCCTCCCTCAGGCATAATAATGGTATCCCAAGCTACTCTTGCCCTAGTGTGTGTACATTGCCATCTAATCCTAACTAAAGGGAGTTTCGAATAAGCCGACAAAGCTGACCAATGCATCCCTTATGAAAAACCTAGTATGATGTAACAAACCAAGCAATCGCCAGCAGTAGCACTTGGTTAGCTACCAAGGCTCTAGAGGCTAAATCAAGCTTCCTGCTACTCCAATGTTGAAGTTTGCTTTTAATGCTCATGAGCACATGAGAAAACTATTATGCACAAGAGATTTCAATGCCAACCTACCAGCCAAGGTATTTAGCAGTGCATCCTCTCTCAATCCAAGTAACCCCACATCCAAACCCCAATCTATCTATGGAGAGTCACTAATCTAGAATCCTGCTAATTTGTGCCAATTGATGGTGGTGCCTATTGTTGCCAAATAAAACCTCTCCAAGGTAGTGTAGAAAGCACAAAGGCATGCTTGTGAGAGGTCTCCAACAACATAGTAGTATCATCTGCTAACTCTAGGTCCAATAACTCTTCCTTTGCCGAAGAGGGCTGAGGCCCAAAACCCCTGGGGTAACCCTAAGAAACTTGCTCATAGCCTCCGCTACTATAAGGTAAAGTAGTGGAGCTAAGGGGCATCCCTGCCTCATAGAATGGGAGATCTGAAAGCGGTCACCATGCCCCCCGCAAGCCAAAACTATGCTATTGTGCTATGGGCCTCCCTATACATGCAAGAGACCTTTCTGATCCACTCCTAGGGAGAAACCCATCCTCGCCATCATGCCTTCTAAGAAGTCCCAATCCACTCTGTCATCTCATAAGCTTTTTCAGTCCAGCAAGAGAATGGCAAGGTGTTGTTGGCTAGATTTAGCCCACCCCATAGCTTCCTAGAAAGAAAAGATATTATAAAAAATATTCCTTCCTTGGAGGAAACCATTATGTGTATCATGAATAACTCTCTGAAGAACATGTTGAAGCCTCATTCTCACTGCCTTTGCTAAGATTTTGTAAGCAGATCCAAGCAGAGTTATGGGCCTCCATTATCTAACATTGGTCTTGTCCCCACCTTTTGCGAAGGTGGATAAGACCCTCCATGAGAAAAGGAGGTATCATACCAGTACACCGCATCTCCTGTAGAATAGTAGCAACATCATCACCAATGTAATCCCAACGCTACAAAAAGAAGGATGGAGAGATACCATCATCCCTTGAGCACTTTCCTTTCGAGAGGACATGTAAAGCATGTCTTAGCTTATCCTTTGAAAAGGGGGCATCCAAAGAGGTGCATATATCATCTGTAATAAGGCTATGCATGTGCTCCTAGACTTTCTGTTGTGCAACATCTCTATTGGGCCTTTGTAGAGATCAAGATAAAAATCTAATGCAATACTCCTCACTTTATTTGGATCAGTGTGAAATTCTCCCTGAGAATCCTACAAGCATCTCAAATTATCCCTATTGTGCATAGGTCCATGCGCTAAGAAAAATAGTTTGTTGCATCTATCACCCATCTAGGTCCAAAATGCTTGATTAGCATGAAATGCAAACTTAGCCTGCCTATCTATGGCCACCTGTAACTCAGCTCACAGTGGACAAGATATCTGGGATCCAAGGGGACTTAGGATGCTTCTTGTGTTCCCTTTGAAGTGCATCGTCTGATAGCTTGCTCCTTGTACAAATCCTCTTCTTTCTTGGCCAAAGTAAGAAAGTGATAGTGCTAGCTAATCCTCTCCAAGGCCAAGGCAAGTCTCTCCTAGGGGTCAAGATCATCATCACAAAGCCTCCAAATCTCTCTAACTCCAAGGAGGTCTCTACATCCTGATAGAGCGAGTCTGGGATGCAAACATAAGGTACACCCTTCTCTCTACCAAGTTCCATGATGCACAAGAATCGAGCAGTGATCTGCTTTGATAATACCAGGCAAGATGTCAATAGAACCTCCTCCTTTCCCCAATCATCCACATAAAATCTATCCAACCATGTAAAGATGCATCCATCCTCGCTTCTATGGTCATGCCATGAGTAAGATAAAGAGTTAGGCCTCCTTTGGAAATCATCCTCTATCCAACAATCACTGCCATAGAAGGAAAGTCTGAATCTATCCTAGGAGGCTCTCTCCAAGGGGTGTGTTCTACCCTCACAGCCACCCTTTTTGTTAGAGGGGTGCTCAACCATGTTGAAGTCTCCTCCAACAATCCAATGATATGCTTGGGGCTCCTACTATGGGTGGACCCTACACATTCCATGAGATTCCTCCTCGATTCCTCATGGTAAAAAAGTGGTTTTGATTCTGGAGCTGAGCAATCACGTTTCATCAAAGTCTGAACCCACCTCCCATAATGCTATAGGAGGGGAAGTCCAATGTCAACATGTTCACTCTGTTCTAGATTCTGCATAGTCTCTACTACATATGTGCACAATGCATGGGTGCCTTGGAGGGCATCATGGCATATATCATGTTGTACATCTTGCAAGGCCTCATAAGGTGGCAATGTGTCCTTTGCATCCATACCAAGTGCATTCTACATATTTTCCATCCCAAGCAAGGAGGATTCAACATAGTCATTCTGCCTTGATGCAACATCCTTTTGCAAGGATAACTCTACAAGCTCATCACTCTGACCCCCCAATACACCATAAGAGACACAAACTTCATCGTGGCTTGGGCAATCAGATTTAGTGATGGCCTTAGAATTAATTCATTATGGCTTGGGCAATTAGATTCAATGATAGCCTTTCAAACCTTGACATTTGATATGAATTTTGTTTTTTAGATATGTTTTTCAAATTGACCAAGAGATTACATGCATGGTTATTTGGGTTTGATTTTTGTTGGATATTGATCTCCTTATGGATAAATATCACAATGTCATAACATTGTGTTTTATTTGTTTTTTATTGTGTTGTGATATCTTTTAGTAATGACTAATTGGCATTGTTTACATATCTTTATGGAGAGAAAATGAGAGAGAAAGGAAGAGAGCAAGTTCATATTTTAAAGGTAATATTACAAAAATAGATACCAAAGGGCTCTAGAGATTAGTGAGCTATGTTTGATAGAAGAGAGCTCTCACTTTGAAAGAGGGATGGGTAGCCTCAAAAGGCCCTCAAAAAAAAAAGATTCTCTCTTTGCAGCACATTGATTGTCTTGGCATGCCTCGAACAGAAGGCCTTCCCTACACGGGAACATGTAGTTTATCTTTCTACTTTAATCATCTATCAATGTGAAGACATAGGTGCAATTGTACTCATCTTTCCACAGAGATTAGCATGTACGAGCTGAAGAGGAGCCCCTTCCCATGTGCTACAAAAGCTGCATGGGACATAGCTCTAAGAAATGGTCTTTTTAGGTTGAACACAAAAAGCTTTCTCCCTCGTTAATTGCACACCAAGATTCTAAGGCCAAGTTACATTGGCCATGGAAAAAGTCCCCATGGCAGCTTGCATGCACAACATGGCATCACACAATGGTTGTGGTGGCATTTAGAATGAATATGATAGAGAACCTATTTCATGAGCTACCAACTGTAGCATTATCTTAGGCCAGTCCCCACACTCCTTCCTAAGAAAGCTGCCACCTCTTGTGCTCCTGATGGATAATTATTTTCCCAAACCTCGATTTCATGGACTTGCCCTTTTTTAAGCTTTCTCAAAATTAAATTCCTCTTATTTAATTGGACTTGAGGAAGGCCTTAGAGCCTCTTACTTGGCATGCGATGGGCTTCAGTTCAAGGTCTTTAATGAGCCCTCATCACACGAGAAAAGCTAATAGTTTTTTACTCACCAATGCCTATACACTTGCAAATTACCAATGCATATATACACTTGCAAATTTGTCTACTGTATACTCTAGAAATAGATCAAGCCCCCCAAGCTCATCAAAGTCCTCTCCCACTGGCTTTTGATCAGATCCTTGAAAGCACATATGGACTGTGGTTGAGAGCTGCAGGAAGGTTTTTCAAAGGCATCGGAGCCGTCCTCCAATATATGGAGCTGGATTGGGCTGACCCTCTGGCTCATCACATCAACAACTTTCATGTCCACAGGTCCTCCACAGGCATCTGAGATGTAGAATGTGTCGCATGCTTTATCCCCTTGGGTATTCACATGAGCTCTTGTGACTGTAAAGCCATTTTCTCGCAGAAGACGAGTCACTTCAGATAGCAGGCCCACCCGATCCCTCGCGCAAACCTCGAGTTTAAGACCCTGCAAGCATAGACATAGGAAAAATGAGACCAACATAGACACTCAGGTGTTTTTTAACCTACCCATTAAAGTAGTGAAAAAAAGAGTACATTTGATCACAGATTCCTAACAATTAAGGGTGAAATGAATGACCTCTGATACCCTCCTCTCTATGGCAGCTTCCAAGCATTTGATTAGACATTGGCTCTCATACTCTGTCTCCAATGCACAGCCATCCACATGGCGGATATAGTATTCCTGATCAAGTACATGGCCACCCAACAACAAGGTTCCAACACACATGTCACTGCTAATTAACAAATAATCTCACAGTTAATTAGCACACAAGGAGGATGTGCAGTACAAACATTAGACAGGCATAGAATACACATAATCTTGCATGTGCATGCAACATATGTGTAGTCCTGCCATAAAGCATGTATAGCACATGGATAACAGATGTATAGCACATGCATGATCATGACCAAAAAAACAAAAGAGGTCATGATGTGTATAACACCTATGTAGTCATGGCATTGCACATGTATAGCACATGTATGGCAGAGTTGTATGTATAGCACATGTGTAGTCATAAGTTATAACACGTGTATAGCACCTGCGCAGTCATGGCATAATACATGTATGACGGATGTGCAGTCATGGCATAATACATGTATAACGGATGTATAGTCATGAGATTGTGATGAGAATATCAAGTGCCACATGGCGGCCACCAAAGCATACCTGTTGTGTATGATGGCCGTCAGAATGTATGCTTGCATGGAAGACCGCATAATGCATGTCTGTCAGAGTACATACAATATCAAAAAGCAACTTGCGTCGGTCTTTACAGCTGATATTCACCACCGAATAGTCTTTCTCTGTGCAACTTTCTATGGTGATCAAAGGCTTATCGGCTGCACCTGGCCTCTCTCCGGCATTGTCTGATGGCTGGTAATCTCTGTCTGCAAACATGATCTGGTGCAAGCGTCTGTCTGTGTGCATGAAACCCATATTAGAAAACTCTATCCTGACCCCCCTTTTGTCATCATTGGCTCTCAACACATGGCTTAGTTGCTCTTTGATGGTGGATAACCTCTGCACATCTTCAATGGGGCCATTGGTCCCTTCATCAGTCACATAGACTACACATGCAAGGCGGCCATTATGTGTCCACGCTTCTGCTGCTACCACACTGCACTTTAAGCTTGCTAGGACTGCCGAGATCTCAGACAGAATGCCGCGCCGATCTTGACCTGTTAGCTCAACAACAGTGTGCTGTGTGAAAGACTGTTCTCCAGAGTTGGCGATGGTACTCTTTGCAATCAGAGACTGTCAACAACATACATGTATGATAGCATGCCACATGTGAGGTCACAGAAACCGCTCCAAATCAATAGATGCAATTGCAAGATTTCAATAACCGCATGTGCAAAGCCACATATAAAGTTGCAGCATTAATGATGGTACATACAAACATGTATGCATACTGATGTATGCATGCATGTTTGCAGCATTAATGATGGCACATACAAACATGCAGGCGTGTTTGTATGCATGTATGCACACACAGAAATGCATGCACACACACAAATGCATGCATGCATGCATGCATACAAGCGCACACGCACATACATGCTTGCATACATATTTTACCTGTTGTATGCAGTCAATCAATTGATCATTTGTGATTTTGTTCCCATTTTGATCTGTTACATGGAACACTGCCCAAACAAGATCACTTTATATTAGGTGCCCATTAATCTCTTCATTTTTTTTATAAATAAAATCTCCGTGGGTTTGTATCCAAATCTCTTTTTAATAATTACCATCCATGAGCCAGCCACCATCAGATGAAATATAAGCTTTTGCGATGTCGAGGTCCAAATCAGTGAGCACTTGCACCACCTCCAGAAGAGCACCTGGCGTTTTAGTGCTTGCAATCTGAAAGCAATTTCACAAGAGAGAGAAAAAAAAACAAAGAAAATTAAAAGCGAAATTCGCAAGCATTAGAAAACAAAAATTCAGCATTTTAGGCTCTCGAATTTGGGGGGGGGGGGAAAAAAAGCGCCATCCTATTATGTGAGCTTATTGATGCTTAATCACCTTCACCAATGAGAATTTGTCGTCTGTCTCATTGTCAATCATTACACTGCAAAGATGGAAGAGTAAACGCAAAAATTAGAACCCAGAAAAGGTAAATTATGGCGCAGTTAGCTTGAATTTTGGTTCGAAATTCTAGAACCAGAGTTGTCAAAAATTCAGTGAAGGGCAGAATAATGCAGCAGCTTATTGCGTATATTTACCACCATGTTTCAAATATTTGAATTCAATTTGTTTTTTTTGGAAAGAAAACCGGTGCAGAATGCATGCTTTTTATGAGATTTTGCAGGTTTGTTTTTTTGGGAAAATTGGGCAGTACCATGGGGGGTTAATTCTTGAGCTGAGATTCTCATAATCTGGATCAAAATAAGGCGAGCAATGACTCTGCATTTTCGACAGCAAATGGGGCACTCGATTTTTTAAGAAGGGAAAAAAAAAACAATTGAAAAATTTCTGTTCCACGTTCCCGCCGAAGAAAGCTGCTTTAAGAAGGCTACTGTAGCCCCATTTTTCCCTCGTGTGTTTTACACGTGTTTGTTGTCTGATTCAGGAGGCTATTCAATTCCAGTCTCTCTTGTGTTTTAGTGAGTTATGAAAACATCCAACAAGAAAAAAACACACCCCCATGATTGATTCATCAAGCTTTCCTCGTCAAACACACACCTTTCCCAATCAATTCATCACAATCCAAAACTCCTCAAAACACGCACTCACACACACACTCATCTCTCTCTCTCTCTCTCTCTCTCTCTCTCTCACAGAGTCTCCCTCGGGCTCTCTCTCTCTCTCTCTCTCTCTCTCTCTCTCTCTCACACACACACACACACACACACACCCTTCTCTCAGACTCCCTCCTCTCTCTTTCTCTCTCTCTCTCTCTCACACACACACACACACACACACACACTCTCTCTCTCTCACTCCCGTCGGATAGATCATATTTGGTCTCTTGGGATTGTTCTTACAACGTTAAAAGAGCTTCTTCTTCTTCTTCTTCTTCTTCTTCTCTCTCTCTCTCTCTTTCTCTCTCTCTCTCTCTCTCTCTCTCACACACACACACACACACACATTGAGTCTTAATTGGAAATTTGGACATGACCAAAAGAAGCCCTCTCTCCCTCCCTCTTTCTCTCTCTCTCTCTCTCTCTCTCTCTCTCTCAATTGGAAACTTGCACATGACCAAAAGAAGCCCACACTTATCAAATACTCTCATTTACAACACCACCTTTCATTACTCTTATCTCCTGCACATCTCTAACCAACACATCTTATCTTTCATTATCTTATTGTGGTGAGAACGTGGAAACTACTTCTCTATCCATTGCTATTTCTTCTTATCATTTGACACTTAATTGTTCCACGTCCTTGATTGTTCCACCCTTGATTTTTTAATGGGCATCGTTCTCACAGAGATTTTGATACTCATGGAAGCCCACGAAAGCATTCATTGTTCTATAACCCCCATGGCCCAAGCCAAGTCATCATTTTTACATGTGTCTTTGGGATGCCCACCACTGCAACCTCCACCTCCTTTACTAGTCCCTTTTACTTTGAGTGCTTATAGAGTACCTTCCGCCCATGGCTTCTTCTTCTTCTTCTTCTTCTTCTTCTCTCTCTCTCTCTCTCTCTCTCTCTCTACACACACACACACACACACACACTCTCTCTCTCTCTCTCTCTCTCTCTCTCTCTCTTCTTCTTCTTCTTCTTCTCTCTCTCTCTCTCTCTCTCTCTCTCTACACACACACACACACACACACACACACAAAACTTTGGAACAAGGCAATTTCAAAACCTCTTATTCATTTGAAAGTAAGTTAGATGATTCCTTTAAAATTGCAACACAGTCATAATCCTACATTTAATACTTTTTACACGGCTTAGCAATTACAATGTGCTTTTGTGATTGATTTTGTGAGGTGTCATATCTTATAATATATATACCTTCTAGATTATAAATAACAAGTTTGTAAAATATTATGAAGGATAAATCCCTAAAGAGAAATCTTCAATTTATAACCTTACCTTGCACATAATAAGAAACTAAGCATCTCCTTGCACATAATGAAGGATCGAGTTATACAAGACATAAATGTTGCAAACTAAGTACCTCAATATCAGTTGCTTATTCACTATCTCATGTAAAGAGAGTGTAAAAATCCATCCCCACATGCACACAAATATGTCTACTTGTTGTGCATTACATGGACTTCTTTCTTTGGCCATCTACCCCTTTGTTGGTCCATGATGAGAGTCCATTTCTTTGGGTTTGGCCTAGTCTAATTTTGTTCTTATAAACTGGCTTGAAGATTAGGTTTGGCCTAATGGTTACACTTCATAACACTAGTTTGGTAGGATAGCACGACATAAACATGAATTTTTTAAGAGTTGCAAAAAGATTTTTTACCTTTCTTTAAGGGTTTAAAAAGTTTTTTAATAGTTTTAACCTACTTTCAATAAAATTTCCCTTCAAGATGTTGAATAGCATACATGAATAAAAGGATGTGGGAAAATATTGGCACAAAAGAAAGGTTTCAATAAGGCACCCTTTTTTCTCTTAGCAATGAAAGGGTATTGCAACACTTATTTTTACTATAGATATTTAACATATAAAACGCTTATTAGTTTTTTCCAAGTCATTAGTATCATAGAGAATAAAATTTCGTATTTTGAAGGTACTAGATATCATTAGAGTTTACAGGAATTGGATGGATGTTGATAAGTGATGCCATTATTTATCAATTGTTAGTTACGTAAGATTCCTTGAAGACTCCCTTGTGATTACCCAAAATTTGGGGGTATGCCACTATTTTAGGGAGTCTTGAGCATAAACAAATTAACCTTAGCTTAGATATGAAAGATAGAGCACATATTAACAAACCAAGAACTATAAGAACACCCCTCTCAATTTTCAAGATAGCCTTGTGATAAAAATTGTTGAGAACTCTTTAAAAACTTGGTGGAATAATTCATGATTTTCAAATAATAATAGCCTATTTTTTTTATATAAATCTGGTTATTCACATGTATAAAGTGTATGAGATTGTTTATAAAGTGGGAAGATTGTACTATTCTAGAAAGAAATGCATACACATTGATATGTGTTCATTTAAATAGATATATTTATAATTTATAAATATTTTTTTTAAATTACAAATTCCCAAAAATATAATACACTTGGTAATGTAAAATGCATGAGTTTTGGTGATAACTAATATACCTTAGATATTATTTTATGGTTATCTTCATGAAACATTTTATTTTCTGCACAGCTCATTTTTAAAGTCCAACACCACTAGTGCTCTTGTCTTTTCTTTCTTCTAGTTGGTTGCATATACCTACTTATAGATTTGTTAATGCTTCAAAATACTAGTTCATCCAACACCACTAGTGCTCTTGTCTTTTCTTTCTTCTAGTTGGTTGCATATACCTACTTATAGATTTGTTAATGCTTCAAAATACTAGGTCATCCAAGAATGTAGGAAGCTCCCTTAAATACAATATACATTTTATGTCTACATACAAATATACTTTCCATTATTTTAAGAGAATATCTAATTTAAATCATGTGGATCATTGAAAGCTAACTTATCTCATTTAATGTGCATCTAATGTGCATAAGATCTCAATTTCTAAACTAAAATGTGATAATAATTTTGTTCTCTTCTTAAAGTGAGCTTATTTAAGCTATCACAACTCAATTTAACAAACAATTGTTGGCTATTTTTTTATCTAAAAAAGAAACGCTTGAGTTCTTCTTCGAAAATGTGTATGTAACATTTCATAAAAGCTACACCATTATGTGTATATCCATCGATTGAAAAAAATTCATTAAAGGTATCTATGTAAGCCTTTAATGTATATTGGAATGTAGCTTTGTGATTGTAATGCTAAGTCTAAATTAAGGACTTACCATAAACTTTTGATCTTTTTTTATGCACAATATTATCTCTCAAACATATTTGTTTTGTGATCCCTTAATCAACAAGTCCTTGATGTTGATTGTGGTTGTTATCATCATGTTTCTTGGATATTACAAGTGCAAATAAGTTATGGTGGAAACTAATCTTAATATCGCAACTGTTCTTTTCAAAATTTTAAGCACTTGATTTTGAAGCATTTTTTCAATCACATGCTTTCATATAAATCATACTTACGTTTTTGACCTTTTCATAGTAGGTTTTGACCTTATGTTTTTTATTTATATGAAAGCATTTTTTCAACCACATGCTTTCATATAAATCATACTTATGTTTTTGACCTTTTCATAGTAGTTTTGTATTAAGTTTCCTTTCTTCCTTCAATCATATATGGAAAAACATATACAAAATTCATTTATCAACTTAATAATTATCCTTAGTTAGAATTTTATGAAGATTGTTCGTTTGACTTTATATCATAATCAAACTTACAAAGCAAGGTACATGATATTTCTTAGCAACATAAACCTTAAAGTGCATGTGATGAAAAAAACTTTAGCTCAACTATAGTTTCTACCCTATTTCAGTACCTTTAATGATAAATCACATGCACACGAATGACACCTTTGCCCCAGTGGTTTATAGGGTGTATGATGGCCACTTTGGTTTACTCTATAGTTATGGTGGCGTAGTTATACTTCTAGCTCATATAGACAGGTTCACACTATGGACCTTGTATGGTTTTATACACATATCTTCATGTCATGGTTGTAGAGAAGTGAAGAAGAAAGAAGAAAATTTAGCCATCCATCTCTCTCTTATTTTCTTATCTACTCTTGTGTGTGTGTGTGTGTGTGCATGGCCAAGCCACCCACACCAACAACCGTAATTATGGTAATTAAGACATGTCTATTTTGTAGGGATAAAAACCTAAGAGCAAGAATACAAAGTGTAAGTAGGAGTCCACTTTTTACAAGAACCATTATATAAGCTTCTTCACATGGAACCAAGTTTTGGTTCCTCTCCATTCGAAGAGGAATAGGGAACACAAGGAAGGATAAAGAACCAATGACTTGGACTAGCCCAAACCAAAGAAGGGATCCACAAGGGCATTCACATAATATGTCATTAGCCATTATAGAGCCCATTATAGAATCTTCTTTACATGGAAGCATTCAGATGAGGAATAGGGAACACAAGGAAGGATAAAGAACCAATGACTTGGACTACCTTAAACCCAAGGGATCCACAAGGGCATTCACATAACGTGTCCTCAGCCATAGTGAGCCTGTAGCCTTAAAGCAAGGCCACCATATGACAAATGCCATTGGAAATTGCATAGCCCAACCCCATGGGGCAAGAAGTCCCAAACACTAAAATTGAGGGTTTTGTGCAACCACTCCCTTATGTTTTACTGCCATGTGAATATGCAAAAGGCATGCTTAGGATGGTGTAAAAAATGGGAAGGGGGTTGTAACAAATATAACACCTAGGGACTCAAAGTTGAATAAAATAAAGCCAATCCACATCTTAAGAGGAAGATGATCAAATTTGATGGAGCTCGAGATTTCATTCAATATCTAGAAAAGTTTGATTAAATTTGGCTCCATTGGGAGTGACAATCCCCCCATAATGATGAATGTGCATCTCAAGACCACATAGTTGGCCTTTTCAAGTAGGTTCTAAACCACTGGAGGTGAATGTGTATCTTAAGACTTCATAGCATTGGCCTTTTCAAGTGGGTTTAGTGACCTAAATCATTGGTGAATGTGTATCTCAAGACCTCATAGGATAGCTGGCCTTTTCGAGTGGGTTTAGTGACCTAAATCGCTAGTGGGTTGATTAGCCTTCAAGTGGGTTTTGTGACCTAAATCACTAGTGGTGGCTTGATTTGCCTTCAAAAAAAGTCCAAAGGAGTAGATCTTGGTGGGATCACCAATCCTTCCCATGGTGAGGAACTTAAGTGCCATTTTATTTAATAGAAAATTAATCCTAGAGTTTTTAATTTGATGGAAGTTGCCTTTATGTTATGTCGGATCAAGAAAATTATATCCAAACAAGAGGTCTTCAATTGAAAACTTGAAATTCCAAATACATGGAGATTATTTTAATTTTTGGAGATGCATAGCTCTTTGGAACATAGAGAGCGATGTATAGCTTTCTAGACCATAGAGCATATAGAGATCTACATATGAATTATGTAATTCTTTATACTTTATGGAGTGCCCTATGTTGAAGAAGTCTATATCTTAAGCATAGATCTAAGATCTCTTATGCATAAAGCATAGAGTTCTCTATGCATAGAGAAATGTATAATCATAGAGATCTTATGTGAGAGATATCTATGCATATAGAAATGTATAATCATAGAGCTCTTATGTAGAGAGATATCTATGCATATAGAAATCTATGTAGATCCACTTAAATGATATAATAAAAGGGTGGAAGCATGTTAAGGAGGTTGTACACACTATTAGTGCTAAATAGCAAGCTTTTACTCGCTCTCAACAAGCTCTTGCAATAACACTAATGGCACATTTTGTTTTAGCTTTTGAACATGAAAAAAACTCCAAAATCAGTTATTTTATACATATGATCATTCAAAAATGTGTGTGGGCCTCTCATACGATGATTTAAAAATGTGTGTGGGATTTCATATGATGATTCAAAAATGTGTGTGGGATTTGAAGCCTTCCTTGAAAAAAAATGTGTGTTTTGTCTTCTCTCCGTCTCCCTCTCCTTCTCTCCATTCTGGCTAGCTCTATATTTGTCTCCTTCCCCCGCAAGCAGTAGGATAACAGTGTGGCAAAAGCAAGTAACTTGCTCTCTCTACATTCTCTCCCTCTCTCTCTCTCTCTCTCTCTCTCTCTCTCTCTCTCTCTCTCATTGTTTGCATGTTTTTTCCTATCTTTATCATATGCATTCACACATACAATACACACTCTCTCTTTCTCTCTCCATTCTTTGCATGTCTCTCTCCCTCTCTCTCCATTGCCTACATGTGTTTTTTCATGTCTCTCAATATGCACTCTCTTTCTCTCTCTCTCTCTCTCTCTCTCTCTCTCTCTCTCTCTCTCTCTCTCTCTCTCTCTCTCTCTCTCTCAGGATTGTTCCTACAATGTTAAAAAAGCTTCTTTCATCAGGTCTGTGGGTAAAGAAACAAAATGGGCTAGCCCTTCTATCACCCAAGTGTGATAGATTGGTTAGCTCATGGAACTCATGTCTCGTGCGCTCGAATCTCACTCCTATCAAATAGATCATATTTGGTCTCTTGGGATTTTTCCTATGATGTTAAAAAAGCTTCTCTCTCTCTCTCTCTCTCTCTCTCTCTACATTACCTCCAAAATATAAGCTTTATGGTTTTCATTGTCTAGTTCTACTTATTGTAATGGTGATATGTTGCTCTCTCTCTCTCTCTCTCTCTCTCTCTCTCTCTCTCTCTCTCTCTCTCACACACACACACACACACACACACACACACACACACACAATTCCTACATTTTTACATAAAAACATGGTTTAGGGAGTTTTCATTATTTTCTCTCTGTCCTTTGATCACGACGATGATAGTGATTACAGAACTCATAGGGATATTCTGGGAGTTTTCATTGAGGGCTCTCATTACATTGATTACATTACATAGGGATATATTAAACTTATGAAAGGATAAGAAGTCTCTCCTTCTTACATGATTGCTCCCTACTATAGACTATGTCTAAGTTTCTAATGATTCCTACTAAGATAACATTAGGAAAAATTCGGGCTCCAAATGGACCCTTTTAGAGCCCATTAAAATAATATAAGGCCAGTCAATGAGAGTGGTTAGATTCTAGATCCATGTAACATGGATCTTTTTTGTCAGAGTGGTCCCCACAATTTTGAGCTCAAAAACGAGGAATAAAATATATTGGCATATAAGTCAAAAATAGAAGAATGTCAAGCCTGAATACCACCTACCAAAATGTATGTCAGAAGGAATATCAAGAAAGAGGCCAGACTAATTGAAAGCTAGTGTGATTGAAGACTTTCTCCACAATTCAAACTTAGTTATGTTTGTTTCTTGCCTCTCTTATAGCGTCAATATTTTTGCCATATCTGCTTCATCTCTTCTTCTTCTTATCTTAGCCTTTTTTTTTCTTCATTCTTAATAGTTCGGTAAAATTCATTAAGCTATGTTTGATAATCATGATTTCTTTGTGATTTTATTTTGTTTGTTATGTTTGTTAACCTTCATGACCATGATGTCATTTGTGAAAACTTATAGGGTTATTTGTCAACTCAACTACAAGGAAAACACAGTGCAAGGTTCACAAAGTTTTTTTTTCCGTTATTTATATTGTTGAGCCCAATGAAATGGTAATAAGTTTATATTTTCCCTTTGTAGATGAGCTCTAGGAGAAAACACAACTGTCGCATTGAAAGTGTGGAGCTTTTTAACAGAAAGGATGATGCTGATGGGGAAGCACTAGATCCCTCAGCGGTTTAGAAAGTCAGACTAGATCACGATGAGACCCAGCACTCGAGGAGCATTCAAGGTAAAACAAAAAGACATTGGTGATCCTTACAAGCATTGGAAACGTAGGATTGTGGAGTTTTGTAGAGGCAGTCAAATGGTGTAATCGAGGTCCTTGTGCAATATGTTTATATACACACAGACATAATGCTACATCACCACGATGAAAGTATAAGATCTAAGAAAAACAATAAGATTCAATAAGTAGTCTTTGTTTTTTGTGTTCAATACCTAATTGTTTTATGCTCTGTAGCTAAGCATTAAAATTTTCTTGCATCTTTATATCCATCAAATAATGTGGAGGAGTGGTAGAATGCAGAGTGCTTTAGTGGAAGAATGCAGAGTGCTTCAGTGGAAGAATCAATGTCTTCCATATAGAGATAGACACATTGCTATATGATAACCTACCCGGCCATTTAGCAGCACAGGGAATCGTATTTTATAATTCCATGTATGTTTTGGCTAATGCAAACAATAATGTTGGTAGATTGGAGTCTATTCCCCTACCACCATTGTTTAGCCAAGAATGGGTTTGTTCTTCTTGCACAAACATCATTGCAACATACAAGAATAAGATAAGAATAGATATGCATGTAACCATCAATAAGTTTTAAGGACGTCCATTTGAGTTGGCTTATACCATTTAGTGCCTTTGCATGCATCATGTGAGGGTGTCAAGAAACCAAAGTTAGCATATCAAGTGAGGTCCCTTGATAATGATTGGATGAAACAATTTTTGGGGGAGGGATGGGATGTAAAGAGAACCTTTGTATAAGATGCAATTGAATACAAAGTAACAATGCTAGATGTTACATTCATGTGAAATCAAAACATAAAGTTTGTTTGTGTTTTGTAGCAAATTTTGTTAGGGTGACATCCGTTACTTTTTAGCATTGATTGTTCTTATGACTAGGTATTTCATTGGGAGGCAAACATTATGCATGCGATTTCGTTACAGAAGATGGCGACTATGGAGAGGTGAATGGCAAAGCTTGGATCAAGACATGCATGATGCAACTCACTCTTCCATCATAGATGTTGTAATTCAATTACAAGGTCGAGGCTTGTTAGTGGTCAAAGCCATTGGCCATTGGCCTTTCTTAGACAAGAGATCCAATTGATGTGTAGTAATGCAGCAAGGGATTTCTATTTTAAGTTAGATGGTAGGAAAATCGAAAGTAGGAGTGAAGCTTCCAAAACCTGCTCTATTTGTATCAAACCACATATCCTAGAGGTTATAGAACCACCTTGAGATTGTAACCTTTCCATTTATAATAAAATTTCAAGAGTTATCTTTGGTCTATATGTTGTTGTATAAATGTTACTTCTTTCTTCTTTTTGCATGTTTTTCTTTCTATTTGCTTCAATGGCAGCCACACGTCCTGGGCATCTCTGCTCCTTTACTTGAAAATGTATAGATTTCAACATTAGGCCATAATAGGCTATTACTTACATACATTACTTTGAATTCTTCATATAGGTACCATGGAGAACGAAAGGAACATTTCATGTAAAGACATAACCATAAAGCAAGTTTTCTTGGTGTTATCGACTATATCATAGAGATCATCATTACAACATGGAGATACAAAAATGACTTCTTAACATTCAGCATGACAAAATTTTGTGCATGTCGAGAGTAGTTAATATAAAAATCAATGCCTTCTTACATTATCAATTATATTGAATTTACACATTGCATCAAAGGTGAATGGGCTGATGTAGAATATTATCATTAGGTAGGGGACGCTTTCTCTTGCTATGGGGGAGAAAGCCCTTATTGTTGGGAGAGTCTATAGCATACTCTTGCTGTGCTTGCTCTCGCCAAGGGCATCGCAAATCTCCAAGGTGGATCCACTCCCTGTCGGTTGATGTTTTTGGATACAACCCATGGCGGCGGCATTGGTCTTGGGCTGTTGTGAAGGGGGCATAAATGTATATGGCACAAACATTGAATGCAACAACAACATGGCGTTTTAGCACACTCTCCAACCATAGCTAAAGCCATCATGTTGCTGTGGGGCTCTGCATCTAATGATCTCTGTTGCCTCTAAAATCTCCTCCTAGGTAAGAGCCTCAATACTAGCTATTAACTTTCTAATAGATCTGCACACCATTTTTCAATTGTCATCAATACTACCTCTCCTCTCTCTCTCTCTCTCTCTCACACACACACACACACACACACACACACTCTCTCTCTCTCTCTCACTCACACACACACACACACACACACACACACACACACACACACACACACACACACACACACACTTCTCATCTATCATAAAGCTCACAAAAAAAATCTCACTACTTTTTTCATGTACTCACACACACACACTTACACATTTATCATCTATGGTAAAACTCTTATTACTGGTGTGAATGGGTTGAGAATGGCTTCACACAAACACATAAAGTATCGGTATTATTCACATACGTACAACTACCCAAAAATAATCATATCTTTAATATTATGCATGCAAGTTCTGCCCACTTGACATGACATTCATTTTGAGCATTAGTCGGTTATGGCTGGTTATGGTTAATAGACTGTGTATTGGAACGCTGTGCCGGTGAGGAGCTTTCAAGGCGATGACCGGCTACAACAACTTGACTCCACCTATAAAACAAATGGTGAGTGCTTCCACACTCACTTAGCCTTGTGCATTGGTGTTCTTTCGCCATGTCTATTTTTCTTGCATCAGCAGTAGGGAGTTCTTCTTCTTCTCACACGTAACTCATAGTGACCTGCTTTTGATACACAATTGATGGGATATTGAACTATGGAATCCCAAGACGGCTTTCATATTACTGTGTTTTTTTAACTTTGCATATGATTATGGGTTAAGGACTTGGTTGAAACCCATATTATGCTCTATCCATAATGCTTATGTTACAAAATGATATGTAGAAATTTCAACCTATGAAGGATGATAGGATAATGACCTCTTGGGGAATCCTATCCGGGATTAATATTTGAATGATGATAATTTTTTCTCTGGTTTTTTTAAATTCTCTCAATTCTGTAGGCTGCACCTACTGTCTTCGATTGTTATGTTACGATTAACATTGCACTTGGTTTGCTAATATGTTCATATCTTGATATCTAATATTAAGCTAAGGTTTCCCTAAACCCCCTTACACAGATCGTCGGATTAGTGATGATACAGGGATGTGCTTAACTATGACTGATAAACTATACCTGGGCTGTTTTTTATTACAGATAGTAAAGGCTAATAAGCATTAAAAAGAAAAATCTTTCGCCTTTTGTCATACGTGATTGAGTACCCGTGTGATGGTGATTCATCTAGTTTTTTCAGTTGAGATGTTCTCTCAGTCTTATATGTTACACCTACTGCCGAATATTTGATGTCTATTATGAGATTAGAACTTCACTTGATCTATGTTTATGGGCAGAGCTTGAAACCTAATCTTAACATAGGACGCCCTAATTCCCTATGCACATATATCATTAGATTGTTGAGGATATAGGGCTACACATGATTTCCTTCTAAAACCGATACATGATGTCTCGTAAGGTTTTTAAATAGTGGCTTACAACAATGGTAATGTCTAAATGGCATTTTGGTTTTTTATTTTCACTCGGCTTTGCATGGCTGATTTCCCATGATGTTGATGATATATCATAGCTCACATTCTAGTCTAACAAAATTATGGAAACTTTTACGTGTTATAACACCACGTTGATCATAACGACAGTTGCGTAACTTATAATTGCCTCTGTTAAATGGGCATGCATTCATAGATGTCTCATGGTCTCTTTTCTAAATTTCTGAAGGTTATCTCCAGTAGGATACTAATATGAAAATCATTTGTCATTCATTTGTTTATGAGTTAGGGTATTCTTTAGGAACATCTATTAAGATACCCGAATGTTTGTACCTTGATAAGTGTAAACAAATATACGCAATACATTCTAGTTTCTGCTGACATGACAAGAGATATAAGTCCTTCATACTTATTGGTGGAGATAAGGACTGATCCCTTTTCTTAGGGATGATACTAGGGTAACAAACTTGATGCATATCAAGGGATTAGATCCCATCACCGCATAAATCATAAGATATTTTGGGTGACATCTATAACACGTAGTAGATCCTATAACACTTGCAAGACACACATGGGCTAACTCTTTGTTTGTATGTTTGGATGGAAGCAGGTAACAGGATCTATTCTCTCAAAATAACTATGGGTTTATTCTCTACACCAAATGTTTGCAAATATTAGAGTCACAGGCTCCATGGATTTGTAACATGATTATTATATACAAATCTGTAGTTATATAATCATGTTTAACAATTTTACTCGTCAAGTTAGATAAGGTTCTTAGATGTTTTCAACTGTTGATGTAGAAGACTAAAAACACACACTATAACTGCAGTATATATCTCCTTTTAAATAGGGAGATATATGGAATATCTAGCTTGATATTCTTGACCTTAGAAGTGTTAAAATTACAGCAATGTGATGAGCTATGGTGGATCAAATGCTAGAATCAACATCATTAACAAAGTGATTAGCAAATAATTAAGATGTGATTAGTGAGTAATTAACAAATAACTTAATGTAGGCATGGATAATCAAAAACCAACAAATTCTCATTAGGCCAATGCCTCAATTTATAGAGTTTATATCCAAGCATCTAATCCCACTGATTTCTCCTTGATTCACTCCACCTCTTTTGCTTGATTCTCTCCACCTCTCCCAGAATATCTCCACACTTCCTAAATCTTCTCATGCTACCCTTTATTCTCTCCCAATAGATTCTTCTCACCTTTTCACAGGTTCTCTCACATTTACAGATTCTCTTTTACAGCCTCTAGCCAAGGGCTGTTCCTGCACACACCCTATTCACTTGTATATTTCAACAAGAAGTCTAGCTCTCCTCACTCTCATTGTGCTTTATGAGCTAATAGGTATCAAGTAGGTGGCTGCACTTTTAAGGCGAGATCAGGGCTCACAGCAATTTTGCGTTGCATGCTGGTTGAAGGAAGTCCTTATCTCATACTCATCTCAAACTCTAATAAGTTTCTTTTGGTTTTAGATCCTACCACTTCTAAGGGGTGTCAAGATTTCGATGGAACACACCCCGTCAAAAGCTTGCTAGCATGTCTTGGCATGCATAAAGGATGAAGAAGCTCAGAATAAGATTCTGTCATCTATAAATCTAGAGATTTTTCCTCTCGGATCCATCTTACAGTTCCTGTCATTTAATGATTAGGTTCGTGTTCTTGCAACTCTTGATAAAAATAAGGATGATGGCAACCAAACCATCTCTGACTTACTATCACAAATACCTATGCTCACTAAAACTGCCATTCAGATCTTACCTCCTTTGCTGCAATGGGAGAGGATATCTCAAATTTCCTAAGAAAGCAATGTGGGTTGGAACCTTCTTTCCTTGCTGCTCCATCCACACCAATGTCCCCCTTACAGGAAATATTTTTAATAGGGATCCTACAGCTCTAGAGGCTATTAAGTCTTTCCAAACAGACATGTGTACTATGACTGACTCTCATATATTAGAACTGGTACTGAAGGTGTCCAAGGTATACCCTTTTCTACCAATTTGGCAGGTGGAGGTAGAATCAATGAGGGTTTCACATCGTCTATGGGCCTTGCAAATAAAGGGTTTTTAGCACCCATCCAAGAAGAAACTTGGATATATCTGGTTAATCTACTAGTTTCAATGCTTGAAGAATGCAAAAACCATGCTATCAAAGGTGGCCAATATTTGGAATGAGGAGAACTACTGAAATCACCTTTCTCTATGAGGTTTTTTGGACCCATCTAAGTGCTCATCACCTGTGGGCATTTATGGGAGAACAAAAGGCACCATGACTTTTGCAAAGGCCAATGCTGATTATTATTCTGAAAAAATATGGAATCATATTTACACACTTAGAGGATCTCTTTCCAGACAAACCAGTGGTGTTCCATCTCTCGCTTCTTTGTTCTTGGCTAGGAGGTCAAGCTAGAAATCTAGTTTTAGCACAAATTGCCTTTCTACAATTTATACAGCTCATGCTGGATGTACTGAATTAACTTAAAGGAACTGAAGAAGTAAGAACCATTCTTAATAGTTATGGCCAATTTAAAGGGATTAAGCTCATAGATATGCTTCTTAACCCTTGTATTGGTAGTGAATCCCATTCATCCCCTTCTAGAAAGAAACCCAACTCATGGTTTAGTACACCTAGTACTTTCACCTCTTTTCTCTCCCCTTCCTCTAGCTATAGCTCTACAAGAAATAGATCAAAATCTTTTACTTCAAAAAGTCACGGGCGTGGTTTTCCCGTCCGAAACTTGCAAGATATGTAATTGGGGATTTTGTGTCCACAGATTTCAAAAAGCCACACCAGGAGAAGGATTCTTTGTACCAAAGATGATATGCAAAAGGATAACTTCTCTCATTGCCTTTTTACTAACAAATTATTGGAATATGCCTCTCCAAAAGAAGTATTGATTGCAGCTTTTAACTTATGATGCCTTGGTAAATGTCAAAATTGGTTGGAGATATACTGCTAGTCTAAAGAAGATTTTTTGCAGACATGAGTTCTTTACGAGATGATACTGAACCTCAATGTTTTTGTTCTGATTTCACTACATATACTAGAGAATTATCTTACTTTGTTTTACATGTGTGCATGACAAATCTGAACATTTTTCCCGATACAAACATTAGAAGTTTACTCTGTAAAGGGTTAAATTACATTCCCACGGAACCTCCCAATCCACATTTGGCCATCGGTGCCATACTAGATTGTCTGGAAATAATTGCCAGTAAACTCCAACTGGACTCTTCACAACTTAATGTAATTGTTGCAGATTTTGTGCCTCACTTGTTTATGGAGAAAATTAAATGGATCCCCAGAAAATGGTTGTCAAAAGAAAGCTCCTGGATTAATCTTGGCTTTTTACACTTAGTAAAAACATTACTTGCCAAATTTATGGTGATTGGGCTAGATAAAGCACCCAATAATGTATCCATTATTTGTAAAAAACTTGCCTACATGGCAGGGAGAAAGCAGTTATTTGAAGATGAGTTTTACAAACTTACTGAAAATGCATTCAAGATTGCCAATGATCTACAAGATGAATTAAGAAATATGAATATTGATATGCCTAACATTAGGATACCAGTATTGGTCCCTACATTCAAAATCCCCAAAAATAAATTCAGATGGATTTCTAATGTGGCTTAACTTGGTACTTGATGACTTTCATAGAATATGTGGTAAAAAGAAACATGAGCTTAAAACCTTTCTAAATATACAGACTAATCCTTTATGGATTATTAGAAACTCCACAGAGGTAATCTTAAATCTTCCAAACTTTATCTTTCACATTTTCACTGTGCGGACATCACACAATGCTATGAGAATATCCCACTAATTGGGGAAACGGTACTCATGAACATACTATACAAAGTATGTAACGTGATATTTGAAAAAAGAAAGAAGGAAGGATTTCCTAAAATATCCCTTAGTCAGTACTTTCCCCAATGGGTTAAAAAACCATGCTGAATTCTAGTTTACAATTGATGATGTTGAGATACAACATTTGCTCTTTTGGCTCTTTAACCACAATTTTATTCAACTAGGGTCACACGTTTTTAAACAAACTAAAGGCATTCCTATAGGGTTCTCATGTTCCCCAGTAATGTGTAACATATACTTTGATTATTTTGAATATTGCTTTGTTACATCTCATGCGAATATTATCCATAAATCTATGCTAGAAGGCATCATGCATTCCTTTCGATACATGGATGATATTTCGAATCTTAATTATCCTATGTTTGCTTCTTTGCTCAGAGAAATTTATCCAACTAACTTTATCTCAACATAACCCACCTGGATTCATGGGATAAATATTGATGAAACTCTTTTCATCACTAAAACTAACTATTTGAATATTGAATTCTCCCTTGTAAGCCCTTATACGGGTAACTTTGTTATGAGATATACCCGAAAATGTGAAAAACTCCCTATTGTACCTTCGAAGTTTGTTAAAAGAAAAAGCAACCGTCCTTTTTGTCCAAAGCCTAAAAATGATCCTAGGACCCTTTCACCTAATAATTTATTCTTCAACTAACCCATTTTTTGCATTTGAGGAGATATCCAAACTGATCAATAAATTTTGCAACAATGGATTCAGGAAGAAAGATGTACTTAAGGTTATCACTGAGAGTCTAGCCACCAGTAACAAATGGATTGGGGCTAGATTCAATCCTTCTTTACTTATTAATCTTTTGAGGCAGTAGGCCCATACTCATGGGGCCTATTACCTCAAACATGGGGCCTATTACCTCAAACATTTATCAGTATGGTGCTTGGGAATGGGTGGGCACACACACACACACACACACACACACACACACACACACACACACACCCCTCATCTATCATAAAGCTCACACGAAAAATCTCTCTACTTTTTTTCACACTCACACACACACACACACACACACCTACACATTTCTTATCTATGGTAAAACTCTTATTAATGGTGTGAACGGG
Source organism: Cibotium barometz (assembly GCF_041138505.1). Classification (NCBI taxonomy): domain Eukaryota; kingdom Viridiplantae; phylum Streptophyta; class Polypodiopsida; order Cyatheales; family Cibotiaceae; genus Cibotium; species Cibotium barometz. The sequence goes on along the minus strand of NC_141063.1, from coordinate 23,191,389 downwards.
TTGGGAATGGCTTCACACAAACACCTTAAAGTATGGGTATTATTCACATACGTACAACTACCCAAAAATATGGGTATTATTCACATATGTACAACTACCCAAAAATAATCATATCTTTAATATCCTTGATCTCACCATCATTTAAGCTATTTTTTCCTCACTTTGATTATTTTCACATGTTGCCTTGGTCACATAGATTTATCCTAGAAAAGGAATTTATGAGTGCATTAAGAGAAATGATTAAAAAAAGAAACCTATGAAAGGACTTTTATGTCCAATAGTGCTACCAAACTAGTGTTAATGAAAAGACTTATGAACATCCAAACTTGGGCATTTCTCATAATTCTCTTTTACGTATTGGGAAGTTACCTTGATGGCCTTAAGGTTTGTCTAGCCTTATGCTTATGCCCCTAGTGTTCAAGCCATTTGCTTCCTAGCCTAATGCTACATTTGCAAGGGCATTCTTTGGTCAGTTTGATCTCTCCCACTAGTGAATTGATCTTAATCATCCCCTAGAGCATCATCATCATGATCTCTTATTTTTTATGTATGATGACTTGAAAAATGTGCCAAATTAAGAATTTGGAGGAATGTTTTCCTATGAATTAGATTATAGCAATCATCACTAACACTCTATTAAATGAGGTATGCCACGAGTATCACAACAGTCTCTTCCTTTATAAAGATCATGGTCTTGGATGATTAAATCTAGATAGTGTTGCCTAAAGTGAGTTTTAGTTTGCTCCACTACATCTAAATTTCACTCTTGAAGAGTGAAATATCTCAATATATTCTCTCTTGGTCTAGAATTGCATTGTTCCCAAAAGTAGAGAAGTTGGGAAAAACCTAAAAGGCCATAAAATTAGAAAACCCTAAAAAGAAGAAGTGCTATATCCACATGAACCTTGCCCGTGGGAAGTGTCAGCAAGCTCAAGATTGCCTTTCAAGCAGAGCTGTCTGGACGACTTCTTCTCAAGCTTTAAGATCCCCAAGCAAGAGGTGATGCTCCTTTCAACTTTACCAACACCTCCTCTATGCCAAGCTCCACCACCATAATATAGAATCTAGATCTAAGATTTCATCTCCACCACTAAATCAAGGTATGGCACCATGCATGAACAAGTCATGGGTTCAAATCCTATATTTCTCGAGAATGTACACACACACACACACACACACACACATAGAAACACATACACACAAAAAACTTCCCTCCTATTGTCCCATCCCCCCCCCCCATACACTTAGGGGTGTGTTATACACTCTGCCTTCCCTAGAGTTTTAGGGCGAAAGGGAAAAAGAGAGGGAAACTTGGATTACGGGGGCCCAAGTTTAGAGACTTGGAGTCTCCATGTTCATCTCTCTGTCCCCAAAACTTTAGGAAAAAAGTACTAGGTTTTTTGAAACTCCCCTCCTTTTGTCCTATCATGCCTCCCCTTGCCAGGGGGCCTTTCTCCCTCCAAAAACCTCCTAAAAGGTTGACACTAGCTGATGGTTGTGTTATGATAAAGCTGGCATGACAAACATTTATTTTAGCAAATGAGCTTAGCTCAATTGGATAAAATATTAGGTGTGTCTTGGGTTTGAATCTCACAAGCTACCGGCCTTATATGATTCGTAAGTCACCCTTCATATGACTTCTTCTTTAGGTGGAAAGTGTTTTCCACTTCCAAAAAAACATGACATGGATTTGAAGGCAGCATTTTTTCCCACCTCTGATATTTAACATTTTGGTGGCACCAATGTTAGAGTGGAGACAAAGGTAGCAACACACACATAGATGCAGCAAGCAAGTAGAGATAGAGAGAAGCACAACACTCAAAGTAGATTGATGAGAATGAGTGATGTGCAAGTGAAGTGACATGATAAGGATCCTCATAACATGCCCAACTGACTATTTAGAGGTCTTCCAACATCAAGGAACAAAATGATCCATACGAAACTCAATAAATTATAAATATCCATATGAAACTCAATAAATTAAGACAATGTAACCTATATTATGGAATCATCCATCGTGTACGTGCAAAGTAAGTTACTGTCACTTGAATTAGAAAGATGTCCCAATCTAGACATGTCTACTAGGAAAATTCATAAATAATGCAAAATGTGGGAATATTAAATTTTCATGAATTTACTCCTCATAACATGCCCAACTGACTGTTTATTAGAGGTCTTCCAACATCAAGGAACAAAATGATCTAGTTGATTTCACTCATAGCACATAGGGCGAGGATTTTTTGCCAGTATTAGTGTTGTGACTAATAAGCTTGGGTTAAATTACATTACTTTGATCATTAACAACCTTTACATTTTGAATTACATTGCTTTGATCATTCACAACCTTTACATTTTGAATTGCACTTTGATCATTAATAGCCTTTACATTTTGAATTACATTGCTTTGATCATTAATAGCCTTTACATTTTGAATAGGACTAGTGCGTGCATTACTAAGTGCTTCCCAAGGCTTTCTATTTGGCAATAAAACCATTAAAAGAGCATGATCCAATAGGAGCACTATAAGTGAGGAGGAAAATATTGTTGATTGTTGTTGAATCCCAAAGAAAAGAGACATTAAAGTGTCAAGTAGGCTTGTTATTAACCTCTTTTATGTTTTGCATCATATGCTAAGGCAATAGTATCATCCAATGAAGTAGGGTTGAACATGTTTACCTCCACTCGAATAGTTTCTTTAAGACCAAATTCATAGCACCTTGAGGCATGTCTTCAAGCATGCAAAGTTAAAGTAGAGTTTGCTAAAACTTCTTGATGTATTGAGGAATCGTCTCGTAGTCTTACATAGATAAAGTATCCCATGATGATCTTTGGGGAACTGTGGTAGTAAAAAGTTGGTCTTTACCTTGCGTTGGAATTCCTCCTCCCAAGTAGTAGGCTTGTCAAGGTTGTGGAGAACATTCCACCATAGTGATGCACGATCAACCATATGGCTGGTAGCACATTTAATCTTATCTCGTTCTAAAAAAGTCTCTTCAGAGAAGAAATCATCCAATTGACTTAACCATGAAAGCATAAGATGAACATTCTTTTTGCCATCAATTTTAATAAATTTAATAAAAGAAAAAGTACAAAGACTAATCTTATTATCCTTTTTAGTTTCTTGAGCATCACAAGTAGCCTTGATGATCTTGGGTGATGTGTGCATCTTCAGAAGTAGGAGTAGGAGTAGAAACTTCTTGAGCATCACAAGTAGCCTTGATGATCTTGGGTGATGTGTGCGTCTTCAGAAGTAGGAGTAGAAACTTCATTACTAGGAAGGCGTTGCTCGAGGACAAGGCATCTTTGTTGCTCATGTTGAAGTACTTATTCAAGGAGTTGAATCTGATCTTCAAAGGTTAGTTGTGAAATTGGAAAATTGGAGAATCCACTAACTCAAACGTTAGCTTCATGGTTGGTGTCGGCGTTTGGCGCGTAGTAAGCAGAGTCCGAATGCATTGGTGAGTTGAATTGAAGAAACTTGATCCAACACTTGCAAATGGCAAAGAATTGTGGAAAACTACTTTGAAAACCTCACTAAAAAAATTGGTAAATTTTTGGGAATTTTTTTAGATTTTGTGGTAATTTTATAGCCTTTTAGGCTTGAAAATGGCTAAAAAGTGCTATTGTGGGCTCAAAATTTTACCGAAAATATCTTTTTTTTGAAAAATCCTATGACTAATTTGGAATCCTTGGAGAGCTACCAAAAAATTTCCAGCATTTAGATCTTGCACCAAACTCCATATACAAGCCTTTAATGGTGATTTTTAGGCCTTTTTTGAGCTTCAAAGCTTAAAAGCTTGTATTTTTGAAGCTTGGAAACCATAGTTTGAAGCAAAAGCAAATTTTGTGGTTGGAGAAAGCTTATTTATAGCCATCGTGAGCCCTTGATTAAAAGGAGGAGATGAAAAACAAGTTTTGGGTGATGTAAGAATGGTTTAGCAATCTCCAAGCCTAACCAAATATGAAGCCCCATTTTGAAGCGGATTAAGCATGAAGAAAGTGGTTTTGGGATTTTGAGTGGATTTGTGAAACCAAAATGGTTTTCCACCTCCTTTTTCCCTTTGGTCATTACCTAATGAACATAAAAACCATATAATTCTTCAACCTTTGAAAGAAACCTTCAATTAAATCACTTGCCTTCAATTGTTTTTTCAATTTCTTCCACTTATCTTTAATTGCTTCAAGCTTGTATAAGTACTTTGTGTCAAATCAAGACTCTGATACCACTGTTGGGAGACTAAGACCCTTTAATATTATTACATCAAAAATGATACAGTAGAGATAAAAACAAGATATTGGGTCTAATTTTTCTCCATATAAGAGTGAGCCCACGCTTCCTCGGTGTATTTTAGTCATATTAATTTGAAATAGCTTATGGGGCTTAAAATAGCTTCCCTTTTACAAATATGTTGATTTCAAGCAAAAATAGCTTACTTTATTGAACATGCAAGTCTAACTACTCAAAATAAGTGTGAACCTTTAACCATATAAATGTGTATAACCTTTATAATAAAATCTAATCTCCATAAGGAAGCTTTTATTTCCAAATAAAAGCTTTTATTTCCAAACAAATATATCCGCTATCAATAAATATAAATGCCGCCCAAAATATACTAAATAATATACGTTGCACAAAATCAAGTAATAATCTGTCGACACCCAAAGTTGAGTGTCCCAAAATCTTCCTGACCACCGCCAGTTCGTCTCCATTATCCAACCCAGAGACCTACACTTACACATAAGGAAGATAGTGCAACCTATACTCTCACGCAAGTACATAATCACCTACAAACGTGAAAAGTAAGCTACTATCACCTGAAATTAGAAAGGCATCCCAATCTAAACCCGTATAAGATAATGTATAAATAATAATAAAAATGTGAGAATATTAAATTCCATGAATTTATCCCTCATAACAATTACTGTAACAACAAGCTTACAGTATTTAAAACCAAACCATGTAAGTAGTTTCTGTATGTACCTTGATTGCAACATCATAATACCATCATCATGCTACATAAATTGTATGTTCAAATGAGCCCAAATCTGTCATCTTAAATAGGTGTGCATAGAGTAGTCATTAATAAAAGTCACAAAGTAGAGATATCCCTTGATCGATGGTGTCCTTATAAGACCATATACTTCATTGTAAGCTATAATTTTTAGACAACCCTCACTTATCCATCTTTCTGGAAAGACGCCCGTTACATCTTGCCCAAAATGCACCCCTCACATACATGTTTCATCTCTTATCTTTTTTTAAGGTGCAATAAACTACCAAAATTCAAGTGACCAAAGAAAGTATTTCGTGTCACTCATAGCATGTGTGGCTGTAACTGAACAAGCATTATGTACCAATCTCTCATACTTATCCATCCTGTAAAGCCCATGGATTACCGTACCAAATTCAAGTGACCAAAGCAAGAATTTTGTGTCACTCATAGCATGTGTGGTTGTAATTGAACAAGCATTATGTACCAATCTCATACTTATCCAACCTCCTGTAAAGCCCATGGCTTAGAGTACCAAATTCAAGTGACCAAAGCAAGCATTCCGTGTCATGCATAGCATGTGTTGCTGTAATTGAACAAGCATTCTGTACCAATCTCTCATACTTGTCCAACCTGTGAAGCCCATGGCTTAGAGTACCGGATACCACATTTATGTTGAAAAGCCCATGGCTTAGAGTATCAAATATACCATAGTGAGATGTCTCCATCACTTCGGACATAAACTGTACACCAACAAATCTGACCACTAGGCCTACCCTAGCAATGGCAAAAGCTAATAGCAAGTTCTTTTATTTGCCTGGAACAAATAAGACTTATGATAGAGTGATTGTCCCACCATTTGCAGCAGCAGTAAGCACAACCTGAGTTGTTTGCACATGTGGTTGTGCCTCCTTAAGAAGAAGACTCAAGAGAGGAAACCAAAACACCCTCAGAAGTAATGTGCTTGCTAGCACCACTATCAAAATAATAGGCATGTTGATCTGTCTCACTCACATGTGTGCATCATAGACAGAAGGGTCATAACTACAATGCACAATGAATGCATAGTCATCATGTGCATAGTTCGCTAGCTTCTTCTTTTCAACACTTGGTGTTGATGCATCAGCCATGCTTGACTCTTTCTTTTTCTCCCAGCATTTTTATGCATTCATTAGTATAATGGACTAACTTTCAACAATAGCTACATTTTCCTTTCTTCTTAAACTTATCACCTACCTTCTTAACATCCTTACTTGAAGACTAGGTAGATTCTATCTTTTGTTTGTAGCCACCCTGAGAAATGGCTTTGCCTTTACCTTTTTTGACTAGTAGCAAATTCCTGATTTCCCACATGTATACAAGTTTGGTTTTGTTGGGTCTTCTTACAAGAGAACTGCAACCAACTCATCAAACATAAGGGCATTGGAGTTACCCTTCATCATGAGCTAAAATGTGGATGCAAAACCCTTGTATGAATCCGGTAAAGCTATGAGAACAGTAGACACCAATGAACTATCCGGATTGGCCTCATCAATACATACAAGTTGCTCTCTAATATCTTTGATCCTTGTGAGAAACTCATCCATTAAGTCTCTCACATTCATATGCTCAGACTCTAACTGTTACACAAGTAGGCCACTCATATCCATTAAGTCTCTCACATTTATATGCTCAAACTCTAACTGCTTGCACAAATAGGCCACTCATATATACATGGTAAAGTGCAATGCATATCCCAAGCCTACTTGGTAGTTTTACATGAGCGAATATGAGAAATAATGCTCATTTTCATGAAAAATGCCACCAATCCATGTGCAAGTGCATCCTTGCCACCATCAAGTGTAGAGCAGTACGACACATACATCTAAACTAGTATCACCATCCAAAGTACCTTTACTATCCTACGCTAGGGAGATAAGATGTGTGTCAATGCAAATAATATCATTTCAAAGCTTTGGAAACCAATACATGACGCATCATATAGGACCACAATGGGTAGTTGGTCCCATCACCTCAAATGGAAAGTATCCCAAATACATCATTGCCTGCCATTTCAACCTGCAGATAACGAGTGTCTAACATAAAACGCAAGTATCCCTAACAACCTGCCGGCATGCACTGTCAATGCGCATCCCAAATACATCATTGCCTGCTATTTCAACCTGCAAATAACGAGTGTCTAACACAAAATGCAAGTATTCCTAACAACCTGCAGGCATGCACTGTCAATGCTGCCCCCACTGATGAATGCCACCAAGATGGCTACCAGTAGATGAATGCCACCGAGATGGCTACCAGTAGATTAATGATGAAGAAACCTACAAAGTGTATGAAAAATTGCAAGAGTATAGAGAGTAGAAATATTACTAGAAGCAAGGATGCAAAAGTTGATGATAATGATGACGATGCTAACGAAGATGTTGATGATGAGCTCAAAGATGTGATGCTAATGACGATGGAGAAGTGATGATAAGGGCCCTGTTTGCACACCAAATGTATGACGATGCTGTAGTGCAGCGTAAAAAATCTAACTATTAGAACCAACACTCCCCTAGATGTCTGCAGAAATCTTTGAGCATGCGAATGAGCCCCGAAATGACATGACAAGGTACAAAAGTTATCTTAATGTAGTTAACATTACACTATAAAGTATACCTTCTCCACCTAAGAGGATAGCTCAATCTAAGACAATAAAAAGGGCAACTCAAGGAGGTGATGACGAGGGGGTGAGGGCCAAGAGAACCCACTTTGATATTGATTGTTGGAGTAGAGACACATGTAGCAACATAAACACAAATGCAGCAAAGCAAATAGAGATAGAGAGAAGCACAACACTCGAAGTAGATTGATAAGAATGAGTGAAGTACAAGTGAAGTGATATGGTAAGTTCACTTACGCACTAGCTCATAAGAGTGTGTACACATGCTCATAGAAAAAACCTCCTAAGGAAGAAAAAAGTGCCCCATCCCATTATTAGCCTACGTCCACACATCACTACCATATAAATGGTTACAGCTACTATGACATGAGACTCAAAAAAATTTCAAGCTCCAAGTTTTGAGTGGAGTTCCATGAGTGTGTTTTTTGAGGGATCTTGGTGGATGGAGCTTTTACCAGCAACTCTTCTCTTAAAAATGTGGACATTCTCTCTCCAATCCCTCCACCACTACCTCCAGCCCTAGCCCACCACTATCTCCTACAACCTCCACCACCACCTCTCAGCCTAGCCCACTTTCTCCCCTCTAGCCCAATTTAGCTCCTCCCTTATCTCTCTATCTCCCAATCTCCCACCCTCTTCCCTCTCTGTCCCTCTCCCCTCTCTGTCCCTCTCCCACCCTCTTCCCTCTCTGTCCCTCTCCCACCCTCTTCCTCCTCTCACTCTTTCTCCCTTATCACCCTCCCTCTCACTCTCCATCCTTTCATCTCTCCTTCCCTATATCTCTCTCCCAAACTCTTACCTTTCTCTCTTCGATTCTCTATCCTTTTGTCTCTCCTTCCCTCTCCCACACCCTTCCTATGCATCATCTCTCCTTCCCTCTCTCTCCCACTATTTCTCCCTTTCCCACCCTCCCTTCCTCTCTCCTTTCCAAAATCTCTCTCCCCCTCACCCACCCTCTTCCCTTTCTCTCTCCCACCCTCTTCCCTCTCTCTATCCTTCCTCTCTCTCCCCCAATCCCACTTGTTTTTTTGAAATAAAGAGATTCCCTTCTCCCTCCATCAAGAGATTTCCTTTCCCCTCCATCAAGAGACATAGGAGTAGAGAGTGGGAGAGAGGGAAAGAGATTCATGACATAATTATTTGAGAGGGAGAGGGTGACAGAGAGTGAGAGGGGGAAAGAGAGAACAACATGACAACATTACATCCTTAGGATCAAAAATACTGCTTCCAATTACAAATAAAACCAAGTTCATTCACATACAACTTCCAAATACAACTCTTCTATCATAAATGTTATTCACTACCATCTTTATTTCTATGGGCATTGTTTATCCTCTAGGGTGAAGGCACAAAGTAAGCGACAGTGTTCATTCCCTTCTCCACTTCCTCTAGCAAGAGATGCTCGAACGCATCATCAATAAAACCATGGGCTTGCCATATAGTAATTAATCCCACCACTTTGGTTTACACTGGAAAAATATCATCATGGTTTTATTGATGATGCTCGAACGCATCATCAATAAAACCATGGGCTTGCCATATAGTAATTAATCCCACCACTTTGGTTTACACTGGAAAAATATCATCATCACCACCAGGAAGTGGTAAGGATATGAGAGCGTTCCATGCTCGTGCACGATCTATAATCTTTTTCTTGACCTCTGCATTGGTGGCCTCCCTAGCGATACGTGCAGCAACAACTTCAATGCTAATTTTTTATGAGGCCATCACAAACAATACGAAGGAGAGTTGTGGGTGGTGTACTGTACTAAGAATGCTAAGCTAAATGGTGGTTAACAAAATTGTATGGAGGTTATCTATATATTTATAGTAGTGGGAGAAGTGTACTCTTCTTTTAATCCAAAAAAAATACCTTTCTTCTTTTTTAATGTCAATAATAAAGGCATCTTCCTTGAAAATCCTACACCCCAATAATGAAGGCATCTTTTCTTTCTTAGGAAAGAGCGAGTATGTCATGAAGAACAATGAATAATACAAAATTGAACAGGATAATATAGCTGCCAATTGCGGGCAAGAGATAATTTTACTCTCAAAAAGAAATTACATCATCGGAATCACATACTGTTTCCTCAAAACAACAAGCAACCTAAAATTGTACAAGGCGGTTAATAAAAAACACAAGGTGAATTATAGCTGAAAGACCACTTTATTCTAGAAAGGTTGTTACATCATCCTTGCAGACCAGGACTACAGATATCTACGTACTTGTAAGGACTACAACCTAGTCAAGCAACATTACAACAAGCACACCAAAGCAAGTCATTATTGATCTTACAATAGAAGATTCTCCCACATGTACACCACTTCAAAAGAGTGTGGTCAAATATTTATTGTTTGAGGAATCTCATGCATGCAGGTGTTCTTCGTAGAATGTTATTAGCAAGCACGCATATTGAGAAGGTAGAAGAGATTTCTCAAATCTATAATTGCAATGTGATTTTTGAGTTACTGAATGTTCATGATCCTTTGGCCTCTCCAATGTAAGGAATGGAGCAACCTGCAGAGAGTCATTTTTTGATGCAACCTGTAGAGAGTCATGTGAAGTTTCCTGGAGTAGTACGAAAGAGTTCCTGTGAAGGCTTATTTGAGTACACTTATGCCTTATGTGGAAGCATAACTATAAACGGCACACTAAATACAACATCATGGATTGGTAAGCTTATTACCTTGGCTCAATTTCAAGAAACCTTGATTAATAAGAGTATCCAGTGGGACTTTGTAATTTTTAAAATAATAGGCAAGCTCACATAGAAGCTTCCCTTGCTATGCTTAACAACAGATGGATATGGATCTCTAGCTTGTTTCTACTACAAGGAAAAACCTGTATACAAAAGAAGAATGTGTAGTGCTACGGTGTACTATTGTATGCATGATGACCCACATATAACCAGATTGATGATACATCAAGGGGAACATTTGCATGCGATGAAAAGGGACACATCAAGGTAGGCATTGCAAAAGATAAGAGAACTTGTGCAAGAGGAAGTTTCAGAGGTGGCTACAAGTGGCCCAAAAAAGATACAAATGGATATCACTAAAGCAACTTGTATTGGATGCAGCTGTCAGGAGGTATACGAAGGATGGATCAAATATTAGCAACTTGGAGTTGTCGCGCTATTATTGAAACACATGCATCCCCTAATTCAATGTCAAAGATCATGTGTATTCCATATTGATTTTAATTTTTTGATTATTCTTGTAAACTTAAGTTTACATAGTTTGTTCCAATTCTCTTGTAGATTTAGGAGGATGGTACGTGCTTCTAGGATCAATGGTTCAGTACAAGGACCAGCGTCTAATATCTTAGAATTAAAGACACAATGCACTTTTGAGTTCTTCCATAGTAGTCGTTTTCCTGGGCAAGCGAGTCAGAATGGTGTTACATGTTTAAAATGTCAACCACAGGGCCCGCATCCGGTTTGGATTTGGCGAACCATATGCGTCAAATAGGAGACAGTTATTTGAGGAGGACTTAGGTTTGTTTTGATCACGTAAAGCGTATGCAGGGATGGACAACAATGACTGCGTATGTATATGATCCAAGGTACAATTTGGTAATGTAAAATTCTTCAAAATTTTGAACTTGGTTTCAGCTGCTTTCCAACTGTTATATGATGGCATGTAGCCTGCAAGAGCTCATGATAATTACGACTTGTTTTCAGTTGCTTTCCAACTATTATATGATGGTATGTAGCCTGCAACAAGAGCTCATGAGATAATTGCAACTTGCGAAATGAAAGAAGAGGACATAGTGGCACAAGTTCTTTTTTGAGAAATGATTAACAATGTTGTGGTACAAAAAGGCTTTTCCAAACCGGATTTCTTTGGCTGCATGGTAATAATGGACCAGAGAATATATTGGAAGGTCATGAGTGTTCCTGTCTTTTTCATTGGGAACAAAGCTTGAACATCCATACATTACAACATATAATCACATGAGTTTTCAATAAGAGCACAAGCGACTATGCCATCAGTGGCGTGCATTGAGTGAAGAAGAGGCACTCTTGAAATACAAACACATTAGATCATGGTGGATGAACGGTAAAGTCATTGATATGCGAACTTACCAGCCATGGATTTTTGGCTTAGTTGGTGGCATACTAGATATCCCCATTGGAGGAAGCACCTTGTAGGGATAAGTATTACTTTCTTGGATTTGAAAACAAATAGCTTGCATTTAGAATTTGAATTTTTAATCTAATCTTTTGTTACGGAATGTGGTTAGAGATTACAAATTTGATTCTCATCAATTAATCTTTTGTCATAGGAGGTTGACGACACCACATAGGAGGTTGACGACGCCGCATTGTCACCAATCTAGCATAAATGAAACATGTAAGTTGGTTAGCAGATCTCATATGATGCTCCTGTTTCAGATCTTACTAATGCCCTCTTGCAATCCACGAAGAAGCATGCATTCATGCAAGGTAAATATCATGGAGTAGGCCCTACAATAACAAAGTTCATGGAGAAGGCCAGAACATCAAAAGCTCCAAGCTGTCAACCACCAACAGATTCTGGGGGGAAGCAGTGAGTGGCACTCCAATGCATGTACAACCAAACTATATTGGTGATAACATTATAGTTAGCCAGTGTCAAAAACCCACATTTATAAATCTTGAGATAGATAACTCATCACATCATCAGAGTATGTCATAGAAAACCAACCATGCAAGAAACAAGGTAGGAGATTAAACTTTCCCCACCCACTATTCCTTCAGCCTGCGGAAGGTGGTCACAATGTAGAGGGATAAGTAACTAAATCACAGGTGCATGAAATTTTGGAGAATGACATACATGACTCAATGTAGCCTATACGTCGAGCACCTTTGCACAACAAGGTCACTTGTTGCCAAGGATGGTTAGGTGGCCAAGATGGCAAGTGTAAGGAAAGCATCAAGAACTGCGGGCAAGGTGTTCCAGCTCCATCTTTCTATGGTATGAGAGATTGGTGAGGGGGGAAGAGGCATCAGTTCATGTGGTTTTGTAACAATAGCGTGGATCATACTTGGAGAGTATGTAATACCATCTGCCAATCACCTGCTAGACCCCAGTTGTATGGCCAGTTGGACGAGGTACAAACCTTACTGTGGATGAGGTTTGAGCATTGGAGGCTGGTGGATTTGTGTTGCAAAAGGGAGTACACCAAAAAGAAGTAAATGATGTAGCCCATCAGTTAACAAAGTACAAAAGTGGCGTATCGGATATGATAGCTAAGAGAATAGATTTGGCAATTTCAAACACATCTACGGTCTTTGTGTTTTTGGTCATTATGGCCGGATAGATGGAAGTGTTTGTAATTGAGACCGAGGAATCCCTACTACGTAATGAAAAATATCGGGTGACTATGGGAAAGAATCCATCATGCACATCTCCCGATTTTCAAATCAGGGCAGGGGCTGGTAGACCATATTGTGCATGCAAGCACCTTTATTTTATATATTTGCATATTTTTTGGATTGGATGAAAACCATAATATGTTTATATATCAACCCACTCTAAACAAGGAGGACTAATGAGAGCAAGATAACAATATGAAAAGAACCTTGTACTGTTGATGACATTGTACTATAGTTTTGAAAAGGTCCTTCAATTTGCGATAATAAAATGTCCTTTGTATTATGGTTCGATCAACTCTCTAGGAAGGTCTATTACTTTTTATTTTTTAAATGTTTTAGCAGTACAATAAATATGGTTGTATGTCAATGGCTGGAATATATTCATTTATTATTTTAAGATCTTATCAATGTTGATGTCTACATAGATTTTCCTGAATATATTACTTATTCATGAAATTCCTTTTTTTACACACATCACTTATCCATGCATCTACTTTTCTAAATTAATATCCATGCAACATCCCTTTTTGCTTTTAGCATGATGTATCTATAAATATGATCCCTGGCTCTTGCTCCAATCCTCACTTCCAAATCTTATTTCCTCCCTCTCCCTCGTAGTATATTTCTCTCCCTCACCATCATTCTCTACCTTAACAACCCTCACCATCATCCACTAATCTTTGTTGATCTCATTATGTCTTCTTTTGATGGCCCGAACTATACTCTCAAGGATACCCTTGATAGGGTTTGCAAATTTGTGCATGAGAACAGATAGAGATGCGAAAGAATATTTGAGAATCATGACAGAGGCCCATAATCTTCGGAGCAAGATGCCAACGGATGAGCCTATCAATTTCAGAGATTTGCATGTCTGGAATATGAAGATTGGAAGCGCTATCGGCACTTGGCAGAGTTACGGATACATTGCTGAAGAGCAGGAGTCGTCCCTTCGAGAGGAGTTGAAGAATAGAGTAGCTCATAAAAGTGCATATGTGTAGGAACCCTTATGTAGTTATGGTGGAGACGTTAATTTAGCCATAACATTGAATTAAATATTATGTGTTGACTTTGAGTAAGTAGTAATCATTCCATAGATCCGAAATAGTGTCACATCAATGCCAATTGCAAAAATCCTTAGCATCAATGATGTAATACACAAAATGAGGTGCATACACTTTTCAGACACATACATCTACATAAACTTTCATTGCAACCCCGAGTAAGGAATGGCCCTCAAGTCCCCCACTCACCACAGGAATCCGGAGGGTCATCCAGGAGCTGCCCCAGGCGGGGAAGCAGTGATAAAGGGGCATCGTTGCCACAGGGGGCCTCCTAGAATGAAAAATGGTTCAGTTCTGATTAGAGAAAACCATAAGCCTGGAGCAATGACACCTAAAGCAACAGAAGCATACATACTAGACCTACATAGACCTCCGCAATCAAGCTTAAACATTCCCTAACTTCTGGCACAGCAATTAGATGCATACTTTCCAACTTCTGTTTCTCAAAACACCAAGTGTCTAGACCTACACAGCTTATCCTCTCCAAATGTTGGTTTCTTTCCGATGTGACCGGGTCATAAATCAGTTTGCCCCACCCTTTTGAGCGGCATTACAGCCAAATGCCTGGTCCTCAAAAGCCTTAAGCATTAACCTATACCACACATTTGAGGGGGCATCTCAGCACAAAACAATCACAATGGTCATATGAGCTACTCTTAACCCACAAGCATCATTAACTTTTGTCGAGCACATTAAATGAAAGTTGGTCATCCCAACTGGGTCAATTTTAGCACAGTTAGAATTTCACGAGAAAACTAGGCCATTTCATCATGATTACCTCAACAATTCAGCGTGGCAATGCATAGGAGATTCCCTTTTAAATGATCATTGAATGCTTTGAACACGGTTTATTCTTTGCGTGGGAAAAGGGTATAAGACAGCTCTCCTCTTTCCCTCACACAGCAATGAGCATCACTCCTCCTCATGCCAAATTCTGTGCATCGGATAGATTATAATAAAACTGCCAAAAAAAACTGCTCTCTTGAGGCCACCCAATGAAACAAATAATCAACTAGTCCCATGATTTCCCCTCAGTCAAAAAAGAAAAGAAGATTTCTCCAAAACATGTCTGTGTCTAAGCATGCCAGCAATTCACCTGTTGTCTGCACAGGAGCTTTTGACCAAAAGCAGCCCTTCCCCTTAAATGGGCTGTACACAATGGCTTGCACAGGTGGGAAATGCATCCGGCCTTGCTTTAAACCATACCAGGTTATAAACCTGTGGAACCTCAACCAAGCCTTCAAAGCCCTCTTTTAAAGGAGAAAAGCTCAAAAAGGAAAAAAGCCCCCGGGTTAGCCCCCACATTGCTAGCCACCACTCATTGGCTGGCTGACATGCCCGGGAGCCACCGGTTTGAGCTTCAAGACATGCGTGTTTCACATTTGGACAAAAATAAATAAAAGCGCCTGCACTTGTAGGTAGCGAAAAATGCGCAACCTTTTAAAATTCGAATTCTTTGGGTTTGAATGGGGGCAGGGCAGGCTGGGAGCACACACAACCAGGGCAGACAGGTTAAGTGACCACCACGAGCAGGTCAAAGCATCACCTATGGGGACCAAGCACGAGACGAAGAGGCACACCTAGCATGCCTTGTCTGGTATCCATTCTAGCAGCCTATGGGGTTGCACTCTTACATCAATTTATTGCCTATGTGGGGCGTGCATATGCCTCCCTGCCAAGAAGCCAGCAAGAGGTGTTACTAGCCTACGGGGAGAGCCTCTTAGATCCATAAAGTAAGACTACCTTGTACATCCATAAGATAAGACTGCCACAAGTCAGATAACATATCTTCATGTTCGTGAAAACAAGGATGGGCAACCACAATGCACATACTCAATAACTCTTACAATGTTTCAAAATATTAAAAGGTAAGTATGTCTTTATTATTATTAACACTTACCTACAACTTCCAAAGTTATATTTCAAGTGTGTGTAGGCAGTTCTATACTGTCTTTAAGTAGCCAAGGATGAATGGACAGAAATAAGAGCCTCCGTATTGTGATACATGAAACTAGTTTAAGCATGCAGTAAGGCAAGGCAATGCTACTCTCACAGTTTTGAAGAGATGTCTGGACTAGATCCATATTTCTGCCATAGATTTGAGACCTTGAATTCCAACAATGGGCCAGATCCAGCAGTTGATCCAGAACAGGAGAGGATGGTAACCTTCTGGTCAGAGCCAAGACTACATCATGTGCCTTTGGGCTAGCGCAACCTCATCATCATCGACTCAGAGATCCAGGAAAGGGCTTTAATCTGCAATCTCATTGTCCGCAACCTCCAGCTTGAAGAAGAGTCTTGGAAGGACTTTGTAGGGGAATGTAATACAGGCTGCACCACAATCTAGGTGGCCCATGGCTGTTATGATCATGGATCTTTGCTGCAGCCACTTAAGAATACCTGAAGTTCAAGTACAACCTTTGAGACAATGTGAACGACCAGCATTAACACAGCAGAACAACAATTACATTGATCATCTTTTCAGTTCCTCAACCTTCAATTTCGCTTTGATGGCATTTTCTTGGGTGTTCGAAACCCAAGAAAACATGCTGCAACAAAATACACATTCCTACGTATGTAGCAAAGGAATCCAAATCAAATTTGCAGATGTGTAATCTGTACCATGCTTCCTAATCATTGCTCATGCACACCAACTTACCATTTAGAAGGCCCAATGCTCCAACACGCCTCCCCCAAACCATCATAAATGTATTTCAAGCTTCTTCACAGCCATGTAGATTCATTATCTTTCTAACCATTGCTACTTTCACAAGCCTCCTTTACCCTAAACATGGAGTGTCTGTTTTTCAACCCACTGAGAAACCATTCTGCCTTTGAAACAGTGATGTCCTGCAACCTGCATGGCATCCCCTTGAAGTGCCAAAGCACCCCTCACCTTCACACTAGAGATGGTTGCATAATTTTCTTGTGGACAACATTCTCACATACATGGTTCGGCTGCTGCATGTTTTACACTGCACTGCATGGTCTTTCGACGGAAATGAACATTCAATGCATGGATTTTCTGTGTGCTTCATGGTCTTTCAATGTAGCCTACCACTCCATGCATGGTTTTCCCTTGTTGAATTTCAACACAGAGTAAGCTGCCCTTATTTTCCATCCATTCAAACCTTGACTACAACCACTGCCTGTTATTTCTTCACTTTGCGGGGCTTCCTTGTGCCCCAGACTTCCATGCGGGAGGCAATACATCCACAGGGGGATCTGAAGACAAGGACTGCTCTTCCGTTAGGTGGGGCCATTCTTTTCAGTTCTGCTTCGAGCTCCTTGTGATCATGTCCAAGATCAACGCTACCGTCCTCATGTGAAAAGCTCGATGGGGATGGGGATGGGGATGGGGATGGCGATGACTGTAATGATGATGATGACAATGATTTTACACATCTCTCTGATTCAAGCTGGATGTCGAACTCCACAGCCTTCCTGAGCCCCCGGCATTTCGGGTTGTCACACTTCCTGGCTTTGTATTGGTAAAGCTCACAGCCTCCAATGACCAAGACAAACATGATGAGAGCTCCGGAGATGTAGGCGATGGGGGCCTGGTATACAACCTCCCCAAGGATGATGAAGGTGAGGGGCAGAATCTCAACCGCCTCTGTGCAGAAGTACTTGAAGTAGGGTGTGAATAGGAAGCCGCACGCCCCAAGGACCAGTACAAGGATGCCTATGTCTACTGCTGCTGCTGATGATTTGTCACATAAGGCTGGCAATGAGGAAGATGATGATGATGGGTGGCTGAGGGAAGTGTTGGGCTGCCTTTTATGACTAGATCTTGCAGTGTGTTTGGCTGAATCTGCCGCTGTCAAAGAGTTTGCCATGTTCCTGTATTGCTCAAACTCTTTGCAGAACTCTATTAAGCTCCGCAATCCACAACCATTGCTTGGATCCTTCAAACAGCGATACTAATCACAATGATTAACCCCAACTTTGATTTCATAACATTACCTTTCAATAAGATTGTGCACAGATTAAGGCCTCCTTACTCCTGAATCTCCTTAATTGAGTACCAATCAATCTCGTTAATCCTTAATTAGATTGCCTGCTCAATATACACAGATTGAGGTCTTCTCACCCCTGAGTCTCCCGAATCCACAAGCAACATTGACCTGGTTTGATGAGATGCTAGCACTCAAAAAAGAAAAAATAAATTCTGGTTAAGTTTTTGCTAATCTCGGATGATTAAGGAATCGAGCCCACAAACTATCTTCACCTGTATTATGCTGATCTGCAGATCAAGGTTTTGTTAATCCCTCTGATCATGCAACAAACTCACCTGGTCGTTGCTAATCTAGGGATTAAGATCTTGGAAATCTCTTAATCTTCCATGCCACAAACCTGCTAAGCCGATTCTTGCAAGAAACCCAAAAGACTGCCTGGGCTTCTGGCAATCTGAAAAACCAAATTTCGCCTGATTTTTGCGAAGCTACTAGCCGCTCAGAACCCACACCACGGACCTGGCTAATTATAGAGAACCCCTGGTATTATTTAATAAATTGAAAAAGTTTCTCTTTATGTAAGGTAAATGAAATACCTTAGTTATTGAGTGTTATTAAATAAATTGAGTGTTATTAAATAAATTGAAAAAGTTCCTAGCTTAGTTATTTGGTATTATTAATCAAATTTAAAAAGTTTAATGACAACAGCACGACCATACATTCTTGGTATTATCAATTGTCACAAAAAGAAAACATTTTTCCCCTATAAGTCAAAAGGAGTTCTTGGCCTGGTCTGTTCCCCTTTCAAAAACCTAAACATCAATCAATTTTATAACTATTTTTTCTTTTATTATTATTTATATGACTAAAACTCAAGCCATTGATTTCAAGTCTCTCTGATTTCAATGTTTTTTTTTTCAAACTTAGACTTGAAAAAAATACATGAAGGATTTATTTTTTTTTCTAGCACAAGAAGGAATTGAAAGAAAGCCACATACACTTGTTTGAAAATAACATTTTTTTCAATCGAAATAAGGAGCGATCTTTTACCTTGGCTGGTTTTCCCCACTTTTCCTTTGAAACCGCAACCGATTTTTATAACTCAAACTGTCAAAATCTTGAAAGCAAAAATTTCAACCAGTGTTTTTCAAATTTAGCATACATCTCTATATTATATAAAGGACGAGTTTCATGAAGATACCACGTGGCAAGAATTTCGAGATTCTGATATAGACTCCTACTTCTCCTTTCCCCCAAAAACAAGGAGGTGAAACACTCACATGAGAAGAGGATAAATAATAGCCACCCTTCTTCCAATGTAAAATTACTTGTCTTTGAGGGGGGGTACAAAATTGATGTTTTAAAGCCTAGCACGTCTTTTGACATTCACCCTAGTGCAACCTTCAAATTTGAGACTTAAAAGGATGTATTCTCGCAACCCAATAACATTGTGAGTTTCATGGAGTGTCCAAACTAGCTAGTCCGTAGTGGACCCTGATGACTCTTTAAATGACAATCCTTGAATTAAAAATGTTTATGCTTAATAAAGGATCTCAAGCTCATTTTCATCACCCAATCTTCAAGTGCAAAAGGACATTATGTGAATGCATGGCCTTTGTAAAGAAGCTGCAAATGTAGGCAAAGTCTACACTCTTGATAGTCCATCTCACATTCTAAACATTGACAATATGATGCAACACGATTTTCTTTGTGGTTACAAAGAAAACAATGGTGGAATTGGATCAACATGTATCATGATTTTGACCTATGGCATAATCAATTTTGATGATAATATGTTGCAAAATAACTGCACCCAAAAATTATAAGTTTGTTTATTACAAGCTCTCATCATGCCACTTCAAAGGAGTTTGATATTTTAATCGAAATCATTTGGTGTTGCTTTGTAAACTAGCACTTAGTAGGTGGAGTAGTAGGTGGAAACCCACATTATCCATAATGTCCTTTCTTGCTTGTGGTTACTATTGTAGAATGGCATATGTTATTGCAAGCATGGGATTCCAAACCTCAAGCAGAATAGCATATGCTAGTGCAAGCATGTGATAAATTGAGGTTACCCACATTCCAACCTCATGTAGTTTCTTCTAGATTTTTTTGCTAGGATACATGGATATTGCACCACTTGAATGCTCTTGATTCAACTATATGTGTACACCACAAACAAACCCATCTAAATAGCTCCATGAATTCAAGCTTCACCAAACTATTTTGTTATTCTTGTGTTGATGGAAATCCCAAAAATAACTTTATACAAGGAATTTTTACCAAATTTCAATATACAAGTGGCCTAGACCCACTTTTGAGCAAGTTGATTGCTCTTCTCTCTCTCTTTCTCTTGCTCTTTTTTATTTTTTCCCTTTAAAACAAAACAAAAACCATTTTGTTTGAACTAATTCTACTCTCCCCTCTTTTTTTTTAAAAAGGGCTCATTAACAAAACAAAATAGCTTTTTTCCAAAATTAATTCTCTCTCTCTCTCTCACTCTCTCTCTCTCTCCCCCTCTAACCCTCTATAACTCTCTCTACCTCACTCTCTCTCTCTCTAATTCTCTCTCTACCTCACTCTCTCTCATTCTACCTCAATCTCTCTCTCATTCTACCTCAATCGCTCGCTCTCTCTCTCTCTCTCTCTCTCTCTCTCTCTCTCTCTCTCTCTCTCTCTCTCTCTCTCTCTCTCTCTCTTAATTTCTTTCAATCTCTCTTACTCTGTCTAACTGTCTCTATTTCTCTCAGACTAAACTCTCTCTAACACTCTCTCTCTCTCTCTCTCTCTCTCTCTCTCTCTCTCTCTCTAACACACACTCTCTCTAGTTTTCTCTCTCTTTAACTCAATCTCGCTTACTCTCTTTAACTCTCTATTTCTCTCGAATCAACTCTCTCTCTCTCTCTCTCTCTCTCTCTCTCTCTCTCTCTCTCTCTCTCTATCTCTCTCTCTTTGTAGCTCTCTTTCTACCTCACTCTCACTCGTTCGCTCTCTCTAACTCTCTCAAGCTCTCTTACTCTCTCTAACTCTCTCCATGGTTTTGCTGCCAAAAATAAACAAAATTTGAATTCCCTTTTTAAAAGGCCACTTGATTAATTTTTAATCCAAAGATTAATGAACTGTAAAAAGAAAACCAAAAAGTGATTCCTCTCTTTGATTTGCTTGAGAGCCCACCAAAGCCGTCCATTATGGATTTTGAACATGCTGCCTACTTAGCAATTTTGAAATTAGGGATTTGAGCTCCTCGATTTGCTGATTCCATCCATGCATATGGATTTGGGAGAGGATTAAGATTCTTAAGGTGTTTTTTGGAAAGAAGAAGGGTGGTTTCACTTCAAAAAGAGTGGTTTTCTGCTCAAGGTTGATATTAAACCATAGCCCTTGATCAAAATCCTCGTCTAGTGGCTTAGAAATTTCCCATCAACCTTCCCAATCTTTGCCCATAAGTTCTTGATGCCATGCACAAGCATGCATAAATAATTTGTACAAACATTTGGCATGTGGCCAACAAAAATAACTCATAAAATAACTATGTGCACATTCACACATAAAATAACCTTGTGCACATTCGCACATTCCATTTATTATGCTGATTTTTGCACACATTAAATCAAGAATATTTTTTACGATTATTATGCATCAAAAATATGGTAGAATATATACTTATAACAATCAAAGTCTTCTTACCTTGACCACCATCATCAGAAATCTCAACTAAAGATGGCATCAATGCCTTTCAAAATGCTTCTTAATAGCTATTTGGTTTGTACAAGTAATAAGAAATGCTATTGATATTTCTTGATGTTATGCAATGTAGTGGACAGGGTAGGGCAAAGACAAGTCACTTCCCTTATCGAGATTGAAGCTCACTTGCATTTTGCAAAACTCACTAGGAGGAAATGCATGGACTACAATCATTGGCATGATGAGCCCCACTCAAATCTATGTTAAGCAGTCAAAAAATACACGCTTTTTGCCATTGAAGACAGAGAGGCCACCAATACTACTTGTTACAATTGTGACTTAATCTCTCTAATTACTATTGATTAGCCTTCAATCATTAAAAGGACACTAATGAAGAGTCACACCCTATCACATGGGTCATCACACCAAAGGACACGTCTATGCAAAAGGACACATCTATTGATCAAAGGACATAAATATTCATTCAAGAGTCACACCCTTTTGTTAGGGATGTGCCTCTTCATTTGTACCTATTGACGCCCTATTTAATAAGGCATTATGTCTTAATGCAACACTATAAGATTCCTCCCTCCGGGATTTGAGGTGTAAAGGTGTAAGAACCTCCCCTTCTGTTCTTGTAATTATTCCCCTCTCTGAAATAAAAGAAAGATCTTGTTTTACCCTGTTTTGGCCTAGAGAGAGAAAATGTCTAGAGAGAGATAATCTAAAATTGAGATATCTTTGGATATAAAAATCCTCCTAGTGTCTAAAATGGTTTCCCCTGAAACAGAAGTTCAAAATGAACTTTCTAATGTGCATTAGGAATTAATTGAAAATAGTATAAGGGACCTTAGCCTTAGGGTCTACATTTTCAAAAAATTTAGATTATGGTCCAATTAAGGTTCCAATGGGCCAATTGGATTAATCCAAGTGTTGGGATGAGATAAATCCAAAGAATAAAAGAAAATACCCAAAAATGAGTAAATGCTCACATAAGATGAAGAGTTGATTGAGTACAAGGTTTATTAGTTAGAAATTATGAGATATTTTGGAATAATGCTCACATAAGATGAAGAGTTGATTGAGTACAAGGTTTATTAGTTAGAAATTATGAGATATTACAAAAAAAAGAGATATTTTGGAATAATGATGCATTTTTGACACCTTGGTAGGAAAGGGGGACTCTTGAGGTAGGCGCCTCTTTCACATGTGTGGAAGGGTTTTTAATTCAAAAAAAATATGATATTTTTATCTCTCCTCTCTCCTGGATCAAATAAAAAAGAGAGCCAAACCGGTCCAAATCTTGTCCAAATTGAGTCAAACTGAACCTAAAAAATTCTAGAACCCAGTTGGACTTGGTTAGTGGCCTCCCTCACCTATGAATAGACCCTCATTCATTTGTAATAAAATATTGGAGCTATACTATGTCAGTATTATATTAAAATAATCATATTTTCTATTATCCTTTAATTTTTTCTCTCTCTTGGGAGCTTGGAGCTCTCTCTCTCTCTACAACAACTCTTGGAGTTGCTCTTCTCCTTTTGGTGGACCAATTGATTAGTCAGGGGCTTCAGTGCTAATAGAGAATCAAGCCAAACTTGGAGGTAAAACTAATTTTTATGGTTTTTTTCAATTTATCTCAATGACTTTCTTCTTCTCAACCCCTCTCAAGCTTGAGAAGGTTTCTAAATAATTGTTTTAATTCAAATCAAGCTTTCCCTTAAAGTCTTAATGCTTAATTAAGAGAAAGTTAATCTTTATGCTTATTTGTAATGCTTTCTTTAAGTAAATCTCTCTCTCTAAAAGAATAGCGCTAAATTCCTTGAAAAAGGATGCTTCTCACAATGATAGTCTCTTAATTCAAAGCTAAACTCTAGGCTTGTTAAGCTAGAGATTAAGAAAATGGTATTTTTATGATTTTGTGTTAACAAAATAATGGTTATTTCTTTTAGATTATTTATAAGTAGTTAAAAACTACTTTGATTGATTCTAAATGAGAAATAGATTATCCTATCAATTTGGAAAAGAGAAATAATGGAATGAGCTTAATCTAGTGGGATAATCATAATTAAGCTTATGATTATGGTTAAAATTATGATTTAAATTAATAGTTTGATTTTAAGCATAAAAGAGGAACTACTATCATAAATTCATTACAAGCTTTTATTCTTTAGAAAAAATTAAGAATTATCAGTAATAGCAGCGAAGCTATGGTAAAATTTTTAGAAAATAATACATATCTTATTTTTATACATAATGCTAAAGTAGTACTTCCTACCATATTCTAGGGTTGGACGTCCTATGCAAAAAGAATGATTTTCATCATATTCATGAGAAATAATTTTTTTTATAATTATGCATAATTAATTGATTATGAGAAAAGAGTAAATTTTGGTAAATTTATTTTTATACAAAAAGAGGAATTCCCATGATATTTGAGATCCAAGTAATTAAATGGTAAAAGAGGAATTTTGGTAAATTTATTTTTATGCAAAAAGAGAAATTTTTGGTAAATTTATTTTTATGCAAAAAGAGGAATTCCCATGATATTTGAGATCCAAGTAATTAAATGATAAAAGAGGGATTTTTGGCATAATTCAAATTATGAGTATTTATCAAAAGTGGAATTTTGAGCATTATTAATTTTATTAAAAAATATGGGTAGAATTGATTTTTGTAAATCCCATGAATCTTTTACTCAAAAGAAGAATATTGAATATATTTCACTTGAGAAATTTGAGAAAGAATATGAAAATATCCATCGAGAAAAAGTACCTTTAACTAGGCTAAGCAATTGGCAGAAACTTAGAAAAGTCCTATCGGTATCAAAAGTAGAAAACGGTACTAAATGTGAATGCGATGTGTGTGGATGTGGATAAAAAGTAGAAAACGGTACTAAATGTGAATGCGATGTGTGTGGATGTGGATGTGATAAGATGTGGTTGAGATGTGATGTGATGTAAATGGATGTGGATGTGGATGTGGATGTGATGAGATGTGAATAAGATGTAATGATATGTGAAAGGATGTGATGTAAATGGATGTGAATGAGATGTGATGTGATAGATATGCATGTGAATGAATGTGGGATGTGAATGGGTGTGATGGATGTGAATGGATGTGATGAGATGTGAGTGGATGGGGTAAGATGTGGTGAGATGTGAATGTGATGTAATGAGATGTGAATGGATGTGATGTGATGTGGATCTGGTTAGATATGAATGGATGAGATATGATGTGGATGGATGAGATGTGATATGATATGGACTTGGGTAGATGTGAATGGATGTGAAGTAATGTCAATAGATGTGAACGTAATGTGATGATATGTGGATGTGATGTGGATCTGAATGAATGTAGAGGGATGTGATGTGATATGAATGGATGAGATGCAATGTGAATATGTTGTGATGTGATGTGATGAGGATAGATGTGATAAGATGTAATATGATGTGATTGGATGAGAATGGATGAGATGCAATGTGGATATGTTGTGATGTGATGTGATGAGGATAGATGTGATAAGATGTAATATGATGTGATTGGATGAGAATGGATGAAGGATGATGGGAATACATATAACTGGATGTGGAATAAGCAATGTGAATTGATGTAGAAGAATGTGGAATAATGAGAAATGATGTGGAAAGATGAGAGTTCATTAGAAATTGTATTTATGAAACCTATTTTCAAATGATTGTTTTATGTCAAGAATGCTAGGGAAGCATTTTGACCATCTGTGAATGAGGTCATGGAGACCTAAGTGATAAAGTTGCAACAACTGAAGGAGAGTCAATGGAGGACGTCTCGTGTAGCAAGGTCGGCCGAGGTCTTGACCAGCCTCACTTCGATTTAAATGGTGAGCTTCCGGTATGGTGGATGAGGGACCAAGGAAGCGGCCTATGAGTGAAGTGCTAGGTGACCCTGCGAAGGAGCCTAGAGGGTGCTGACCATATGGTGCTCGAGCTTTGGGTAGCCAGAAGATACCCACGCGTGCGTCGGGGAAAAAAAATGGAACAAGGTGTTAGAGTTATTTTCTGAACTCGGGCATGGATCTGGTTGATCGTCCTTGCTGATCTTCAACGGAGAGTCCATCTGGATTTTCTTATGTGATCATATTGCCGGGTTCTATGAGCTAGGAACTATTGAAAAGGCCCCTGACTGAACAGGTGTGGTGAGCGTTCTGGTTGCCAATGATGCCATAGGTACACCGATGAAGGAATGATTAGAAATTAAAATTCAAGCTAGATATTTTGGAGGATTATGATCAGTGATACTATGGTTTCATTAAAAGATTGTTTTAAAGACAGTTGAATCTGTGAAACAGGCAATTTCATATTGGGTGTGTAAGTGGTGTGACTATCTTGAAGTTTGCGTCAGCTAGGGGGCCTGGGAACTCTTTTCCCTGGTACCCGGGGCAAAACATAACCAAATTTCTGAATGGATCCTATCATTACAATGGTTGGGCGGTAACCCATGGGATTGGATGGGGTTAGGCTGGACTGATGGACCCCTAAAATGAGACTCAATTTTGTTAAGTTACAATAGTTGAAGTAAATCCCGGATAACCCTTGTTCTATGGAAAAGAATCAACGGATGTGCCTCTTGTTGAGGAAAAAAGCGTTGGACTCTATGATCTAAGTGCAAGACTCTTCCTTGATCTGACCATGAGACTTACGGGTTCGGTCAGATCAGTTTGGTTAGTGATGACCTTGACTACGTTAGAATAAAATATCTTGGAGGAATCGCCTGCTAGGTGAGGGAAGTTTTTCCAGGTTTGGTTTTGGAAGAACGGAGGGAATAGTCTCTTGTCCGAATATCCGTGGGTGAGGCCCCGAGTGAGAGGTTCTGCCCTGCGCAAGAAGTGCTACTTCCGCTCTGCTGCTAGCACCCCGGAATTCATTGCACGGAGGGGACAGGGATCTTTCAAACACAACATAGCTTTCCACTCTTTGCCTCATGTTTACTCAATTATTTAAGCATTAAGATATTTTAATCATGTTTAATTAAGCTAAAAGTTTAATAGTGGTATCAGAAGCAAACAAACTCCAACCTATAGGATGTACACGGCCAATCCCTAACCCTAAAAATCAACTAGTCATAACCCTAAAATTACCCTTAGCAAGGGATATATGGAAGAACTAGAGATAATGCCCCTTTTAATTTTGCCCAAATGCCCAATTTTCCTCCAATATGCAATAAGCCCTATTCACAACAAAAAAAAACAAAAAAACCATGGAAGGCTCTCATGATACCCAAGAACATTAAACTTGTCTAAAATGCTGATAGCTTCTCTCTCTACCATTTCCATGCCTCGTATGTTGCAGTCGTCCCTTCCAGGCTAAATTATCATGTATGAAGAGTTGCCACCCTCTAGTTCGAATAGCCACAACTTTGGCCACATTTATAAAAAAAGAGGTGGGGGAGATGGCCTAGCTGCAAGGGCTCTTGCCCTACACCCATGGCCAGCTAACGTGCCACCTATAAAATGACTAACACATTAAAAATAAATAAATTAATTAAAAAAAGGCCTAGCCCATTACCAACCAGTCGACCCTTGTATTAGGTCGTAGCAATTTGCAAACCAAAAAAGAAAAAGAGATTGGCCAGCCCCGCCAACCTTGTATAAAACTAGTGAACACACAAAAATTTTTTTAAAAAAGATGATTGTAATAGCATGTCGTCAACAACTCCGTGAGAGAAAAACCGGCACATGCAATATTTTTTTATTAAAAAATGGGAGATCCATGCATACAAAAGAGACACCTTTGCAGCATACAGAAGAGACACCTTTGCAGCAGTAGTTTTCCTCTTATCTACAAGTCCTCTCCTGACGGTTCAAATCTTTCTGCAAGATATCATGAAGCAAATATTTATCAAGTGTGTTCGTTTCAGCATTTTGTGCCTGTAACATCTCCACACAGTGCCATAGCATCAAAGTACACAACACAACATGGACGTTCCATGTTAGAGAAAACCACAATTCATGATCTTATGAGTACCACATGCTTTAGGTGTGCAAATAGGAATTTATTGTTTGTAATCTACCCTTTCCACTTTCTAGTATGCCTTTGCTTCACCCACCTGTTGTGGTTCTCTCCAACTTGTAATCTACCCTCTCTAGTTCACAGTATGCCTATGCTTCACCCACCTAGTGATGGTTCTGATGACTAGTGCTCAAAGCCATCAGCACACACAACTCCCAGCGCTTCAACTTGCAGAGTCTTCATCTCAACCTACTACTATGGAGGACTATACCCACCAACTTGGCAATCTAGCTCTAGCAAATTGGCAACAACAAGCTTTGCAAAGCAAAGATGCAGTAACAGTTACAATAGTAACATACTGAGGACATCTACATAGTATGTGTTAGCTTTAAGAGAATGGGAAATATTGAAATTAAGGACATCTATTTCTCTTTTATGTATAGTATGAAGTATATGGACATTGATATTTCATTTTTCATGAAAAGTTTTATGCAATATCTATCTTTATACAATTTTAGAACCAGAGATACTTAGTGCTCTCCTTGAGATAATAAAATATAGTGAATATATTGATGCACATGCTGATAACCTCTTTTTAAAATGTCATGGGGAATAATAACAAGACACCTATTGATATCTCTAATAACAATTTTAGAACCAGAGATGCTTATTGCTCTCCTTGAGATGATAAAATATAGTGAATATATTGATGCACATGTTGATAACCTCTTTTTAAAATTTCATGGGCAATAATAACAAGACATCTATCTCTAACTTATCAAACTAGCTTAAATATACAAGTCCATCCACTTAAAAACTAGTAATGGAGAGGTGATGATAACAACTAGTAATGGAGAGATGATGATCGAAGGTTGATGGTTGGAGATCAGTAGTAGCAGTGGTGGGGACACACATGCGGTGGCATCAGGTACTACTGACCTATCAAACTAGCATAAAAATTATATGAAATACAAGTCCATCCACTTAACAACTAGTATGCAAGGCCCATCTATCTTTAAGCTATCAAACTAGGGCCATCTATGTTTAACCTGTCAAACTAGCTTAAACGTATATGAGAGGACTATACAAGTCCATCCACTTAACAACTATTATGTGATGGAGAGATGATGATCAAGGGTTGATGGTTGGAGATGGGTGGAACTGAACACACATGTGGTGGCATCATGTACTACTATTGAATGGAAGTGCAACAAGGACCACCCAACATCACATGCAATCATGGCAATCCAACTCTAGAAAATTGCCAACAAGCTTTGCAAAGCAGAGATGCAGCAATAGTTCCAATAGCAACTTCAAGAGTCCATGGCCACATTGGCTTCTCAGATATCCAGCAATTGCAGACAGATTACCATTCTCATACTAGTTCTGTACCAACAGTCGACACTACAGCATTAGTACTAGACAACATTCCTCCCAAACTGGAAGATGATGATCTTTACTTGTGCAGTGTGTTGAAAGATTTTGCATTTGGTAGACAGTCATGGTTGGCAATAGTGATGTATTTTTGCAAGCTACTTTAACTAGCGTAGTTATAAATCATACTAATAAACACAATATCATTTGTAATTACATTATTTACACATGGCATTTAAGCATGATATGTCACCTTGATGCTTAAGCATTGTTGCCAGCTTGTCTTCTTTTTCAACGCATGTTTCTATCATGACATTACCCACCACAAGGCAAATTGTAGAAGCTAGACTTAAATAATAAATTTGCCATTTTGTGTTGGTTCTCTTGAATAATATTCTCAATTAGAATTATAATTTTACATGTCTATCCACCTTTTGTTATAAATTTCTACAAAGGCAAATCTCTCATGGTTGCAATTATTTAGGAGGTGTGGTTTTAAAAAGCCATTAGAATCTATGGATAGACAATGAGAGGCTAATTAATGAGATGATGGAGGTTTCCTAATTATAGCCACTTTTGTGTATGCATAAAAATATTGTAGAAAAGTGTTGGAAATAGCGCACACGCACACACACACACACACACAGTGGAGAAGCTCAAGAGAGCACACAATGCGATGATAAATACATAATGAATGTGTGTTGTACAAAGATGATGAGTATACCCTAAGATGGATGTATACTAGCACGGGGGAAAAAACCTCCTAAAGAGGGAAATAGTGCCCCTGCTGGTCCTAGTGTGCTTACACACATCACTACCAAAATATGGCTACAAATCCTCCCTGGGAGTGATGATATGACCAAAGGTGAGTTGGCACTAGAAGTATAGAGATGTGCCAAGCTCTTTGGACTGTAATAGGGAGCCCAGACTAATCCCCAAAGGGAAGTAAGCTTAAAGCTTTATGAAAAGCTTCAAACTTCCCTCATGGTGAGAGCCTTCATTTCTAAGTTGTCCTTTGTTGTTGCACATAAGCCAAGCTGATTTCGAGCATCTCTCCCTAACATAATGAAAGTGCACCTCAATGTGCTTTGTGCAAGCATGAAAAGCTGGATTCCTCACAACTTCCATAGTGCTCTAACTATCAATGTGAAGATGGTAGGCTGAGGACTTCCCAATACCCAAATCAGTAAATAAGACGCTTGAGCCAAACACACTCAACTGTAGCTATAAATACTGCCATGTACTCACCTTCACAGCTAGAAGTGGCCACAGTGGGTTGCATCTTGCTGAGCCATGATATACATGAATCACCAAGCCAAAAGAAAAAACCACTTGTGGACACTCATGTGTCATAACATCCAGCCCAATCTAAGTCTATAAATACATGCAGCTATGATTTACCCACCTTGGGATAAAATAACCCAAAGTGCTTATTAGTGCCCTTTAGGTAACGGAACACACGTTTGACAGACTATGCATAAATCTACTCAATATTGAGACCACATACTCAATTTCAAGCCTAGTGTTACACAAAAAGATAAGGCATCCAATAGCTTCTTGATATAAGTCAGCATCAAAAGAGTCACCTGCATCTTCAAGACTGAGTCATAAACCTAGATCCATAGGCACAGGTTTAAAGTCTCCAAGATTAAACCTCTTCAACAAGGCATCTATGTATTTCCTCTACAGCATAACAATGCCATCATTACACTGCCAAAACACAATGCCCAAATAATAGTGCAATGGTCCAAGATTTGACATCTCAAAAGACTTCTCTAAATCACCTGTAAAAGCTAAAATATTATCATCATGAGGGCTTGTGAGCAGTATGTCATCAACGTATAACAGGATGGCCAAAATAAAACATCCTTAGTCCCCTAATATAGCGGGTACTATCAGTTGGACCCTGTGCAACCAAGTATACATGTATCTTTTCATACCATAATCTGGGAGCGTGCTTAAGACCATATAAAGCTTTCTTTAATATGCATACTTGTGATTCTTGACTTTTATAAACAAAACCACAAGGCTGAGATACTTAGACCTCCTCATGCAAATCTCCATTCAAGAAAGCAGTTTTGATATTTAACTGACGTACATTACAACCTTTATGTGCTGCAGATGCAATGATAGTCTACATGGTAGTCATATGACATGTGGGTGCAAAGGTTTCACCATAGTCCATGCCTTTCTCTTGTGTATCGCTCAACACTACCATCCGCTCTACATTTGAGCTTGCAAACCCATTTCGTACCAATGGCCTTCTAGCCAAGAGGCAAGTCTACCAAATCCCGTATAACATTTTTTAGTATCGAATCATACTCAGATTGCATAACACTCATCTAATTTTTAAATTTCTTTGCTTTATGAAAGGAGATAGGTTCCTCTTCATCACATAAATTGGCAAGAGCATAACCTCCATCAATATGAGATGCATGATGAGAACCTGCACACGTGTTTTGCTAGGCAAAGGAGTGGCTAATTTTCTATCGCGTAGTGTTTGCACCAACCATTTTGGCATACTTTTTTACTCCATAATTTCCCTTCTTTGCTCATCAACTGCATTATCCACATTTGCCATATCAATAGGTTGATCTGTGGGCTGAAAAACATGTTGATTTGTAACGTGTGTGGGCTGATTTTTAGCATTCCTTGGATTACCAGATGCTTTATATCAATGTGTCTTGCATTGAACAATGGAAGAAGAGTGTCGAATATGTCCCACATTTTGCTATTTTTTACATAAAAGCAGGGGCTAAATTGCATCTTCCACAAATACAACATTTTGCTATTTTTTACATGAAAGCAAGGGCTAAATTGCATCTTCCACAAATACATCTCTACTCACAAGAATCCGCTTGGTAGCAAGATGATAGAGATGGTAACCCTTACTTTCCGAGCTATATCTCAAAAAATAACATTTAACAGCCTTATCATCAAGCTTGCTTTGCGAAGTTGCTCAGGCAAGAGTGCATAAGCAAGACAACCAAAAATGCATAAGTGAGCCACATAGGGATTTCTGCCATTCGAAGCTTCAAAAGGCATAATTGTATGCAAAGCCTTTGTACGACACTTGTTCAAAACATATGTTGCACACATGACTGTTTCTAGTCAAAAACCATGAGGTAACTCTTGACTTTTGACCATACAATGTGCCATCTCCATGAGAGACCTACTTTTACGTTCAACTATACCATTTTGTTGAGGTGTATAGGGCACAATATATTGGTGTTATCCCATGATCAGCCATGTATGCATGAAACTCCTTAGGCACATACTCCCCCCCTCAATTAGTACCAGAGGGTACCAATGCTACAGGTAGAAGCATTTTGAACCATAGCAGCAAAGTGCTTAAAGCACATAAAAACCCCTAATTTCTGTTTCAATAGATAAACCCAGGTATGTCTGGAATAATCATCAATGAATATGATAAAATAGAGGTAGCCCCCAATAGATGGTGTCCTTATAGGACCACATACGACGTCTCACTATGTATAAGCTGCAATTTTTGGACAGCTCTAACTGAACCATCTTTGGGAAATGACTCCCGCTGCATTTTTCCAAGAATACATCCCTCACAAACATGTTTGATAGGGGCTTCAAGATGTGGCATGTTAGATGCCATGTCATACGCCAAAGTTTAAGTGACCAAAGCATGCATGCCACAGCTTAGCATCACCTATTACCTTTGTGGTAGAAACTGTACATTTAGCATGCCTTTGTCTTTCATATGCATCTAGCCTATAAAGTCCATGAGACAAGGTACCACAAGAAACAATTGCCTTGCTGTCACTGCGATCATGAGAGCAATACATCTATCATCCTCAAACTGAACCACAAAGCTAGCCTTGGTAGTGGCAGAGAGATAACAAGTTCTTCTTGATCCCTAGTACATATAATGCATTTGAAAACATGATTGTTCCATCATTTGTAGCAGTGAGAACAATTTTACAAAACTCCTTTTACAAAATATGAAGAGTTGTTTGCACAGGTTACAGTGTTTCCTTGTCGAGAAGTTTCAAGTGATTAGTGATGAGAACAATCTACGATGAGAAGTAATGTGCTTACTAGCACGACTGTCAAAATACCAGACATGTAAATCTTTAATAGCCATGCATATATCCTTATGCGAAGGGTCATAACTGCATTGCACAATGAAAGCCTAATCATCATGTGCATAGTTTGTCGATTCTTTGTTTTCTACATTTGATGATGCATCAGCTACCATACCCGAGTCTTTCATTTTCTCCTTCTCGAGGAAAAAACTACCATCACAACATTCAAGGAGATAGGTGACTCGGGGTGAAGGGTAGGCAGTAGCATAGGGGCAAGGAACGTATGCTCTAATACCAAATATTGGAAATAGCATTGCAGGAATGCACACACACACACACACACACACACATACACATTGGAGAAGCTCAAGAGAGCACACAATGAGATGATAGATATATAATGAATGTGTGTTGTACAAAGATGATAAATATACCCCAAGATGGGTGTATACTAGCACGAAGGAGACTGCAAAAATGCAGTACAATTTACGGCACACTTCACGGTCCTCTTTCTTCTCCCAAAAGGGCTCCTTGATTTGATTCAAGAAGATAAGCGACTCGGGCTAAAGGGTAGGCAGCAGCATAGGGGGCGAGAAGTGTATGCTCTAATACCAAATATTGGAAATAAGGTTGCACGAATGCACACACACACAGAGTGGAGAAGCTCAAGAAAGCACACAATGAGATGATAGATAGGTAATAAATGTGTGATGTACAAAGATGAGGAGTATACCCCAAGATGGGTGTATACTAGCACGAAGGAAAAAACCTCCTAAAGAGGAAAAAAGTGTCCCGGCACCAACATGTGTGTGTGTGTGTGTGTGTGTGTGTGTCAACACTCTACACAATCTAAGTCAAATGTATATATACACATATGTGTACCAACATATAAATATGTGTGCGTGATAGAGAGAGAGAGAGAGAGAGAGTATGTGTCAACACTTTGCTTTCTTTAGGAGATCCCTTCTTTTATCTCTTCGGGATTCTTTTGACCTTGGACATCTTCCCTTGCACCAGCTATAAGTGTTCTTTGATTTCTTTTGAATGTTAGCTATCCTAAAGTTGAATAGCTGGGCTTCCAACTTATCACATGTTTTCTATATTTTGATTTTGGGTTTCTCCTCCACTTGGAGGAGAAACTTATCACATGTTTTCTATATTTTGATTTTTGGGTTTCTCCTCCACTTGGAGGAGAAACTTATCACATGTTTTCTATATTTTGATTTTTGGGTTTCTCCTCTGCTTGAACAGCTGGGCTTGCAACTTATCACATGTTTTCTATATTTTGATTTTTGGGTTTCTCCTCCACTTGGAGGTTTCCCACTAGTAACATAATGTATTACTAGTGGGAAACCTCTATAGTATTGATAAAACTCTTTTCTAGCACCCCCCTCAACACCCGTAGGTGACCTATCTCTTTGGCTATCCAATGCCAAGTCAATGAAGATGGCACTCTAGAAAATATCTCCCAAGAGTCTTTGTAAAATTATCTTCATAATTCTCTATATCTACTCCACCTCTCCATTCTAACAAGAAACAAAATTTTTGTTGTCACATAATCTCTTCCCAATCTAAGTCAAATGTATATATACACATGTGTACCAACATATATGTGTGTGTGTGTGTGTGTGTGTGTGTGTGTGTGTGTGTGAGTATGTGTCAACACTTTGCTTTCTTCAGGAGATCCCTTGTTTTATCTCTTCGGGATTCTTTTGACCTTGGACATCTTCCTTTGAACCAGCTACAAGTGTTCTTTGATTGCTTTTAAATGTTAGCTATTCCAAAGTTGGATAGCCTTCCCACAGGTTTTTTATATTTTGATTATGAGTTTCTCCTCCACTTGGAGGTTTCCCACTAGTAATATAGCATATTACTAGTGGGAAACCTCTAGTATTGAGAAAACTCTTTTCTAGCACCCCCCTCAACACCCCTGGATGAACTATCTCTTTGGTTATTCAATGCCAAGTCAATGAAGATGTCACTCTAGAAAATCCCTCCCAAGAGTCTTTGTAAAATTATCTTCATATTTCTTTATCGTCTGCTCCACCTCTCCATCCTAACAAGAAACAAAATTTTATTGTAACAACATAATCTCTGCTGCCCAATCTAAGTCAAATGTATATATACACATATGTGTGTGTGTGTGTGTGCGCGCGCGCGTGTGCGTGCATGCGTGTGTGTGTGAGTATGTGTCAACACTTTGCTTTCTTCAAGAGATCCCTTCTTTTATTTCTTCAGGATTCTTTTGACCTTGGACATCTTCCCTTGCATCAACTGGCTACAAGTGTTCTTTGATTGCTTTTGAACGTTAGCTATCCCAAAGTTGGATAATTGGGCTTGCAACTTACCACCCACACGTTTTTTATATTTTGATTGTGGGTTTCTTCTCCACTTGGAGGTTTCACACTAGTAATATAACGTATTACAAAAAAAAAAGTGTGTGTGTGACCATATTTTACACACATATACTATATACACACACATGTGGCGTTTAGAGTCATCATATAATAGAATAAGGTTATGGGCAATAGAGTTTAGGGTTTACGGTGTAGGGTTTAAATAGATTAAGGTTTAGGGTTTGGGATGTAAAGATAAGGGTTCATGATTTAGGGTTCACAATTTAGAGTTAAAGATTTAGGGTTTGGGATTTCGAACTTATGATTTGGGCTTCAAGGTTCGTGGTTTTGGCTTTAGGATTTGGGCTTAAAGGTTCATGAGATTTATTATTTTGTTATAGGGTTTGGGATTAATGTTTTTATATAGGATTTAGTGTTGAGGCTTGCCCTCTATATACTTTTTGGGTATCAGAAGTCTAAAAAAAGGTCCCTACCACTAGATTCAAGTTTCAAAAAGGCCCCCCCCCCCCCCCCCCCCCCGCCCCCCAAACGAGTCTTGGTTTCATTGCAAGGGTGGGCTTCTTCTTGTTTACTGCTAATGCCCACTAGGCATGCATGGTGCTTGGAAGGTCCAGGGCCAAAACCATGCTATCGAATGTCCTAGTCTTGTGGCATGTTGGGATCACACGAGCTCAAGCCTTTTTTTTGTGCATGGTTTGACCCAGGGCCTCCCAGGCACCAAGGGGATACCCCCTACATGGGCATCCCAACATAGTAGGCATACAAGGGGGCCTTCTCTTGGTGCATGGGAGGCCTCGATCCAAACCATGTACAAAAAAAGAGGTGAGAGCCCCGCAGCCACCAACATAATACAAAGACCAAGGGGCATTTCGACAAACTGCACCACAATTGGCATAGCTGTAAAATCGAACTATCGAACACCAGGTCGGGAGTTACTTCATCGAGCCTTTCCCTCTATAAATCAAGTTGCTTAAATGCCCTAATCATATGACGTGTTGGTCAAGGGGGCTCCATGACTTTTTATGTGCATGGTTTGATCTGGGGCCTCCCAAGCACACCAAGGGGAGGCCGTGTGCAAGATCCGTGGGTATTAGATTTATTTTTTAAAATCCACCCAAATGTTGAAATAGCAAGTGTTGTGGGGTAAATGTTTGGAGTAAGGGGGATTAATATACCATTGAGGGTTCTACTCTACCATTGGGGTGTTGCTAAACATTTGTGCATCATCAAAACCAATTTTCCTTCTTGGTTTAGTGCCCCAAATGACTCTCCCAAATTAAGGTATTTTTTGGTTTTATAATTTTTGAATTTGAAAAGTGTTACTCATCATCAAATGCATATCTCCACTTTTGTAAGGGACTAGACATTGGCTTTGGGTAACCCCATTGCAAATATTTTCCCATCCCCATAAGGAAACCATGTAAAATTCACTCATAGTAGATAAATTTAAAGGTGAAGGTTTCCATACATGGCAAGTAAAACTCAAGTTTGTTCTCATGAAAGATGGGATTTGGGGGATAGTAAATGGAAGAGAGAAAAGGATTAGAGGGGGAAGGTAAAAGATTTTGGATAGGGAGAGAGAAGAGAGCTCTAGTTATCATTGCATTAGAGCTGGGTGATAGTTTTATCCCTGACATTGCATCAGAAGATAACTCCAAAGGAGCATGGGATGAACTAGAGAAGCTATTTGGTGCTAAACAAAAGAACTCCAAAATAAGCCTAAAAATTTAATTTTTGGGTTAGACATCAAAGAAAGTAAGTCACTCCAAGAACCTCTAAATTTTTAAAAAAGTGTTATGCAAAAACTTGCATGTGTTAGTCCAATGGAAGAGGAGGATGCCATAGCAATGCTTCTCAAGAGCATTACCTTGGAAACATTTAGCCCGTTGTGGTGGCAACCTTGAAGAACCTACCTAACCTCACCTTCAGTGGCATTGAAGGAGCCTTGATTAAGGAAGAAAAAGACTCAAATTCAAAGTGGTTAAATCCTCATAATATGAAGAGAAATATTTCTTTACCAAAGGACCAAGAGCCAGAGTGAAGTAATACAAACTTTTTGTCAAGCCAGGCCACATAGAAAAAGATTGTTGGAGCAATAGGAGACTCTAAGCAAAAATCAAGAAACAACATGATGAAAGAAGAGAGCTGTTAACCTATGGCAGACATTGACGTATTACTTTTTACATCATACATTTTACGTATTCTGAGTCATGGGCCGTGCTTGTTGGTACCACATGTAAAGTGCAAGGGAATTGGGTGATCGCCGATGAGAGGCGCACCTTGAATTTCATCAGGATAAGGGTTAGGATTGACCGGCCATGTATGGGCACCCATGTGTGAACTGCCAGGTCACATATAAAAGTCAAATGTAACCTAAAACCTCTCATTCTCTGAGTGTTGAATAAAAGGAGTGCTCTTGCTTCATCTTCTCCATCTCCTTCTCCAGCGTGTGTATGTGTGTGCATGAGAGAGAGAGAGAGAGTGTGTGTGTGTAGCGATCGAGCATTGCGTAGCGACAGGGCAACGAGGCGGTAGAGCGGCGATGGCGGTTCCTTCTTTATTGTGGCACGAGAATCCTTCACGAGGCGGTCTGAGCGGTGAGTGACACACCATTGCTCCCTGTTTTAAGCTTGCTAGTTTCCTGGTTGTGTGCTTTGCAACCATTCGTGGCTCGCACACGATGCTTGGCAAGTCCCTAGCTCTGACGACACGTGCAGCAAGAGCGCACATTTTTGGCACCGCTGCCTGCATCAAGCTCTAGATGCAGCTTGGGCTACTGTTTGAAGTCTATTATATCCTGCCAGGAAAGGCAAAGAGAGGCGTGTTTGTGTGTATACTGTTGTGTGCACGTTTGTGGAGCTGTGTGTGTGTTTGCTGCTGCTATTCTTCAATCATTTTTCAGTTTTGTTTTCTTCATTTTTTTTGCACATTTCAGTTCTGTGTGTTAGCTGTTAGTGTGTGCGTGCGCGCGTGTAGACAGAGGGTAGAAGAGCTGTTGCATGCTATGCTTCTATGTTGGCAGCCGCCGCAGAGGGCGCCACGGCGGCAAGGCCAACCCTAGGTGCACATGAGCTAAAACATTATCCTTAAGATTTTTTTTCTAAATTAAAAAAAATAAAAAAATTAAATCAACCCAACCTGCATGGAAAGAAATTTTTTATTTAAGAAAAATTGAAAAAGAAAAAACCCCCAATCGACCCCGGTCTCGGTCTTTTGATATATATATATATATATATATATATATATAGGAGAGTGAGCCTCCATAGCTTTCTCTCAATTGAAAGCTTAAGGGGAGTGAAGCTCTATATATAGTCTACCCCCCCAAGGAGTGGAGTGGGCATGTGGGACAAAGCCTTCACCTTTCCCCCCACAGTCACCCTTGGACTTTCTAATTTACGCCTCACACCTAGGCACAAATAAAGTGTTCTGAGGGCCATGAGAGCTTCGGATAGGCAAACACTGTGCTGTAAAGCACGCTAGGACCCCTTGAATGATATGAACGTCTCTTAAGCTATCACATGCCTCAGTCTAGTTTCAACCATAAGTAAGGGGGTAAAAACGGGTTGAAAAACAAGACAAAAACAAGTAAAAACGGAGTGCGAAACACCTAAGAAACCACTTGTGTGGACTTCAAGAGTAGTTACCAACGCCCGTAGGATACCCACGTCACATGCATCTATGCTCTCGTCGGGTGCTAGAGTCTGAGTAACTAGAAAGCATTTCAGTTTATGCAGGCTCACACCATCCCTCCACGTTAGCATCTTGGCCTTTAGTTGGAACCCAAGGAAGTGCAACCCAAGATCCACGAATAGCGGCTAGTGACTTGTTCTCTGACTCTGAAGTCATGGAAGGGCATCCTACCCAAACTTCGAGGAAACAAGCCAAAACGTGCCAGTTTGGGTCCCATAATCCAGATCTAGCATGTTTAGTCGTCTAATAGAGACTTTTAGTAGAGCTACGCGCTCTGAACCTTCGCTCGACAAGTGAAGTAAACGAAGGAGGTGGGGAAGTAGATTCGCCATTCACATCTCATGTGGACCCTGCCCTCCCCAAAGAGTGTCCATGTGCATATTCTACCCACGTCATGTAATGAAGGCCCTATTGAGCTACCACGTTCTGACGCTCTTCCTAAACTAGAGGCCCCTAGAAGTCAAACCACAAGAAGTGACATTGCGTCCACTTCGAGAGAACCTTTTGGCACACCAAGTTTAGATGGGATATTTCTCAATGAAAATTGAGAATATGACCTACACACAGAGACTCTGACTGACCTATACACGAGTTACACATACCATGTAGGTTGGTTAGAAGTCATACGATCTACATCTAGTGCCACCAATCTAAATGAATAACAACAAATGATATGTGAAGTTATCCATAGAATTATCCAATTCGAGAGGCAGAATAGGGGAGTGAACCTAGTTTTAACTGGCCCTATGAGATTTTTGGATACGGGAAAGGCTAAACAA
This sequence comes from Cibotium barometz, assembly GCF_041138505.1. Classification (NCBI taxonomy): domain Eukaryota; kingdom Viridiplantae; phylum Streptophyta; class Polypodiopsida; order Cyatheales; family Cibotiaceae; genus Cibotium; species Cibotium barometz. The sequence goes on along the minus strand of NC_141063.1, from coordinate 23,151,436 downwards.
CCAACCCTGTCGCAATTGGAGACTCCCTCGGTGAGTCCCATAGATCCTTCGTATGTTGTTTCACCTGGAGTCTCAGGTGGTTGAGCCTACGAGCAGTAACTTTAGCTTTCCAACTTTGGCTCAACTTTCCATTAGGGAATCCACAATGCCTACTCCGATGATGAGCATGACGGAAAGTGCACCCGTTACCACTATAGTTAGTACAACATCGCTACCTAGTGGTACAGTACCTACAACAGTGCGTACCAGTGTATATCGACCATATGTACCTATCGCTACTCATGCTCATGTAGCTCCTATGCCTCATGTTATGCCAATGGTGTATGCTCCACGAATGCCTTATCAGAAAAACCCTTATCCAAGAGGAGCTATGCTTAGTCACATATCATATCCTGCGTCAGGTGCATGCATACCAAGACCAGTGCCAACTCCTGTCAACCAGGACATCCCAGAAGTGCCTCCACCAGCTATGCCTGCTCACTTAGGTGATCTAGTAGCGTTCGCTCAAACGATCGGACGATCTATTGCGAAAAACATGCGTGGCGGCATACCTGAGAGAGAGCCTAGAAGCAAGGCGGTACAAGTTGCCAAGCTCACTCAGAACTTCAGTGGTAACGAAGATGTTAGGAAGCACATTGAAGTTTTTCAACACGTGTGTGATTCCTTGGAAGAGCACAATGAGCTACATAAGTGTAAAGCCTTAGGCTTAACCTTGAGTGGAAAAGCCGGAGATTGGTATCGAACTTTAAGGGTTGAAGAGCATACTCACTATCCCACTCTCAAGAGATTGTTCTTGAAAGAATACATACGTGAGGGTGTGCTTTGGGGTGTAGCATCTCAACTCCAAAAAGCTGAACGCGAGGAAGGAGAGTCAGTGAGAGACTTTATTAGTCGACTAAAGCATCTAAATTCTCGTTGTACTCCTGAGATGAGCGCTTCAATAACAACCAACTTCTTGATAGATGTATCCGAGGATTACATCACGAGGACATATACAATGGCCTAGTCATTAGAGGTCTTACGACGTGGGAAGCAGTCACTGCCAATGCAATCTAGTTAGAAGACAACTTGATGATTGTAGGTAAAAAGGTGTCTTTGGAGACAAAGTCTGTTAGTTCGCAAGTATCTGGGCACGAGCCAATGACTGTAAAACCTATTGCCAAGGAGCCCAAGATATCTGAAATATCTACAGTTGACCTTACTAAGGCTCTCCAAGAATACTTTAGGGATAATCGAGCTCCTCAAAATAGCCATATGTACGCAAGAAGAGAGCAACAATGGTGTTCGGTTTGCTTAGAACCACATAGCACGAGTGAATGTCCCACATTCAGAGTTAAATTCAATGGGACTTGCAATACATGTGGTAAGTATGGCCATCAATCTAAGGATTGCCCAGCACTTAAGCGTCTGTTTAGCAAATCAGGTACCACCAGCTTGGTCAAACACACCTCAAGTACCCGCACTGATGCCTGCACACCACCTGTCGAGCAACCGTCACAACACATAGTTCCAAGGAACCCAAATTTAGTCTAGTCTGTGCTGTTACCACCACCAATGCTAGGACCACAACCTTCGCATCCGAGGGTTACCCCTATAAACCAGATGGGTTATGAGTCACATAGTGCGTGTGGGGATTATGAAGAGGATATAGACCCCATTGTTCCATATGGGATTGATACGTTTGAAATGACTCCCCACCAGTACTACATGGAGGATCATTTCGGGCAAGTCAAGCCTATATATCAAGCGGCTGCTCTCACCATAAGAGGGCAAAACCTTAATACCTTTGCCAAGAGACCACCTCTTCAATGCTACAATTGTGGTGGACCGCATTGTGTAGCGGAGTGCCCTAATAGGCTCCAAAAGATCGCTACTCAAATGCAACCAAATCAAGGGAGCACGTCGGGAATGCCGATACTTACATGTAATCATTGTGGCATAGATCATTTGATTGCTCAATGTCCACATAATCCAAGTGCACCCAAGATTACGCCATTGAATTTGGTTGAGGTCACCAATGAGGCACTAGGAACCACACCTGTCGTACTCGCAAATGTAGTCACACGGTCAATGCTTCAAAATCCAAGTGCACCCAAGATTACGCCATTGAATTTGGTTGAGGTCACCAATGAGGCACTAGGAACCACACCTGTTGTATCCGCAAAATGTAGTCACACGGTCAATGCTTCAAAATCAAAACTACATTCTTGAAGAGAGGGGTACTGCATCAATTACTCGAGCAAAGAAAAAAAACGCGACGGAAGAGATCGCTTAATGCCACAAGCTCCAAACCTAGTTCAAAGACTAATATAGGGACAGGAGACGACCCTGTGTATATGAATGATCCTAAAGATGATTCTGATTCAATAGAAACCATGGAGGCCAAAGCCACTACTTTAAGGGAGGAACCCACTCGTCGGCGCAACGAGGGAGAATCAAGCAAAGACATGCCTCCAAAGTTTCATGTGGTGTAGTCCGCAACCTCATGACATCGCCCAATTAGAAATCAAAGAGAAGCCGAAACTAAGTCGTACTACGAGAAAGAGTCAAAATCGAGAGTTAGCTCAGTAACAAAAGGAAGCGGAATTTAAAGAAAAAAGCATGGCACAACAAGAACCGGTAGACTTACACCCCGTACCATGGAGTGCGTAACGAAAAGAAGAAGCTAAAATATGCTGGTAAGGGACCGTACAGAGTATGTGAAATCACCTCACAAGGTACCATCCGAGTGGAGACTCTCGAGAGAGTTGAAACCGTTGGATTCCTCAATGGGAGTAAATTCAAAAGATACTATGACCCCCTAAGCCAAGAGGAATTACATGCAATCCATCAGAAGAAGGCAGCTAAAGAACAGACTGAGCTTAAGAAGATACAAGCGAGAGTTGAAGCTAAAGAACGTCAGCAGCATGTTACGCACCACAACAAAAGGCCAACTTGGGGATTACGCAAGCATTTTTCGAGGAGGCACAGGAGGATTCACTAGAATTTGACCCGCCTCTACGATACCCAATTGAGCTACAGAGTCCGGGAAGGTGCTATATAATGCATTATTGGATACGGGAGCTCAACACAATTTGCTGTCATATGGAGTGTGGTGTCAACTTGGAAAACCACCCTTATCCAAGAGTACTATCCAAGTTAAGGGTATCAATAAGAAGAAAACCACTGTCTCAGGAATTCTGCACACTCATGTTGCCTATGACAAGGGGACTCTGGTTCAAAGCTTTTTGGTTATGCCTACCGATACCATGGAGGGAACTGTAAACTTAGGGCGCAAATGGATGTTAGCCACCAAGTGCAATATTGATTGGGCAACTAGGCGAGTTACAACGTAAGAACCAGCTCTTTGACCACTGAGGGTCCCGCACCTAAGCCATCAACTCTGGACAAAACGCTAGATAAGGAAAAATCACAAAGTCAAGTGGCTACACCATCTTTGATTGTTTGCCACCCCTCTAACACTTCAACAACAAGAGCGGAGACAGGCAATGTGGTCCCCAAGGCTCCGCTTACTTTACCGAAGAGGACATACAAATGGGTCCCAAAAGCTTCGTTAATGGCTACCTCTATTGCTCAATCTCGTTCAGACAAGAAGCCTCGTAGTAGGAAAGCAGCTACCCACCCTAGAAAAGGCAAGGTAACATCACGTTGGATTCCTAAAATATTATTAATAGCCCAAGGGTACTACGAAGGGAATGACCAGATTTGGGTCCCTAAACATAAGCTGAATTCCTCTGCATCGCCTGTAAAATCTTGTAAGCCAAATGTTGCCACCCCAAAACGACAATTCAAGACCGTGGTAAGGGAAAGGTAACGGAGTACTCCACACCACTTCTTCCAGAGCTAGTTTGGATTCCCAAACGATATCGACCTAGCTCAAGAAGGGGGAAGTCACAGGAAGCTTCTAGCTCCTCATGCCATTCACACGTTGATATAGAAGTTTCTGCACGCTCTACACCTACCCTTCTCAATACCCACCAAGAAACCAATGAGTCTACGTCTCCCCTTGTAAATGTATCGTCGGAAGCCATATCCTCCGTTCGTTCATGGAAGCGTATACTACCATCTCTGTAACTTGATGTGGCCACAAGGGTCATAAAACACTATCTGCCCACATCACCGCCTATAACCCAGGGACAAATTGGTTCCAAGGGGCTACAACATCATTGCAAAAAAAATGATCTACCCAAGGAAGGGGGGAGAATATACTCACGTTCGACATTCTATTGCTTCCTCCTCCCTAATCTTCTCCCCTGACCATGTAACTCCCAAATTCAAGGGAATGTATATATATAGCTTCATACACAAAAAAGAAAAGAAAAAAAATAGTAAAAAGAGCAAGAGCACATTAAGAGGAGAGTTATCCGCACACAATTAGAAACAAGATTGACCTGTCTTCATGAACCTACTGATGCTATATCTGTGTTTGCAGATATGGCAGATGCACGAGCATCACACACTTCATCCACTCCCACCTTTGGTGAGAGGTATCATCTGTACCTTTCTCAGATATTTTACATGTGCTATCCTGTAATTAAAACCGAATTGGGTCATATAGATGTACTAGCCAGTGAGAAAAATGCTGAGGAATTAGAATGGCTAATTTGCCTATTGACCACGACTGACCCCTACTCCGTAGAGGACGTATCCCCGATAGCCCGTCTTTACTTTTCCACAGGATGACTATCCTCGCATAGTTACATTCTTAACGAGTCTATGTGGATGGGAGGACGAAGAAGATATATCTGACGATGAATGGACAGATGAGACTCATGGCACTACCGAGGCTGATTTTATTTATTTGGATGATGCGGATAGAGGCTTAGCCTTAGGAGAACGCCACAACATCCTCTTACCTTGATCCTCAGTATTAGTGTTGTGACTGGAAGGTAGGTTAGTGTTTTCAAGTTGTTTCTAGTTTTGTGTTCTTAAACGAGTCCTTATTTTTTTCCACCACTGATGTGCCTCTCGAAGTATAGTGCTTGTTAGTTAATTGTACAGGTTGAAAAGTTTGAGGTGGATTCGCTTTCATAGTCCTGGGGACTACTGCAATGTTCATACATGGATATCTACATCAAATTAGGGACATTTCTCATCGAATCAAGGCGATCTCCAAAATACAGGTGTAATTCTTCCATGCCCACTCTCTTTCATTTTTAATGTTTATGGAATTTGTCAAGCACTACTTAGTTTTTGAAGTTGCATAAGGTGTTAGTGTAAATCATTAATTGAGTTTAACCTTATTTTAGATATTCTTGGGAATGCATGATGTCTTTAGTTAACCTTGGAGTATGGTTGTCTTAGGTCTAGGGTTAAAACCATCTTAATGCTTGAACAACCTGGCCGTGTGTGTTGACCTCTAAGACATAGCTTCTACCCCTTTGTCGAAAGGATGTAAGAATGCATGATAATTTGGGAGCAAAAATCCAAAGAGATAAATAAAAAATAAAAAGAAAGACCTACAAAAAATGACAATGTATGTCTGTTATGTGCTTTCATGTCAGCCTATCGCCCTATTGACACTTGGTAGGCGAGGAGTATTCCACTCCAGACCGATGCCCTGGGTTGGTAGGGGGTAGCCTTGCCTAAGGTGAGCTAGTAGATTCTTGGAGAAGGCCTTGTGGTAAACATGGCACCAGGGTCGATGCTAGTTTTGCTTTAGGGAGGTCGCCATTGTTTGTAAAAATTATCACGTGCATAAAAGAAATAAAGGCAAAAGACTCCTATGACTCTGATGTTTCTTGTGTCCTTAGGCTCTTGGGATTAGCTTGTTCTTAGAATAGACACATTGTGGTCATCTGTTTATTTATTAAGCTTGGTAATTTTCCTTGACTTAGGCCAGTTGTAGACCTTGATTAACCTTCGACACCTTGCTAACTCTTGAATTACTTTCAATAGTTTTAAACTCCTGTTAATTTGCTACGCTAACTCCTTAATGTGACCTCTTAAACTAGGTTCTCATGGCATACTTCCATTGTAGTCTAACATGCTTAATTTTATTTTTGATACACTCTATATGTTTGAAGACCAAACATGCTTTCACTCTACTTCCCTCTTTTGCAAATACAGTCTACCACAACAAACCCTATCGAGCTTACCATACCATAGCTTCCGAGGAGAACGAAATCCACCTCACGAAGGGGGGCATGTTAACCTATGTGGCGGACATTGAGACGTATTACTTTTTACGTCATATAATTATTTTACGTATTCTGAGTCATGGGTCGGGCTTGTCGGCACCACATGTAAAGGGTAAGGGGATTGGGTGATCGCTGATGAGAGATGTACCTCGAATTTCATCAAGATAAGGGTTAGGATCGGTCGGCCATGTGTGGGCGCCATGTGTTCACATATAAAAGTCAAATGTAACCGAAAACCTCTCATTCTCTGAGTGTTGAATACAAGGAGTGCTCTTGCTTCATCTTCTCCATCTCCTCCAGTGTGTGTGTGTGTGTGTGTGTGTGTGTGTGTGTGTGTGTGTGTGAGAGAGAGAGAGAGAGAAAGTGTAGCGATCGAGCATTGCATGGCGGCACGGCGGTATAACGGCGGCGACGGCTCCTTCTTCATCGCGGCGCGAGAATCCTTCACGATGAAGATCTGAGCGGTGAGTGACACATCATTGCTCCCTATTTTGGGCTTGCTGGTTTCTTGGTTGTGTGCTTGCGGCCATTCATGGCTCACACACGGTGCTTGGCAAGTCCCTAGCTCTGACACGTGCGACAAGAGCGCACAAGAGCTCAAATCTAGAAATGATTAGGGGATTCTTAAGCAAGCTTATGGGTTATTTTTAATGGCTAGTGGAGATCTACTTAAAGCCTATAAAAAGGTACTCTATCTAATGGTCAAATATATGAACTTTTTAATCAACTCCATATGCAAATCTCAAGTTGGTATTAGAGCCACCTTAGCGATTTGGCCAATTATAGTCATCTTTCTACAAGGGTAGACATTTTGGCTAAAGTGGTGATGGTACTACCCCAAGGTTCCACCCCTAGGGAAGTGTTTCAAACCATAGAAATCCCATCTCTCCTAGGAGATGATAACCCTAACAAAGTCCTTGAATACTTTGATGTAAAAGTCAAGAAGCCTATGGACAAAACCACCCATCATAGTGTAATTAGCCACATCACTAAGGTGCGAGATAAAGCCTTACACTTCACAAGGTGCTCTGTACTTTTTGGCATCATCTTTGCATAGAATATGATAACCACAAATGAAGGAAGAAGCCCTATGTAGTAACCGAGGCAAGCATAGCTTCCAAATGTATTCCTGCCTCCTCCTCCTCATCCACTAAATTCATCTATCTCAAATTAACGAGAAGGACAAGGTGGTAACTCTTGGCATTCCGTTGTCTAATGAGCATAAGAGGAACACTAGATCAAAGATGTTAAGGATGAGTTTGCGATCGATGGAACATCCACACCCGCAATTTCATGAGCCACAAGGTGGGCTGTGTGAAAAAAGATGTGGTCTATGTATTTGATCAACTAGGGATTTAAAATCTTGAAGACAGTGATTCCTTTATACCGGTTATATCAAGGAAAAACAAGAAACTAGAGAGACATAAGCAAATGTATTTGGAAGCAAAAATTGAATGTGTTGGGATAGCAGCCATGGGTGCTTCCGTTGATGCGCTTTCAACCTATGATATGATGCCACAAGATCAAGAGGACACGATCATTGAGGAGGTGAGTTCATTGGATGATAACTCATTTGTGGGTCACACGTGATGATTCATCGAGAGATGATCATGCATGACCCATTCTAGAGTTCGGATTGGAAGATCTATTGCAATCCATTGTCAAAGCAATCTTTGACAAAGGATGCGACAGATTTATGACTACGATCTTTATGAGGGTTGTGGTCTTTATGAGACTGATTCATATGATGTATTGATGATTAGCTTGGTAGCCCAAGACACACCTTAAAGCCTAATCAAGGTTGCCTCAACACTCTGCCTTATGAGCCGACCCCTTTGCTTAAAGTAGGACGAGGGTGCTCATTTTAGACATACCCATAGGAGATAATCTAGCTCTATCAATAACAACTTGGCCCATGTGTTACATCCTTCGCCCATGCCACCGATGCAACACATCAATAAAAAATCTACAAGTCACTAATATCTACCATGTTCTTACAACACTCCAAGTGTGATGAATCAACAGTAAGACATTGTCAATAAAGAGGCGACGAGCCTTGAGATAGTGTTACACATTACATTTTCATTTCACAACTTCTAGGGGGATGTATGCAAGAAGATCTAGAAGGACATAGCGGGACAACTCAATCACCCGCATCTTGATACCTTGTTGACTCATCAATTCCAAAAATGAGGTCCAATACCTGGAACAACACTAAGGATGTGGTTCTAAACCTAACAATCCACGCTATAAAATCTTCACCTTGTTCTCAAGTAAAACCTATCGAAATTCCATGAGTATTGGCTAGAGCATTCACCTTCTTATGAATTTAGGGTCATTTATTTTCATTTATAGTTAATTCAAGGTCCATTTCTTTACATTTATTCTTTTGTAACTAGCTCGCAACCTAAGCTTAGATACCATGTAAGAAAACATAAAATACAATGTGACAAGATTTGCTCACTCAAAGACCCTTTCACAAGACTGATGCACATCTTGCACAAGAGGCAAAATTTGATTACTATCTAGCGACACATACGACATCCAATGCCTTCCTTTAGTTATGCACTCAATAGACACAAGCTTGATGGCATATGGAAGACTTCAAAGGAGATTCAATATTACTTCTAGAAAGAGGTGATTCCTAAATGCCTTTCGGGATGCATTACGACTATGAAACCCTTGGTCAAGCCCTTATGTTGGCCAACCTCCCTTGGTCAAGCCCTTAAAATGGCCAACCTCTATATCTCAACAAAGCCATGATCTCCAAAACCACACTGCTAGGTTTTGAACCACAAGCCCCCACATACATTCTGTTTGCACACCATGCACGTGCATGCCCCCACACACGTATATATATGTATCCATATGTAAACAACATATTCACATAACCTTTTGTAATGCCCACATAAACTAAATGCTCTTTTTTTTATTAGAAGCAGTGTAACATTCTCATTTAGCCATATTGATGTGGTATTTGCGAATCTTGAAAAGATTGTCAAGATACTGTGGCTCTTGTAGTGACTTGCCTTGGAATATTGTGGAGTTCGAATCTAGAAGATAGGTAAGTGTGTAGTTATACGAGAGCTACTCGTGACTAAAATTGGCAAATCACATTGCCTCTAGTGACCATTCATATGCCTTGTCATACACATGGGCAAGCTCATTGTCCATCCGGAACTATATTGCCTTGTCAAGGAACCTTCCTGAGAAAAGTTTGGTTGTTTTAATATTTTTTTAAGGGCTATATTGCCTTGCTATGGAACCTTTCTGCCCTCCTCTTTGGATTGGGATACTTAACCTCTAATAACAATTTTTTTGCTATGCTTTGCAAAAACAATATAAATTATCCAAGCATTGAAACAGGTCCTTTTTCAAATTGAAAACCCTCCTTTCTTTTCTTTTTTTAATAAAAAGGAAAGCAAGCACCACTATTTTCATTTGACAGTTTCAATTACGGCAGAAAAGTCCTGATCCCCAAGGCCTTTAGAGTTGGCCTGTTTATACAATTCATTGGCAGCTGCTGCAACTGGAACTGGTTGGGACACAGACTCTGCCAATTGCAACGCAAGCCGTAAATCCTGCAATCCACAGAAGGATATGTTCTTCTTAAAGTCTTGAAATCAGCTCTCTGTTCCAGTTTCTGGCCTGATTGAAGTTTGTTTGATAAAAAAAACAGTGCAAAAGTTATACAAAGGGATTTGGGAGTAGACACCTTTTGTTGGTGCTTGAGAGGGAATGCCGGGGAAAAACTATTTTTAATCATTGAAGGACCCTTCATAGCAAACATCGGCGAGCTTATTGCACCTTGCGAGATCACCTAATTCCAAGATATTGTCAGTGTCAACCAAAAAGGCACCGGACCCAGAGTTTGTTTCTATTAGGAGCAAGAATACCACAATAAGCTGAGAAAAGAGAGTCACAAAAGGAGAATTTCTCCACATTCCTAATTATTAATAGTACATAACCAAATAGATGGAATGTGTGTGTGCACGAGCATGTGTCTCTATAGATAAATGGATACATAGAGAGAGAGAGAGAGAGAGAGAGAGAGAGATTGTATTTAACGTCTACGAAAGCCCCAAAGGGTCTATGAGACTGAAAATGAGTACATATGATCCATGAACGACTGGATGCCGGAAACATGAAAAAATAAATAAACATCTACCAGGCCCATGTACTAAGAGAGCCCGTGGATACAAAAAGAGAATCAAAGCTCATCCTCTTCCTAAATGGTGTACAATGCAGCAATGTCCACCTCCTGTGGCGGTACATCTGTATGGCACCTCAGGATGTCTTGTATCTACAGCTGGCCAGTGGAAGGTCTAGATCCCTGGGGGAGGGGACGTCTGGCTCTCTGGAGACTATGCCCTCTCTCTAGTGACTCCCCGGGTACGTGGTACTAGAAGGTTGCGGGCTCAGTTGCAGCGTTTGTACTCTCTCTCCTCTCAATGAGTGTGGGTGGTGGGCATCGTGGACACCTGATGAGAAGCAAAAAGGTCTGTGATACAGGTTTCAGAGGTGTCCCGCTCATCGTGTCTCCCTAAGTGCTGCTGAATCAGAGTATCAATGATGTTGAAGCTCCATCAAGTACGAGCCCAAACACCTCTGATCTCTCAATGAAATCTGTTGTGTATCTCATAGTAGACTAGGCATCTGCATACGTAATGCTCCTCTGTCTCAATCTCCCAAGTCCTGCATAACCTGCATATTCAGGCCTCCCCTGGGACACTCTCCGCTCTCCCAGACTCAATATGATACCCTTTTACATAGAGGGTGCTCTCAGTTGGACTGTTCTTGAAACCCCGACTGGTCAAGTAAGAGTGTATCTTCTCATACCAAGCTATGGAAGCTTGTTTGAGACCATAAAGAGCTTTGTGAAGCTTACATACTTTGCTTTCTTGACCAGGTATGACAAAACCAATGGAGCTTTGTGAAGCTTACATACTTTTGACCAGGTATGACAAAACCAATGGGCTGATTTACATAAACTTCTTCGTATAAATCCCCATTCAGAAAAGCTGTTTTAAATGTCCAACTGATGCACTTTTCATCCATGATGGGCAGCCAATGCAACAACACAACGAATAGTGGTCGTACGAGGAGTGGGGGCAAAAGTTTCATCATAATCTATGCCTTTCTACTGTGCATAGCCTTTGGCCACAAGTCTGGCCTTGTATCTGTCAATGGTACCATCTGGTTTTCTCTTAACCTCATACACCGACTCAGTGCCGATAGACTTCTTACCACGTGGCAAGTCCACTAGATCCCAAGTTCCATTTTTAGGAATGGCGTCCATCTCATGCTGCATGGCTGTCATCCAATGCTCATCGTCTTGAGCCTCAAAAGAGTCTCACTCATCTATGTCACATAGACTACTCAGGTAGGCTTGCATTACGAGAGTCTCTACATTATGAGAACCTACCCTTGTCGTGCTGTGAAGTGGAGTTGAAAGTCAACTTTTCTGCTAAGTATGGACCAGCCGACAAGGCACAGTTCTAGCCTCTTGCAAAGCTGTCCTCTCTTCATGTACCACATTCTCTATATCACGGGCTGCAATGGGCTGATTTTAATCACCCATGTGCTGTCCATTAGAGGCATGTTTTGTGGCTGATCTTACCTTACATCAATACAGCCCATGGTTGTGCTGAGATTTCACCAAATACCACGTATCTACTCTAAAAAATCTTTTGAGTGGAAGGATTGTAGAGACAGTAAACTTTACTGAGGAACCCCAAAATCAGAAAAGCCCTAAATTCTGGTAGCTTTTCCAGCTTCAATTTTGTGTGTAGGTACAAAATGCCACATCAGCACTGTACAACCACCACCAAACAGGTTCAGATTGTCCAGAGGTGACATATAGAGCGAGGCGAACACACAGGTCAAGAAAAAACTGAATTAGGGTTTGGTCGTACAGCTGTACAAGCAGGTCGTACAGTTCAGAAGTTAGGATTTGCTATTCTTGACTTCACACGCAGATTTGGGGTGTCCTGTTATGTACCCTGTATGAAAGGTTTGGGAAGATTCTAAGCAGAAACCCTAGAATAGCAAAAACCCTAAAAACAGCAGGAACCCTTTGCTCTGATACCAAATGTTGGCCCACAGGAACCTAGTGTTAGGGTTTGGGGGCAATGGACACACACTCACACAAGAAGCAAATCGATTAAGAGAGAGGGAGTAAAACTTGCATGTATATTCACACAATGATGATAAGTGACAAGTACAAGTGATAATAATAAAACCTAGTCTAGGTGTCCTTTCACACCAAATGTCCAAGGGGGGGAAACCCGTAGGACAAAAGTGCCCCGGGAGTTAGTGCTTGTTCACATGCAGCACTACATATAAGCATCCATGCAACACTACATATAAGCATATGCCTTTATTTTTTGCAAAAGGGAAAAGACGATCATTTATCAAGGAATTGTTACTCAGTGACTAGTAATCACATGACAGGACATCCACATACAGCCCGATGCAAGGGTCTTTTGATTTATCTTTTTAATTTTCTTGGATAAACATCCTTGCATGACTGGGTCTCATAAGCACCCTCAGAAAACTATACTCTCTTGGCTAAGCGCGAGGAGCAATTCTACCGGCTATTCCCAAGTGCGGATAGCTTGGACACTTGGTGCATCTTTGAAGAGAAGAACATCACCGACCCTTCCATATGGGAAACCTATGCCGGCAATCATCCCTCACTCGACATATCTCATATCCCATGCCCCATATCTGCCACCCTTTTTACCATCCATAATGTCATGAATGCCCTATTAACACTACATAATAGTAGAGCCAAGGACCATGAAGACCTTCACACTGCAATTGGCCCATGTTTGGAAGACCTTGGTTCCTATCCTAGCTCACATCTTTAATGGGGCTCTTTCCCTTATCCTAGACTACCCACACCACAAAATCTGATAACCTAGACAATTGCCTCGTCAAAAGCATGGTCCATAAACCGAACATCTGCCACGTCAAAGGTGTGGCTAATGAACTGAACATTTGCCATATCAAAGGCTAGTGCACTCACCCCATGAACTAGGCATCCAGCAATCCTAAGTTTTGGATAAGTACCCATCAGAAGCTAAAACATCTACCTCGATGGAACCTTGTAAACCCGCACATGTGATACCATACCACTAGAACAGACCCCATATACGTCTTACAATCCATCACTCCTCAACTTACAAGTCTTTTGAAAGATTTCTTAAGGTTGCTAGCAATCTCTTTCGGCATACAAACTGAATCTTCTGGAGAGAATAAACCTATCTGAGAACCATGTTGATCTCAATATCAGCGAAATCTCATCTGAATCTGGATCTCTACAAAATATGTGCGCACGTGCCAAGATCCTCAGAACTACCTCAGTAAGGAAGCTTTACCTAGCCTCTGGCGAAGCATAACCACTTTACCAAAAACTTATTGACCCAATCATAGTTGCAAGCAACAAAATAACACTCTCTCTAATCTTTTGCAATCCACAATCTCGTTCTTCCTTTCTTCCTGTAATTGATTTCTCAAATCAAATGCAACTTCCCCTCAGTCCACAAATCCACCAAATAGGAATATAGATGTACCCAGAAACCGTGCATGTAGCAAATCCTAGCGTCCCATACCACCAGGATACACTCCATACAAGACCCCCTTTAGGCATAAGATTCAGTCAAGAGTGATCAATTCCTCCCCAATCCCGTCTTGACATAACCAGACTCCCACCTGAAGGACCATGACTTTCAGGTTAGCCAACCACGTCAATCTCTCCTATATTATATTCCCACTTATTTCCTCCCATAATCATGGGGCTAGCCGCTACCATAAGTACAGAACACTCGTCTATGGCAATCTTGCCCCGAATAGAGATCATAAGGCAACTGAAAATGTAGAACGCTCATCCAGGACAATCCTACCTCAAGTAAAACTGTGTCTGTAGCAACTCATCGGCCCAAATCATACCTACATAAGGATGGCCACATCCTGATTATGCTACCACATGTAAACCCTATGAACATGAGTTAAAAACTCGGGAGGATAGTCTCAGAGAATGCTACCTTTACCCGGAAGAGTACCGTTTCTCGAAAGAAGCCATAAATCCCATAAAAAGTTGCTAAATTCTCCCAAGAAACCAACCGTAATACCCACCTCCACCTTTGTATTTGCACACTAAAAGAAACTCGAGCCCCATCTAGAAGATAAAATAGCCGGATAATCAAATTCTATCCAAGAACCCCATCTTATGAAGGGAGCTATAGAAACTCAGCTGAGAGTTAGGGTTTCATGTGGGAGACACACACAGAGAAGAAGAAGGGAGAGAGAGAGAGAGAGAGAGAGAGAGAGACATGTGGGGATAAGTCAACTCACAAAGTATGAGTGTGTGACTCCCCTATCACACATGTATATTTGCACTAGTACACATAGTGCACTTAGTGCATTAAAAGTACTAAGTGTACTATGTACTATAAAACTTATGGGCTTGTACACACTATAAGGGTGGGCATAATGCCTTTACCCCAACAACCTCCCACTTAAAGGCAAAGTGCCCTTAAATGAAGGAAAAGAAAAAAACAGCATGTACATGATAATATACAAGGCCATATCAAGGCTGAAACTGGCCTCATCCAATGCCCATCAAGTGTCTGCAATGAGCAAATCGCTCTGGAGGTAAACTCTTTGTCAACAGATCAGCCGGGTTGTCATCCGTATGAATCTTGACAAGCTGAATCAGCTTGTTCTCTATCACCTCTCTGATGAAGTCATACTTCACATCCACATGCTTCGTCTTTGCATGAAAGACAGGGTTCTTTGCCAACTGGATGGCACTCTGACTGTCACAATGCAACAATGGAATATCCCCTGTATAACCCAAATCAACCACTAACCGAGATAGCCATAATGCCTCCTTGCAAGCCTCTGTGGCTGCAATATACTCGGCCTCTGTAGTAGATAAGGCAGTGCACTTCTGCATCCTGGATATCCATGACACAGCACCTCCTGTGAATGTAAACACATAACCGGTAGTAGACTTCCGGTTATCTGGATGACCGGCATAATCCGAATCTGTGTAACCATGCACTAATGCATCCTGTTTGCCAAAGCAAATGCACATATCCTGTGTGCCCTTCAGGTATCTCATGACACCTTTCACTGCTTCCCAATGCTTCTTGCCAGGTTTGGCCATGTATCTAGTAACCACTCCCACTGCAAATGCAATGTCCGGTCTGGTAGCAACCATGGCATACATGAGACTGCCACAAGCTGAAGCATACGGAATCTTGGCCATATCAGCCATGTCACTATCCGGCTGTGGGCTGTCCGTAGCACTGAGTTTCACATATGGAGGCAAAGGAGAACTAGTCTTCTTCCCCCCATCCATATTGAACCTCTGCAAAATTTTGCCAATGTATTCCTTTTGAGACAAATACAACACATGCTGATTTCTGTCCCGAAGTATCCGCATACCCAAAATGTGATTTGCATCACCCAAATCCTTCATATCAAAGGTCTGATGCAGCCTCTTCTTCAAGGCATCCATCTCTTTACGAGATTTCCCGGCAATCAACATATCATCAACATACAAGATGAGGATCAATAGACTGCCATCCAAAGCTTTCTTGGTGTATAAGCAGTGATCTATGTCACTCCTCCTGAAATCTTGGGATTTCATGAATGTATCAAATTTATGATACCATTCCCTTGGTGCTTGTTTGAGCCCATAAAGACTCTTTTTCAGCTTGCATACAAGCTTCTCCTTTCCATTCACTGCATAACCCTCTGGCTATTGCATATATATCTCCTCATGGAGATCACCGTGAAGAAAAGCAATCTTCACATCCATTTGAATCAAAACCAGATCATCATGAGCAACCAAAGCTGATACAGCTCTAAGTGTGGTCATTTTGACCACTCGAGAGAAGATCTCATCAAAGTCCACACCATATTCCTGCTTGAAGCCCTTAGCCACTAACCTGGCTTTATATCTTGGCTTTGCATCAGGTGCAACTTTGAGCCTGTAAACCCACTTGCATGGCAAAACCTTCTTGCCTGTAGGCAAATGCACCAACTTCCATGTTCCATTTTTGTGTAGAGAATCCATCTCTGACTTCCTAGCACGCTCCCAAAGAGCCTTGTCTGCCCTCTGTAAAGCCTCCTTATAACATGAGGGCTCCCCACAGCCAGTTGAGCATCAAGTAGTCAACCCCTGGAACAAACCTGTCAGGGATTCTGAAGGGTCTTGTGGACCTCCGTACCCAATGACCATCATTTGCAGGTTGCTGTCCAGCCTGCATATCACCTATTGGTGGCTCCTGTTCCATGCCATAAGGTTGAAAGATCATGCCCGGTATCTCCTCTAACTGTGGGATATCCATAGGGATATCTTCTGCCATCTCTGGCTGTCCATTTGGACCATTTTCAGCACCATTTAAGGGCTGGTTTTGTAGCTGTAATGGCTGATTTACAGCCCTTGGTTGTTGTCCATGATGTCCATCATCATCAAAGATGACTCTGCCAGGCTCCTGTTGCCTTGCAGGCTCCTTATACATGCATGTTTCATCAAAAATGACATCATTGCTGCGTATAATCTTTCTATTCACTGGATCCCAAAGTCTATACCCCATTTCACCTCTGTCACCATATCCTAGGAATATGCATTTGTGAGACTTAGGATCAAGTTTGGTGCCTATTTCCCTGCGTATGTGCACGTATGCAACGCAACCAAGCACTCTCAAGTGCTTGTAGGACGGAGGCTTCCCTGTCCATACTTCCTCTCGTACTTTCCCACCAAGCCTCGTGTTAGGTGACCTGTTTATAAGATGAACGGCTGTCATAACAGCTTCAGCCCAAAAACCATGAGGTAACGCAGCATGTGACAACATAGAACGGACCTTCTCCTGAATGGTCCTGTTCATCCTCTCTGCTGTCCCGCTTTGTGGAGGATCATAAGGAGTAGAGAGCTCCCTCTTGATGCCTTTAGCATCACAAAAGTCCTGAAACTGTTTGGACATATACTCTCCACCATTGTCGGAACGCAAAGCCTTCAGTGTTTTGCCAGTTTGATTCTCAACATGAGCAACAAACTTCTCAAACACTGAGAATGTATCACTCTTCAAACGAAAAGGATAAACCGACACCTTGCGTGTGGCATCATCAATAAAAGACAAAATATTTTGCCCCTCCCAAAGAAAGCTGAGGCATCTCACATACATCTGTATGCACAAGCTCTAACTGAGCATCTTTCTGTCCAAGAGCTTTCTTGTGGGGGCACTGGAGTTGCCTGCCATATATACAATGCTCACAAAACTGAAAACTTGAGAACTTTAGAGAAGGCAAGTAACCAAAACGAGACAATTGCTCCATTCCTTTGACACTCATGTGTCCCAACCGGCTATGCCACATAGAGATTTCCGGCAGCTCGGTTGCATTTACATTAGCATGGTGACAAACATTAGCATGCATGAAGTAAAGAGTGTCCACCTTAGAGCCTCTGGCAACAACCAGTGAGCCCTTACTAATCTTCCACTTTCCACCACCAAATGTGGTAACATAATCAGCATCATCAAGCTGTCCAGTAGAAAGCAGGTTCTTCTTGATCTCAGGCACATGCCTGACATCATGGAGCATAAGCTGTGAGCCATCTGAAAACACAAGCCTCACATCACCTCTGCCAAGAATCTGGCATGCATAGTTGTCACCCAAATAAACTACTCCTTCATTGCCAGCAGTATACCTTGCAACCTGTGACATGAAAGGAGGCACCTGAATCAATGATCCATGAGTGCATACCATGACCATCTCCTACATGGAGTGAATGGGCATCAAGTGAAGACATGAATAGGACTTCATCCTCACTGTCACCTGCATGTGACACATTGACTTCTTCAATCTTGACTCCACTTTTGCCCTTTGGCTTTGCATCTTTGGCTTCATCTTTGTCTTTGTCTTTGCCTTTGACCTTTTCCTTTTAATCATTTTTCCATTTGTAGCATTGCTTTTTGAAATGTCCCTTCTTGCCACAATAATGGCATTCCAAGTCCTTTTTGGAACGTGACTTGCTCCTTCCCCGTTCTTGGCTTTTACCCCTTTGCTGGGATCTCCCACGTGCATTCATTGCATTAGACTTTCCAACAGAGTTGTTCTTCCTGTTCATCTCCTCTTGAAGAAGAGCACCCTCCACATCTGCATATGACAGCATAGCATTTGAATTGCTAGTGGCTGTCCTCAATGTGTCCCAACTCTCTGGCAAAGTGCATAAGACAAAGGTGGCTTTGAACTCATCGTCCATTGCCAACTTTTGATTGATGACCTGGCTGACAACACCATTAAACTCATTTAGATGGGCTGTCATAGACGTCCCTTCCTTCATTTGAAGACCTATGAGTTTCTTCAACCAATACACTTTGCTTGAGGCACTTTGCTAGGCATACAAGTCCTGCAATCTTTGCCACATTCCCCAAGCTGTCTTCTCTTCACGTATGCTGAAAAGTAAAGAGTCTGACACAGACAACATGATGGTGGATCTTGCCAGCTCATCCATATCTTCCCATTCTTCAGCAGTAAGAGAAGCGGACATTACACCCCTTTCTTTGATGGGCTTGTGCTCCTTTTTCTGGAGCAACACATTATAGCACTGGGTTTGCCAAATGTCATAATTATGTGAGCCTTTAAGCTTCTTGATGTGAAGCAATAAAGAGCTCTCACATGTGGTTGCCATAGCAATATGCAACCTTTGACACAAAATCAGACCTTGACAGTCCCACCACTGCATACAACAGTCCCGGACAGAAGTTGGGCAAAAGCCCCTTGACTGCAAGTCGATTACTGAGGGTTCAAGGCATAAAAGACTTCCCTGCTGCTTTGCCAAGCTCAACAAGCACAAAATCTTGAAAAACCCCTTGATTCAAGATCAATTTCTGATCATGAATGGTACATTAATGCACATGAAGGCATCCAGAGTCTTCACAATGCTTTCCCCTGGCCACATATACATCCAATACATAAAAGCCCCTTGATTTACTGGCACATTGAGTGCTTGACAGGCATCAACACATTGCCCAAAGCATCAAATGCCAGTGCCTGCATGCAAAACAACCCAATTGGCACAAAAGCCCTTTGATTTGCACTCCAATTTCCTGCAATTTAGCCCCGAATGTGAGATTGCTCACATCATACAGCATGTATGAATGCCCAATGGCACAATTACATCAAAAGCCCCAAATGTTGACACCCAATTTCCTGCAAATTGACCCGGAATGTGACCAATGTCACCCAATTGTTGCCAATTGTGCTCAAATCTGAGCCATTTGGACCTGTACCTGCTCAATTGATGATAATGGACATGCAAAATCCCAAAAAATTGAAGCAAATACCTCGTACAAATTTCTGATTTCTGTTGCAGAAAAGGGGGGGGCGTCGTAATGCTGACTCGTGTGCTGATGCGGATGCTATATTGGTGCAGAAGACGTCGGGTCCAGAGGCGTTAGATGGCTTGCTGGTCGGGCTTCTACAGTCAGTGCAATAGGGCACAGGTGGGTTGCTGCAAGAGCCACAGGAGGCAGCGACAGTCCCAGCTGGCGATGGTGGGCACAGCGGCCACAGGTGTAGGCAAGGTAGTGGGTGACGGGACCTGACGGCGCTGCTAAACGCCTACGCCTCCTATGCTCCTTGCCCGTGTTGGCCCGCAGCACATCCCTCCACAACACGCCCTGTTCGTTGGGCCACAAGAAGAAGCGGGTGGCGCGCAGTATCTCCCTGTAGAGAGCGAGGGCCTCCCTGCGCGTGCTGGTGAGGCGCCGCTGCCCTTCCTCCTCGCTCGCCGGCTTCTTGCTGCCGCCCGCTACCACGTGTTTATCCAACAGCTCTTCCACAGTCTCGATGGAGAATGTGGGCCAAAAGGAGGAGAAGCTTCAAATCTGGCCGATAGGGATCAACAGCTCCAATCGTGCCTTGAAGCTTCAGCAGAAGCAACACACCAATCCTCACCTGCAGGCTCTGATACCAGTTGAAGGGAGCTATAGAAACTCAGCTGAGAGTTAGGGTTTCATGTGGGAGACACACACAGAGAAGAAGAAGGGAGAGAGAGAGAGAGAGAGAGAGAGAGAGAGAGAGACATGTGGGGATAAGTCAACTCACAAAGTATGAGTGTGTGACTCCCCTATCACACATGTATATTTGCACTAGTACACATAGTGCACTTAGTACATTAAAAGTACTAAGTGTACTATGTACTATAAAACTTATGGGCTTGTACACACTATAAGGGTGGGCATAATGCCTTTACCCCAACATCTTACATGCAATAAGTGATAGTCTCTCTCATCTCAAAAGCTCAGATGAAACAAGGTGTATCCAAAATTCTCCTTAAAGGAAACCAACAACCATTACAGCATGCAAGGACTCCAAAACAAATGCCATCCAACATTTGCTATGATCCTGGGCTAGAGTACATGTGTGAGCCAAAGGTATCTGAAAATCAAGTATAAGTCATACCATCAATGTTGTGTAAATCACACATCCACATATCATGTCTCCCTTGGGTAACATCTCTGGTACTAAAACCTAGTACCGATCCAACTCCGTAAGATAAACCTAAATCTAGGTCTATAAAAGGATCTCTACTCTACAGAACCAAAATCTGCACATTGTAAAAGTACCCATATAATCACTAGTAAACCTAGTGCACCTCAAGGAAAATATAGCACAACGGCCTATCCTCACCATGCTGACAACAATAAGTTATCCATCTTCACAAAGAAACCTCATCACTATAATCTTCTGAACAAAAGTCAAGACATGCTTCCCTCATAAGTCAAATTTATTAGAAAATAACTACCCACATGAAGCTACATTGCATCCCTAGCTTGAAGCCAAAACTCTCTGTCAAAAGATGACTGAAGAAAGCATCCCTGAGAACTTGTGCACTACATCCAATGTGCTCGATCAAATACATGATCTAAGGTTATTGTTGGAACTTGGTAACTCAAAATAGGCAAGATCAATGATTGTACAGGAAAGTAATATGTAACTACAAGTAGTCACGAATCTGGTCACTAGCACTCAATTGTGGCACACCCGGATAATCGAAGCAAATGCCTGACGGAATTCCTTTGTCGAGGCTTCCCGATTTGCGTCTATCTATCCACGACTAACCAAAGTTATTGCTATATGCACAAAGGAACTATCGATCATGACAACTCTCCCGGCAAAATAAAATTAGATAAGTGCATAGTATACATAGCACTATCGAAGTCATGCTATCAATCCTTCGAATCCTCCCTTGGTTCATCCAAGTAGCCTCCAAACACTAGGATCCCCACAAAAGACGTGCGTTCTCACTTTGCAACACACGGATCACGGAATAAACACCAAAGTACATCCCACATGCAAGAGCTCATCTAAACAAACTCAAGGTTACCTTGGCAAGATCATCCAAACAAGGCTCTCTAGAAGCCCAAGTCAATGGTCTCTACAACAAATTCTCTCTATAGGTCGTGGTTGTTTCCTAGAAGGAAATCACCCTTCTACAACTGGACCCACTCAAATATCCAAAACAATAATCTGCCCTGTTAGATATCGCGTACCAAATGGGACACCAAGGTATATGTCTCCAAGGTGTGTATCTCCATCTGAACCTCTCAAGAGATCAACAACTCTTGGGTTCCTCTCTCAGATCACCCCTACATGGTCCGGATCTAGTCTTTCATATCTATCTAGTACAAATCCCCGAAGAGGGGCGCACGCTAGCTCACCACCCAACTGTAAATTCGTGTCCACAAACCTCCCCCAAGCCAGAGGCTAAGGCTCCAATCCCACGAAACATCCCAATCAGCATTGGTACACCAACAACGCCTACCTACTGAGGCCTTTGGCATGACCATCCATGATCCGTCAAATCCAATCATGTTCTCGACAGTAATCCTGGTCTATCACAAAACACAAAGTGAATAACTCTCTCTGAACAATAATAACCCAAGTCTCACTTATACAGTGGCTAGTGTTGCTATAAATAATTGTCCGGTCATAAATAGCCAGTATACTTTGTATTATTAACCATGAGCCTTAGCCGCCTGTATCAACTTGCTTCCTCTAATCCCAAGGCTCCTTTAACCCTGTTGGATTAGACCACTAATCCTAAAGATTAGTACTACATACGTAACACCACTCTTTCCCACACTCTTTGGGCTATAGTATATGCATTGATGATTTATTGATAGATTGGGGGGTACAAGATCACAGCTAGCCCAGACACTCGTCCCTATCCTCTTCTATGTAGATGACCTAGTTCTCATCTCGAACTCAGCAAAGGGGATGCAGAGACAACTGGATGCAAATTTTGTGAGAAGAGAGACCCCTCACAATGAATTTCAGTAAACCAAGATCATGCTCTTCAATACCTTATATCAAGTGGCAGCAAGACACTCATTCTCTTACGGAGGTGAGAAGAGAGACCCCTCACAGTGACTTTTTGTGAGAAGAGAGACCCCTCACAATGAATTTTGGTAAAACCAAGATCACGCTCTTCAATACCTTATATCAGGTGGCAGCGAGACACTCCTCCTCTTATAGAGGTGAGACCGTGGAGATAGTTACTTCATGTCTATCCAGGGATTACCTTCACCATTCCTATCTTCACCATGCGCCCGATTGCCCAGGCCCTCTTATTAAGAGGATATGTTGCATTGGCTCGACTAGAGAGACAGTGCTTTTAGACCTACCGCCTCCGATGGGATTTTGTTGGTGCTCGTTCTTTATG
This sequence comes from Cibotium barometz, assembly GCF_041138505.1. Taxonomy (NCBI): domain Eukaryota; kingdom Viridiplantae; phylum Streptophyta; class Polypodiopsida; order Cyatheales; family Cibotiaceae; genus Cibotium; species Cibotium barometz. The sequence continues at coordinate 23,128,552 of NC_141063.1, read as the reverse complement.
TGGATGATATGCTATTGACTGAGAACAATGAAGTTGAGATTTCAGCATTCAAGGATGATTTGCAAGCTTCTTTTGAAATGTCAGATCTTGGTCTCCTGCAATATTACTTGGGGATACAGTTTGTCCAGGAAGATGAGGGCATTATGATGCTTCAATCCAAGTACATACAGAAGCTCCTACATAAATTTGTCTTTTGAGATTGAAGCCTATTTCTACCCCAGTAGAACCATGGCTTAAATTGAGCAGGTATCATGCAAGAGAGCCTTATGACATGAGTATGTTCACGTAAGCAATTGGCTGTCTCATATATTTGTAAAACACGAGGCCAGATATTCAGGTTGGTGTTTCCTAGGCCAGCAAGTTTATCCATAGTCTAGGAAAGACGGAGCACCCTGAATCTTGGATTGTTTAATCCCGGGGGAGCAGCCTACAATTACATGCTTTAAGTAATTCAGACTGGGTTGGCGATTAATCCACCAATGGGAACTGTTTTTTTATGGGCAAGTCATGCATATCTTAGTTAAGCAAAAAGCAACCCACTGTCGCCACCTCTACCTATGAAGTTGAGTACAGGGCAACTTTCATAGCTACGGTAGATTGTGTATGGTTGAGAAGGTTACTTCAAGATCTTCATGCCAAAGTACTATGGCCTTTGCACGGAATCCAATTTTCCATGCACGTTCAAAGCACATAGAGATACATTATCACTATGCCAAGAAAAGGCTTCATGCAAGGAAGATCACTTTAACCTACTCCTCTACAAAGGATAACATCACAAATCTATTTACAAAGGCATTGCCTCGAGTGGAGTTTGAAGCTTTCCGCAAAGCTTTAGGCTTACTCTCTTACAAGAGCAATCTGCATTCTTGTACAAGTTCACATTACCACTACACGGGGGATTTGAAGGCATATGCTTATATGCAAGTGAACATGCACTAACTCCAGGGACACATATATTCACTTATCATCGTTGTGTGAATATACGTGCAAGTTCTGCTCCCTCTCTCATCAGCCACCCGTACTCCCACCACCAAATCCCTGCCCCACCACCTCCACCTTCTTCACAAAGGGCATGGTCCTCAAGGCCATTTGTAGACTACGCAATGAGCGAGCCCAAGATCATGAGGGACCCTCTCTCATCAGCCACCCGTACTCCCACCACCAAATCCCTGCCCCACCACCTCCACCTTCTTCACAAAGGGCATGGTCCTCAAGGCCATTTGTAGACTACGCAATGAGCGAGCCCAAGATCATGAGGGACTCACTGCCAAGTACATCTCGCATGCCCATGATACCCTAGCGCCCCTACTAGCCCCTGTTTAATAGAGCCCTTTGTGAAGGACTTCCACCCTCATGGTCCACTAACACCATCACCCCCATCCTCAAAGCCGGAGATCCACTTGATCCTAATAACTACAAGACAATCATGATTGGCCACACATTGGCCAAACTCTATGGATCAGTGCTAGAGGCAGAGCTCAGTTCATTTGTAGAGAGCCAGGGATGCAGAGCCTCAAGACAGGCTGGCTTTCCGAGGAGCTACTCTACCCTTGACCACATCTTCACCCTTCGTGCCATCATTGAGGAGGGTAGAGCACGACACCAGAGGATTTACTGCTGCTTTGTGGATTTCCGCAAAGCTTTTGATCCTGTACCCTGAGCCCGCCTCTTACACCCTCTACAGGAGATCGGAGTCCCATCTGACATGGTTTGGAGCTTCATCGCCCTCTATGAGTCCGTCATCGGACGAGTGAGAGCCCCAGGAGGTACATCACATGAGATTTCCAGCACTATTGGGGTGAAACAGGGCTGCCCTCTATCACCCACTCTTTTCGGCCTCTACATTGATGAGATCTCGAGCTTCATTGATGGATTAGGCGGGGCTGGTCCCACACTGGCAGGCATATTGATCCCCATACTACTTTATGCAGATGACATCGTCCTCCTCTCAGACTCAGCCGAAGGGCTTCAGAGACAGTTGGATGCCTTACATGACTTTTGCACTCAGCGGGACCTCTCTGTTAACCTTGGTAAAACCAAGGTAATGGTCTTCAATACCTCTCGCCCCATCACATCCAGATTGAGTTTCACATATAGAGGGGATCCTGTGGAGATTGTCTCATCCTATGTCTACCTTGGTGTCACTTTCAATGGCCCACGCTTTACCATGCTTCCCGCAGCACATGCCAGAGTGACGCGGGGATATGCAACCTTGGGCTTACCTGAGCAGCAGTGCTTCCAGGCACATTTCCAAGAGCCCAGGATGAAGGGCTGGCTTTTTGACACCCTCGTCACACCAGCGTTGATGTATGGAGCAACTTTTTGGGGCCAGATTTATCCGATGAGGATTAGCAGCGAGTTGAGAGGCCCCAGGTCATGATGTTCTCCCGTATGATCCGCAGCAAACCATCAGTCCCACACCAGATTATCCAGGTAGAGTTTGTTGCAGCCCCGATGGTAGTGGAGGCACTCTTCCGGACAGTCACATACCTCCATCGCATCAATCACATGGATCCCCACAGGTACCCGAGGCTTGCCCTGGAGTCCTCCAGACAGCTAGCACTTGAGGGGCACTCTTGAGTATGGTATGCACTAGTTTGCACTTGGTTCTCAGTATATGGGCTCTGCATGGACCGCCTACCCCCCCTTCAGTACAGTTTGGATTCCACATTTCACATGGATCACACCCCCGGAGCTCCCCACGAAGATGCACTTTTACAGAGACCACTTCCTCACACTCACTGAGGATGGATTCATCCAGCAGCCGGGCTACTTGACTGTTCACATGTCCCATGCCATGCGGATTGCGACTGGCCAGATACGGGTTTCTTCCCACCGCCTCAGAGTGGAGACAGGTAGAGCTGAGTGCATCTTCAGAGCCGGGAAGCTCATACAGAAACCTAGAGATGCCGACTATGCCACACAGAGGTTGAGACGGAGGAGCATTACATATGCCGCTGCCCAGTACACTATGAGATCCGCGGGAGGTTTCACTATCTATTTCGTGAGGGATTCGGTCCACTCTCCAGGATCATTGACTTCCAGGACCAGCGTTGCCTGGGCCTCTTCCTGCTTGAGCTCCGCAGACACAGGGACACCTTCTTGAGACACAGGCCCCAGCCACCCCGCCCCCTCCCTCGGCAACCAACCATCACCAGTTTCTTTCGGATCCAAGAGGTGGAGGACACCGACACAGTGGATCTTGTGGACCCTCCACGAGCTGCTCTGGACCTACCTCGCCCATGCCTCTACACTCCAGCGTGCCCGATGCCCTTGACCCCCCCGTCAGCCACGATCACCTCATCGGCTCCAGATCCAAGACATGCTCCACCGCCATCGAGCTACCTTTCCACGTGACATAGCTGAGGGAGACCTCTCGGCCATACTCGTCAGCCCCATGCTTGACATTTTGGAGAGTGGTATACCATCTACTCGGAGCTGATGTTGCTCCCATGTTTTTATGTTCTTAGTATTCCATGATGAGTTTCCATGGACAGTTTTGTATCACCCCAGTGAGATAGCTATATTTATGTTTTCTTTCTGTTTTATTTTCCATTGCATGATGAGATATGCCATGGACATTATTGTATCACTTTGGTCTCATAGGCCCATTGGGTCTTTAGTAGACACTCTCTCTCTCTCTCTCTCTCTCTCTCTCTCTCTCTCTCTCGATTTGCTTCTTGTGTGTGTGTGTGAGAGAGAGCTTCCATTGCCCCACAAACGCTAACAGTAGGTTCCTGTGGACCAACAAAAAAAAGGTATAGATGTCAACTCTCTCAAGGACGTGAAGGAAGCATGTGCAAATATTGGCAAAAGCTGGGCATTCTAAAAAAGTAGGCTGCTCAGTCTCCAACACAACCATGGAGCATATCTGCATGTCTTCTCACACTCGGAAGTACCATGCCATCGCCCTGTCCACATGTCAAATTATGAGAGCTTAGTCAGATGGCAGCTACTGTGTGAATTGCATACTGTAGCACTGGTTCTATCAAGTAGTGGGGCACCTACAACATACATCTTTCTGTGAATAAGAGTTTGTGTGGTGGGCTTATGTGAGAAGTGTAATGCCAGTATTTGGATCCAATTTGCCTTTCCCATGAAGTCAAACACTCCCACACAAGAAATGCTTCATGACAAGCAGACCTTTAAAGGGATTAGTGAGGAGATGTGGGGTATCCCATCTAGCAGACCCACACACACACACACACACACACACACACAGAGGCAGGGGCAGGGGCAGGGGCAGTGCGCAGGAGGAGGGAAAGGGGCGGACATAGAGGAAAAAAAGCAAGTTATCAAGCGAACCAAAAAAGCAAGTTGTCGGGCCACAGCTAACAATTGAGAGCCTTTTTCAAAGAACTTTCCTCTACAAAACAAGCAAAACATGCGTAGGGAAGATTATGTAACTCCGCTAGTTGATGGGATTAAAGATAAGATATGTAACAAACACAACTTGTTATAAGAAGTTTACTTTAGGCAATTTAACTCACAATGTCATCTAAGCTCCTCAGAGATGAACTGTTCTTGGCATATTTTAAGAAGCACAAACATTCCAGTTGGATCCAGCAGAGAAGCTCATACCTCAATTATAGTGCTTGGATCCAATCCAATCTTGTCCCCTAGAACAAGGCCCTCAGAAAAGGATGCCATCATGCTACCAAAAAAATAAACAAAAGAAGGTTGGGGGGGGGGGGGGGGGGAAGGGGGGAGTTAAGGCATACTCATACCATAAGAGCTGAAGGGGTGAAGCAAACCCATGTCCAGCTTCACACCTAAGCTTGTTATATATTTCGAATGTTTATCTGCCATTAGTTAAAGGACACAAACTCACCTTCCCATAACCATATTGACAATCAATTTCATGGCTGCACCATTCCCAACATCACCCAGGTAGAACCTTGACTATACATACAGTTTGATTGAGTTAGCAAGATACTGCAAATAAAGTCAAAATGCATGAAAAAAAAATATCTGAAGCCTTAAATGCCTTTATGTACTGACCTTGCCCATCACATCCAACATGGGTCCAGCTTGTTCATAAAGAGCCTTATCTCCTGCCCCACATTGGACCATGACATTAATTATTTTAAACACATGCATACATGTGGGCATGTGCATACATGCATGAGAGGGGGGGGGGGGAGAGAGAGAGAGAGAGAGAGAGAGAGAGAGATGGCACCATTTCCAGGATTTACTGGCATTTATCAGTATTTTACAGATTAAGTACCTTTGAACAAGCTTTGAGAATAGGAAGTTATCCAAGATGGGTTCTGAGTCATTTGCATGCACATGGACATGCTTAATCCCAAGCTAATCCCTGATTCGCATTAGATAAAGATTAGGCACAAGCCAAGCTCAAATAATTGCAGCGGAAGCCCGATTTGATTAGGACCCTGTCGGCCAGGTGTAGGAGGTCGTGTCCTGCCCAGTTGGCAGCATATGTGTGATTTCTTGGTCCATTGAAGCTGGCCGACAGCAGCCGACCAATTGAACAAGGGTCACAAGAGCCTATAAAAGGTATAGTCTAGATCATTGTAGATTATCTCCCCCCAAGGTGGGGCAGGTCATAGATTAGGCTCTTTAATATTCTTTTTGGGAAGGCCAAAGGCCATAGAACATGTACCTTTTTGTACCATATGAAATATACTAAATACACAGTCATCTCTCTCTCTCTCTCTCTCTCTCTCTCTCTCTCTTCTTTGTCTATGTTGATTGTTCTTGCATCAAGAGTTCCTATGCAGTGCTTAGGTGTCACTGAAGCATCAAAATACAGCTTGTTGATATGCAAAAATGCAATGCGCAAAAAAAACACAAACAAACAAACTTTTTTTGGGAGAAAAAAGTGGCATGGTACTGATGACGTGGCAAGATGGCAGCACACCTTACAAGGTTGGAATAATACAACTAGCTTTTGGAAAGCAAAAGATTAAAAGCTTTTTAAATATTAAAAAGAGAAGAGCTTTTATTATTAAAAAGATGCTTTTGGACTATGAGTGAGTTTTAAAGCGCCTTTCCCAAGTGCTTTTGGGCAAGAACTATAAATTCAGCTATTCTCTCATTGTTGAGACATGTAAAAAACACGAGAGAGCTCTCTAGCTCTAAGAACTTGTACTCAAGACGACTCCAATCGGAAAGAGGGTTGGCCCAAGGCTATTTCGACCCCTAGTGTGGTGTCTTCTCTCTCTACTCTCCCTCTTCTGTTTATTTTCAGATTTTCTCAAGGTTTTACGCATGAAGTTGTTTTCTTGAAGATAAGCTCAGTACCTATGCCACAACCCTTCGAAGGCACGTTTCCGTGGTTTCAGAGCGAAAGTTATATCTCTCTCCTACAAGGGATAACAATCTTTACACACCATACTTTTTGCTTTTTCTTCAAGCAATGGGAAGCACTCACCAAAAGTGGAAAGCAAACCCAAGAAGACCCAAGAACCCACATGGTCAAAGAAACTATGAACAATTTGGACACTATTCTCCAAGATCCCAACTTGATGAGAATTTTTGAGCAACTATCTAAGAAGATCGAGCAAATGAAGAAAGGGGATGGGCAACCAACAAAGGAGGATGCGGCTGAAAATCAAAAGTCTTCATCAAAGAGATCTCCCTCAAAGAGATCACCTAGTCCTCCACCTCGTGGAAGAAAAAGGAGCCATTCCAAATCAACCACTCTCATCGTGGGAAAAGTAGACATGGTCGGAAAAGGTCGAAGAGCCCATATTCTTCATCAAGCCTTTCATCTTCCTCATCTTCTTCTTCTTCTTCTTCTTCTTATCCTTCCCCTTCTAGGTCACCCTCTCCATGGCATGGAAAGAAAGAGAAGAAAGGTAAGCACAAAGCTAAGGAGTTCAAAGGAGGAGAAAGGAAGGTGCCGTTTACACCATATGATAGAGCTTATGGTTACACAGACAAAGTCCTAACTTTTATCCGCCAATTTGATATTGCTTTTGGTTCCAAAAACTATTCGGAGTCATCCAAGATTCGCATGGCTAGTTTACATCTTACAGAGACAGTCGATGCATGGTGGGGTGCACTCATGGTTGAGGGGCCCTAAGAGAGGCGTAACTCTCTAGCCTCGGATTCTAAGTGTTTCCCAATACATCGGGAATCCCACCAATCACTGGCTTAGACTTTTCCTTGGACATTTCTTGCTCTCTAGGTTCCTTAGGACGATCCGGACGCTGGGCCGACATGTGCCTCTCTTTGCCACATCCAAAGCATTTCCCTTCCTTGGGATAGACCTCTACTTGCTCATTGGTCAAGTTGTGCTTTTCTTTGTAGGAGTTTGGAATACCCATCGGCTTCATAGGTTGAAACCTTTTCTTGGAGTTCTAATGCTTCTCAAGCACCAAAGACTTTTGATCTCTAATACTTGTTTTTTTATTTGGTTCATCTACCATGTAGACCCCGACAGCAACCAAAGCTGAATGCATTAAATCTTGGATGGTATCAATCGGGCATACATTCACCAAAGCTCAAACGTTGTCATGCAAATCGGCCCCATACTTGCTTAACTTAGACTTCTTAAAAATCTCTTTAAAAGGAGTAATCTTGAGATATGCATCCCAAAGTATCTTGATGTAGTGATCAACTATTCCACCTGTTTCCATCCGCAATCTTTCCCATGCAAGGTGCACATCATCTTCAAACTTCTTAGGTGAAAATTGATCATAAAATTGCTTTTTGAAGTCTTTCCATTTCTTGGGAGATTAAAGTGCGGAACAAGAATGCTCTAGTGTTGTTTGACATGGGAGCCACAGGTAATTTCATTTCTAGAGCTTTCGGAACAGTTGGGTATCAAACCCGAGGAAATGGGACCGGCCTTGCATGCGGGACAAGTGTTTGGCCTTGCATGCGGGACAAGTGTTTGATGGTGATACAGTGGCAGTGGCAGTAACGCATGTCATTGGTAAGTTGAGGATTCATGTCCACGATTATGTGGACTACAAAGATTTCTATATTTCACCTTTGAAGCACTCGGATGTCATCTTGGGGATGCCATGGTTCCATAGAAAGAGTGCTATTATCCACATTCTCGAGAGGACTATTTCTTTTAAGCATAAGAATAAGGATATCACTATTGTAGCAAAGAAGAAGGGAGATACCATCCCTATTGTATCCCATGTATCTATTTCCAAAGCAATAAAGTCTTCCATCTTCACGTATATGATCTTTGTAAAGGATAAGAGTGAAGACTTAGTGAAAGGTTTGAACTCTCTTAAGAGGGAGAGACTACAATTTCTAGAGGGATACAAGGATTGCTTCACGGACGTTATTCCAGGAGAATTGCCTCTTGCGCAATCGGAGGATCATGTGATATAGTTGATTCCAAGGAGTTCACCCCTGAATCGACCTCCTTACTGTGTGAGTGCAGTACAACAACAAGAGATTATGACACAAGTACAGGACTTGCTATCAAAGGGGTTGATATGCCTAGTTATTCACCCCTTTGTATTCTAGTGCTTCTAGTGCAGAAGAAGGATGGCTCATTCCACATATTCATGGATTACAGAGCCTTCAACAAGATTACAATCAAGAAGCGATTTCTATACCGAGGGTTGATGATATATTGGATCGGCTGGAGGGCGCGGCATACTTTAGTCGGATCGACTTAAAGAGTGACTATCGTCAGATTCAGATCCAGCCACATGATATTCACAAGACTACCTTCCGTACCACTTTTGGATTGTATGAGTTGGTGATGCCTTTTGAACTCACAAATGCTCCAGCTACCTTCAATCGCATGATGGATCGAATCTTTAGACCACATCGGAAGTATGCAAGCACTTTCTTTGATGACATCATTGTGTTTTCACAAAACCGAAGAAGAACACAGAAAGCATTTAGCTAAGGTATTTCAAGAGTTGCAAGAGCACAAGTTGTTCATCAATGAAAAGAAGAGTGAGTTTTTCTTAGAAAAAATACATTATCTTGGACGTACAGTGTCTAAGAAAGGAGTGCGGATGGATCCAACAAAGCTTGAGGCCATCAAGAATTGGCCAAAATTGGAATCCGTACATAAGGTGCGCAATTTCTTAGGATTATGCTCCTATTAGAGAAGGTTCATTAGAAACTTTGCCACCATTGTTGCTCCATTGCATGATCTAACCAAGATGAAAGTAGTGTTCAAATGGGGTCAGCGTCAAAGACATGCCTTAAACCTATTGAAGGAGAAGCTTACTACTAGACTGGTATTGGATTTTCCAGACCTAGTGAAACCTTTTGTGGTGGAATGTGATACAAGTGGGAATTGCATAGAGACAGTTTTGCAACAAGAAGGGCACGTGCTTGCCTTTGAGATCCGAAGGTTGCAACATGCCGAGAAACACTTGCAAGTTTACAAGGAAGAACTTCTAGCCGTGATTCATGCTCTTACTTCATGGAAGCATTATTTGCTTGGGGCTGAATCATGGTGGTGAAGACGGATCATCAAAGTTTCAGATATTTTCTGGCCCAAACTAAGCTTTCCCATAAGCATATGAGGTGGGCAAGCTTTTTAACCATGTTTCATTTCCAGATTATCCATTCACCCGGAATGAAGAAAAGAGAACAGGAGAAGACGAGCAAGCGAGAAGAAAAGAAAGGAAGAAGAAGAGTAGAGAAGAAGAGAACGAAGGAAGGAGTAGAGGTGAAAGAAGTAGCAGAAGATGGAAAAAGGAAGGAGGGAGGTAGGAGAAGAAGAGGGAAGGAAGGTGATGAGGATATGGAAGAAAAACCAAAATAAAAAAATCCCAAAAAAATCGCCCGGCGGAGGGGGGAGAGGGGGGGGGGGGGGGGGGGGGGGGGGACGAAACCTAAATTTGAGCGAAACTGCCGTACTTGAGAGGTTTCGATGTTTTGTTTCGAAAGCTAGAAGCAAGTTTTTTTGTTACTATGGTCCAATGTCACATGCGGAAGCTCTGGGAGTCTTCTTTCATGTCTTCATCTGGGACTAAATCAGTGTTTAGCCTTGCTGAACTTGATGCTCTAATACCAATGTCACATGTACAAGCTCTAGGAGTCTTCTTTCAACCCTAAACACCACCCTAAAACAGCTTGATGCAAAACGCAAGCAAGAGAGATGAAGAGAAGAGAGAGAGAGAGCTGAGTTCTAGTATATTCATTTAGTACAAAAAGGTGTAAATTCATGGCAAGCCTTTGGCTGCCCCATCAAAAGGTAGCAATACCTAATCTACATCCTATTTAGGGACCCTACACCCTAGAGGACAGAGTGAATCAACTAATGAGCAAGTCATGCCTTATATAGGCCCTTGAATCCCTTATGGAGTCGCCGACCTACTGTCAGCTAGGTCTTGGACAAATATTTCATTAAATGCTGCAGCCTACAAACACTAGCCAACAGCCTCCTATGCCCTCGAATAGGTACTCCTACCCATACTAGCAACACAAGCTCCAAAATCTAGTTCTGATCTTGTCTTTATCTATTGCCCTTCAAGGATCAGCCCTAGGATCAGCATGTACATGTGCATGCACATGACACATTGCCTATCATAGAGAGTTGGATTCCATGAGAGATCATGTGCATGATGAGGATTTTGGTGGGATGATGTGGAAGCTAGAGGATTTCTTCAACCAAAGCAGATTGTCTTTCTTAAGGAAAGAAGGGGATCGCATGGCAAGGTTACTAGAAAGTACCTTGTCAAGTTCAAGAATTATTTGGCTTTGGATGCCAAGTGGGTGGATGAGAACTTCTTTGCACAGTATCCACAAGTTTTACAAGCATATCAAGAAGCTTTTCAATTAAGGACAACTAATTAAAAACCGAGGGGATGTCACTGGCCTTTGTATTTTGACATCCAAGGAACCAAAAACAAAGGAAAATGCTCAAGGTTTATATTCCACTGTATTGAGTATTCTAGAACTTAAGTGTTTTTATCCAAGTTGTATCCAAAAGAGCAACTCTGAGATTGAACGACATTAAATCTTCTGTATAAGAGTCATGGGACTAGCCATCTCATGAAGGCATTCTTTATCAGTGAAGGAAATCAGAACTGAGTACATGGATATAAATATTGTTAGTCTACCACAGTCAGACAGTGACATGGGCAGTTGGACTACAATAGAAACTAGTGTAAAAATCAAGAAATTGGTGTCAAAACCAAGGAATTGTTTGTGCATTCATTTGTTCATTTGATTTATGCTCGTGAGCATATCTGTGTAAGTGTGCGAGGGTAAGGGACACCCAGTTAAACCCAAGGACGAGCATGTGTGCATGTGTTTGTGTCTTCTAACATATAACAAGTGCATGTTGATCTTGACAGAAAGAGAATCATGCTGAGAAATTCCTGCCTGAGGTAGACTCTAGAGGTGCAAGGGGTGGGTGTATCTACCAGAGGGGTCACTTTATGTGAAGGGTGAAAACCATGAGGGCAAGATGCTCCCCAAAGCAGAGGACATTCCATGTCTCAAGAGCCAGAGAGAGAAGAGAGAGAAGCATAGAAAAGCAAGACCTAACAGTTAGGACAGAACGCACACCAAAAAGAAAAAGAGAATGTCAAGACCTAACAGTTGGAGGATGTCACCGAAGCATCAATATACAAGACGCTAATATGCAAAGGCATAACGCACACCAAAAAAGAAAAAGAGAAAAAATGGAGATTTATTTTTATTCTTTCTAAGATGAAAAAATTTGGGAAAAAAGTGACGTGGCACTAATACGTGGCAAGATAGTGACGCACGGTCATCTTACAGGCTTGGAATGATGCAACTAGCTTTTGGAAAGCAAAAGATTAAAAACTAAAACAAGAAGCTTTTATTATTAAAAAGATACTTTTTGGTCTATAAGTGAGTTTTAAAGCACTTTTCTGAAGTGCTTTTGGGCAAGAACTGTAAATTCAGCTATTCTCTCATTGTTGAGACGTGTAAAAAGACAAGAGAGCCTGCATCATTTTTAGCCTTTTGTGAAGGCAGTACTGATCAGCCTTTGGCTGAAAATTGTGTTTGGCTTTTCCCTTGCCCTTGTCTTGGGCAACAAAGGCCCCATCACCACGCATGCTAGAAGACTTGTTCTTCCGATTCTACTCCTCCTATAGCAACAAACCAACCAACTCTTCAAACAAGATTGGCTCAGGGTTACCCCGCATAGATAGAGTGAGCGATGTGTGGAAATTCGAGTAGGTTTCTGGCAAAGATGATAAGGTCCTGGAAACCAACTCCTTTTCGAAAATGACCTCATCAATGTTGAGTAGACGCTCCCAAAGATCCTGGATCTTCGTAAGATGATCAACCATACTATCACCTTCATTCTTGTCCAAGTTCTCAAGCTCTTTCTCGAGAAATGCAACCCTGGCCTCATTTTTTGCCTGATACATGGTTTCAAGTACATCCCAAGCTCGCCGTGAGGCTTGCAAAACCGAATATGCGGTATGATTAATCGCTTTACCGACAAAGTAATCAAAGCCATCGCTTGGGCATCTCGAGTATCCCATCTTTTCTGCTCCTGTGAGGGAGGAGTGGGTATTGCTGCTTGTTGAGTACCACGGCCAGGCATGTTAGGTGCTATGTCAACAGGGCATACATCTTCACCTGACACAACCCCATAATCCTTTGGCCACAAGAAGGTTTCGGACAATGAAACTACAGAGAGAGTAATTACTGCCATCCAATTTGTCCTCTTGGGACAAAATCCCAACTATATCAGTCGTATTTCCAACCATTTGCTCAAATCTCTTCACCAAGAGATATGCAAACACGTGCAACCAAATATGCTATAAAAAGCTCCTGCAAGCAAAATCCAAAATGCCAAGCAACCACAATGTCCTATGCAAATGTTTTGCCCCAAATTTCAAGCTGCAATGCTGAAAATCCTCAAATTTTTGAGCACCAATGGGCTAATTTATGTTTCAATTGCACATAATTGACAAAACCCCAAAAAATCTGTGTACCAATGGGCTTCAATTTTGCGATTAAGCAATGAGTTCACAAAAGCCCCAATTTTTTTGTCCCCCTCGTAAATGCAATTGTGCAAATTCTTAAAAATCTCAAATTTTTCTTGAATCCTGAACCCTAATGCTACCTTGCACTTTTGCCTACACTTGAATCTTACAATGAAGCAATGAATTCACAAAAGCCCTTAGATCCGACGAAAAATTTATTTACCTGAGTAGTTGGAACCCTGAATTTTCAGGTTTTGGTAGGCTCCGGACCCCTCTCCCCAGTGCTGCTGCTGCTGCTGCTGTTGGGTGGATGCGTCAGGCTACCAGCTGAGAGAGAGCAAGAGCTGGGTAGAATTGGAGCAGGCGGGCTCCACTTGTGGCAAGCAAGAACTGGCTAGTACTAGAGCACGCGAGAATGGGAGCTGCAGGTGGACAGAACAGGCGAGTAGGCCCTATCACCTTGACGGCGGCTTGCTGCCGGCGTGGCAACGAGTGAAGCAAGCGACAGGGCAGGCCGGTGCAAAGACAACCGGAGTGCAACGGCAACGGGGCAAGGCGGCGCGAAGACCACCGGGCGGCAACGAATTTGGCACAGCTGGCGTGAAGACCACCGGACGGAGCCGCTACGGCGACGGAATTTGGACCAAATTTTTGCCAATTCGTGGGCCTTGCCACGTAAGCCGCAAGTGCAGCTGAGCGTCGCCTGCACCGCCTCTTGTAATGCGAGCCCCGCTACTGGGCGGGGCGCCCAATTCGGTGGCCATGCAAGGCGGAGGAGGGCCAACCGGGCGGGGCAGAGGCGGCAAGGGAGAAGGCCGGATGGGGTCGCCTTAACACAGTGCCGGCTGGACTGTGCAGACGGAGGCGCACAGTGCAGACGGAAGGCCCGAGCGTCGGACGGACTGCGCAGGCGACGGAAAAACGCAGGAACCTCGCCAAAAGTCGGGCGCCAAAAACTGCACAGCCAGAGGGAAGCAACCCAGCTCTGATACCACTGTTGGGGGTTAGGGTGTCAGAGAAACAAAGACACACACAAAGATGCTCCACACATCTTTGTATCTCATCTACTTTCAGTAGCGATATCCATCTCTCACTCACTTGAGAGCTTGCTGCTGTGTACCATCTTTGTGTGTGTGTGTCTTTGTTTCTCTGAAACCCTAACCCCCAACACATGTGCCTATATATGAATGTGTCTGAGCCCTCTTGTGCACATAAGCATCATCATCGTGATTATTGGAAACTTCATCACCCATGGCGTCCTCTTGCAGGCTGTTGTACAGCTGAATCTGTTACAACCAAACCTATATCAGTTTTACTGTTAAAAACAGCCTTCCTATGGCCTCCATCATCATCATGGCCATGTGAGGAGCGGAGACTACTGGCTATACCCACCGTACCATGCGTACCGGATGTACTATGAGTACCTGTATATGTTGTACCTGCAAGTACCACGCGAAGCCGTTGATAGGCTTTTTTCCAGTCAAGTAGAAGGCATCAGCATATGAACATTGTGCTCCGCTTGGATGGCAAGAAGGCATGGCATGGCAGGATGATGAGCTTGTACGAGGCGTGGAATGCAAAGGCCGGTGTGAACACCTCCTATTGGGAAAGATCTCGATGCACAAGGGAGAACACGATTGGAAAGTTTGAGAGGAGGGCGATGATCTTACTTTTGACGCCCAGAAGCCATGCTGGCCGTGTATTGCGGAGGGAAGCCGCCCTTGTGTTGCCATGGAACGTTGTGGGGAGTGAAGGGGAAGATGCAAGGCTGGGCATAAGGCGCACAGAAGCACAGCATAAGGTGGATGATTGCAGTAACAAGGAGGGGCATGGTGTGAAGCAAGAAGAAGACAAGAGGCGAGTTGCTTAAGGGGAGAGCTTTCTGGAGACAGCTAGAGGGAGAGTTTGCTGTGGGTTTGGTTCAACAGAAGTTAAGCTACAAGGTCTGGTGTCAGAACACGCAGAGGGAAGGTGACAGGAAGGTGTTTGGAGCCATGCGTTGTGTGGCGGCTACCAAAGCATGCAGTAAGCAAGGAGTTGAGGAGGAGGCATGTAAGTTACTACAGGCCAGGAGGAGTAAAAAAACAAGGAGAATGGGGTGCTTGAGAGCAGCAGGAGCCTGTATGTCAGGCTGAACTGTGATGAGTATGCCGAAGGAAGCTCTCAGGAGGCAATTGTGCTTGTTTCAATGGAAGAGGCAGCTTGTGAAAGGGAGACGTGCTGCTGAGGCGGAAAAGCGGGCTGTGGCCTGTGTGTTGGAACTTGGGTTTGAAGTGAAAAGAGAACAAGCTGGAGCAAACGTGGGCTGCCAGGAAGAAGAAGGAAAAGTTAATGGTTGGATGTCATTTCTTAGGGGAAACGAAACAGAGAGCATCTGTTGAGTGCTGGCTAGGAGACGACCCATTGACTGTGAGAGCTTGCTCCGTGGTAGCTGTCAAGTATGCACAATTAAAGGGAGTGCGAATCACAGGTTGGCGATGCTTGTCCAGGCCCGAGGAAGGAGTTGCAGCCGCTTTGAAGGAACCATGTTCGTGAACTTCAAATATTGGTGGTCTTTCGCTGCTACTCAGTGCAGGGGTGCTGAAGGAGTATAGGCTGCTTCCTCTGAGACAGGCAGCTTGGGACCTTGGTTCTGCAGAGGCCGCCAGAATTGTCTTCATGGAGAGTTTGCTGCTGGCCGTGAGATGTTTGGAATCGTGGTCTTTTGCTGTGTTTTCTGAGAGCTGGTTGAAGCACCCCTTCTCATCATCAAGCCTGGCCATGCTGAGTGTTTGATGGTGAATGCATGTATTTGATATATGAGCACATGTCATGTTGGATACAAAGAGTTCTTCTTGTAGCATCCAAATTTAATGAAGTCCGGGGCTGCTCCAATCAGTTTTGTCTTCTCATTGTGGTCAATCATGTCTTTGAACTTGTTGGAGATCTTGTGGTATGCTTTGTTGTAACTTGTGGATGTGATGTTTCATTCTTGAGTGTTGGGTTTAGGATGAGTCTATCCTTTGGTTTTGTCTGGGTTGTTGGATGTTAGTTTGGTGAGAGCTTCACGGTGGAGCGTTGGGACGGAGCTATAGAGGTGGTCTACCCCTGGTGCTTCATTTGTTTGGGGCTTCCTACTGATTTTCGTAGATGTTGATTCCCGAGTGTGTTGATCGTTGATGGTGGATCAGTTATGATGGGACTGTTGGGTGGGTGTAGAGCGCTGTGGTGTTCTGATCAACGTGATAGAGGAGCTATAGAGTGGCAGTGTGAGCTCTACCACTAAAACTTATCACTGTCAATCCAACTGTACCTGCAGTACCGTGTGTTTCCCCTTTACAATCTACACTGTGTACATGCTGGATTGTACTTGTTGTACTTGATGATTGTACATGACTGTAAATGTTGATGCTGACTGATATGGCACTTGTGCGGATATTGCTTTGGCCGTTTCCCCAGGGACTGTTTCCACACCTCTCGGGTGGACTGCCGTGGCTCTTTGGCTCAAGGCCGAGTGGTCTAAATCATGCTATGCACTAGGTGGAGTTTCCTGCTACTACCATCAAAACTGAGGACGTGTGGAGATCTTAGCTGCCATCTCCAAGCCGTCGCCTCTACCTCTACACAGTATACCATGTGAGCGTGGCGATTCACATGAGCTCACAGGAATTCATGGACATGTGATATTTTTGGAACATTGTACTTGTGAACTGGATAACTTGGTGCTAGACACATGAAGCACCCCCATAGCTTGTAACAGCAAATAAATACTCCTTGGTAATATGACAAATTAATGTAGTGTCCAGTATTTTAAGTGTGCATGTTATTTTAAGTGGACAAATTGTGCGCCTTTATTTTTTTCAAGTGTTTAACGATCTTTAACCACATTAATAGTCGTGTGTGAACCCCGGATTAGTTACATTAGTATCAGAGCACAACTTTCCTTTTAACTAAGGAAAACGGTTCTGATTGGGGAATCACTAGGCTATTAGTGTGGTTAAGCCAAAGGCCAATCAATCCACTAGCCAAGCATCTACCAGATTTTCGGAGAGTTTGACGGACGATTTGGGAGATTTTTTCTCGCAGGTCAGCTAATTGTGCAAGTTTTGCACAAACCCTGTTAAGAACCATACGGCTACTTGCTTGTGAAAGAGGTGGAAATCCAGCTTTAGACCTCAAGAACATTTGGCTTCGCCAAGAGGACCTCCACTTTGTATTCAAGGACAAGGAAAATTCAACTCCAACAAACACAAAAAACTAAGTACACTTTGAGCACTGTAAGATTGTAGTATTTGTTATCTTTCTTCTGAAGTCTGCAAGACTATTGCATCGGCTATGTCCATCCTTACCCTTCTTACTTTGTGAAGACAATGTGAAATGTTTTCTTGCAGATTGTTATGAGAATCTGGAACTTGAGCCCACCTCTCCACCAACATACTTTTGGCCAACTTGGTGTGCTAGTGGTAAGAGTTTTGGATTTGGTTTGGCACTAGACTCAAGTGGTATTAATCCCAGAGTTCATGTGGATCGAAGCAAGTATTGCTAGTAGAGCCTTGGCGACTTTACTGTTCACTTAGTACTCTCTAGATCTATGTTGACTAGGCTCAGTGGTACGATTCCTAGAACCTAGGTAATGAGTCACAAGTGGTACACTTCCCAGTGCTCATTAGGACTTGGTCGTCCCGTGTTTTGTGGATGTTGAGGACTCTTGGATTATCGAGGACTAGATGGTCTTAGACTTCTGGATTTTACATGAAGATATGGTTTTGGACTTCTGGATTATGTGGCTCCTCTTACAATTCAAGACAACTGCTTAGAAGAGGGGGATGATGTCCCCATTTTCGGGATTTACATGCATTTATCACTATACATTCATGGACTTTTGGACAAGGTTTGGGAATGGGAGGTTATCAACGATTGGGTTCCCGGCACTTTGGCATACTTGTGGACGCCCAAGAACAGATTCTGGCTTTGAATTACGGAGGGTGTGTGCCTGATGCGTCCTTGGAGTGACAAGATGAACACGTGTGGAAAACAATTCTAAGACATGTTATTTTTGTGAGTTCACATCTTTATTAAAAGATGTGGATAAATTTATTGTAGAAGGCAGAGCTATTCATTGTTTTGGACGCCCAGGGTCCTTGGACATTACACATACACTATGGATTTAACCTTAGCCTTGTATTTTTGGGACGAAATGAAATCAAGAAAGCAATAGCGAAGAGTAACAGCATGTGCATGTGTCAGCCCTCTTGTGCACATGAGCATCACCACAGCATCCTCCTGCAAGTTGTTGTACAGCTGAATCTGTTGTTGTGCGACCAAACACTAATCCTAGCTATGGACTCATACGGACTTGTATGGGTTGTTCCATGCATGGACTGTACGGAATGGATAGAAACCCTAAAACTGCATTCAGCAACCTTTTTGTACCACATTAAATATGGAAAACCCTGACACCAATTATCTCTCTCTTCGTCTCTCTCCTCTATCTTAATCATGTTTTAAAACAGCATCTTGTTCATAATCAAGCTTAGGGCTGTGGATCAGTACACGTGCAAGCAACACCTAAGCACAAGGGGATAGTAGCATTAGAGACATGGCTCCACGTGCAAAGTCCTTGGTGTCCCATATTACCAGAACACACCCATCGGATGTAAGCACGGAGTAGTCTCAAGGCCTCGAGTCGAGGTCTGAGGAGCTCTCTCTCAAAATGACTCATGAAGTCAGTTTGAGAGAGAAAGAGAGAGAGCAATAATCAAAGAAGTGAGAGTGCAGAGATAATGATGAAATTAAAAGAGTAATTAGACTGTGCATCATGTTGTGTTTCTATTGTACCATCTGCACCATGTGTACCTATTGCATTGTACTTATTATACTTGATGATTATACATGATTGTACCTAATAATGCTGATGTGGCAGTTGTGCAGATATTGCTCTGGAGCTATTTCCACACCTCAGGTGGACCGCCGTGGCTCTTTGGCTCCAGGCTGGGTGGTCTAATTCATGCTACGTGCGAGGTGGAGTTCCTGCTACCATCAGAACCAAGGACGTGTGGGGGTTTTCTTTGTCGCCCGTACCTCTATAGTACCATGTGAGAGTGTGGAGATTGAAGACAGGCTTCTATGCTTTTATGGATTCCATGAGTTCACAGGTATCCATGGACATGTAACATCTTTTGGGATATTGTACTTGAAAACTGGATAAGCACTCATTGGAGCACCCCCATAGCTTGTAACAGATAAATACACCTTGGTAATATGACATAAATTCCAAGGGGGGGTTCCAAGGGGGGGCTGGACCAATCTGATCCTAGTGTAGTGTCCAGTAAAGTGCTAAGTGGATAAATTGTGTGCCTTTATTTTAAGTGATTAATCGCAGTAATAGTCATGTGTGAACCCCCAGATTAGTTACAAGAGAAATGCATGAAAATGTAAGAATCTAATCAAGAAGTTGGAAAAATTGCATGATTACAAATTTCTCTTGCAATAGAATGGCTGGCAGTAGTCAAAGCACATAAATGCTTTGCTCAGCAACAATGAGGCCAAAGGGAGCATAGACCCACGGTGTGGGCTTGTGATTTGGGGAGGGGAGGTCCCGAGTTCAAATCCTGACAGGCTGGGCCGTTGGTATTGCGGTTGCTTTGTGGTCACGAGTTGTAACACCCTCAGGCAGGAAGACCAAGCCGCCTCCAAGCCAATACCAAATTGTGACTGCATAAGGATCTACTCAAGGGGAAAATAAAGTGCCTCATTAACGAGTGTGGTGCACGCATAACAATTTAACTAATTACAGCAGAGACCTCGCCCATATGTTGTAGTCGAGGGCAAATACCTTTGGGTGTAAAGGAGGCCGGGTATTCTATTAGTTTAGTTTATAGAACTTGTGGAAAAAAGATTTAGACCCTGCAGCTTTACTTACACTTGCTCTACTGACCCAGCATTGGAGGGAAGTCAGAGATCAAGTGAGTCCAAATCATGAGGGCTGCAAGGGAGCACAGTCCCCCGTGGGGCTTGATTCATAGATGGTAGACCCCGGTCCTATAAGCACGCTACCCCAAATGCCATAACGGTCACTGCAAACATGGCATAAGGCATCCCATTCTCCACACACAGCATCAGCTCGGAGTTTAACACCCTACCTAGAAGTCTATATTTCAGTCTTAAATCTGTGTCAATAGCCAGCTAGACAAGAAACCAAAGTGGTTACCAGCAGTAAGGAATATAAGAGTTCCATCTTCTGCAGGTTTCTTCGAGCCTGAAACAGGTGCCTGCTCAATAAATGTGAACATCAATGAACCCTTTCTTTACTTGCTGGAGGCTTACAACGAGACACTCCACCACTGTTGACAAACAAGACAAGCGTAAACATGTGAGGTTATAGCAGTACTGTCTACCTCCAGAAATAGAGCACCAGTAGCTTTCACAAGATCAAATATTGCTTTGGAAGTTCCACCATCCACTGTTGACACATCCACATACCTGCATGGTACGTGACCAAAAAAACAAACCTTAGCGGAAAAAATTGTAAAGTCGAGACTTCATAAGAGTAAGATAACAAACATACTTTTTCCTCAAGTCAACAAGACTGCTATGGAATTAAAGTTGAGAATTCTACATCTTGACAGGGCTGTGAGTAGCAAAAAATGGAGTTTAAATGACTAAATATTAAAGCTTGCAGCTTGCAAGCTACAAAAGAGACTACTAGCACTAAGGACTCCTACAAGAGCCGATAAATAAGACCAATATGAGTGTACCCAATGCCTTGCATTAATGAGTTCTTTTACCAGCTTCAAAGAGTTGCCTATATTTTGAAGATAGATATCGAGTACCCATTCCGTCTAAGGATGAACCTAAAACAACACTTACTACTCAATAAACACTTTGGGTTTGAAGTGACATTATTTGTGTTTGACTAGCATGCTACCCACTTTTATGAATGATGGGTTAAGGCCATTTTGAGTAAAATGTGTGACTATACTTTGAATGATATTTTTTATGTATAGTAGATCTAAGGAGTAGCATATTGAACATATGAGAAAGGTGTTACAGACACGTAAAAATCGTTACCTCAATGTAACTTATTTGAAAAAGAAGAGAAGTATTTAGGAAATCCAAGGAAGAAATCCAGGGAAAGCATCTCCATAAGTGATTTCTTTAAGAAAAAAGTATCTGGGACATAAATTAGGCCTCACAACATGGGCTGATTCTTATACTAAATCCTAACCATAACCCTAACTAGTGGCTTAGCACTAACCCTGGCCGTAAATGATAGCCTAATATGGGCCATGGCGCATGCATCCAACGACTAAGGATGATGCATGTGACACCCCCTCCCAGCTTGGAACAATCGAGAGAATGACAGCACCCTGATGCTCCATATGGATTTAGACTCTTGCAATTCAATCTAGTTTTAGTTCTATCTACTATGAAGAACTAGTTGTTGGATTCAGCAAAAATCTCGTCAATCAAAATTGTCTCATGTGCATCTTGATGAAGGTCTATGTTACACAGTACACCCATACTTGTTCCCAGCCAGTAAAATGGGTACTATATGAGTTTTGTCCAACTCATCCTCATGTTAGGTCATCCCATGTGCACTTCCTCAACCATCATGGAAGGTGATGACACCATATCTCCTGTTAAAACCACTAAATAGACTGAAGGCTAACCTTCATACACCTAATCTGAAACTTTGCATATTGCTGCAACTTTTAGGCTGAAAACCAACTCATCCACCACAGTTGGAGACCTTGCTGGTGTTGCCACTAAATCTGAGTTACTAGTCACCTCCTCTTGTTCAATCATTGGTTCAAACTCTCCAAATCTTCAGTACCTTAAAAATCTCCCTCTTTTAGAGAAAACCCCTGCTATTGAGCTCTAGCCCTTAGTGAAAAACATCCTAGGTCATCTCTTCCATTCTAGCTATATCTGCAAACTTGGCTCTTGTTGTTAAGTGCTGAGGGTCTAAACTACTGATCTGTATCATGTACAAAAAAGAAGTGTTACAATTGAATCTCTGGTACAAAAGATGACAAGAAATGAAGACATCAAATCACAGCCCAAACATCTCCTGGCCAGCCAAGGCTCTTAAGAGAAACGAGCTGTAGAAAGACTAGCGCTGAGGAATGCAGATGATTAGATGTGCTGAGGGATGACACGTGGACATCCGGTGTCTGTATTCTTTGATAAAGGAGCCTCAGAGGACATCATCTAGGACAATGTGGTTAAACAGTTGAAGCTGCATACGACAAAGGACACCAGGGGAGTAGTCTTAGCCACTGCCATGAGAGGCAAGCAGAAGAAGTCAAAGCAGTTTCAGGTTGCTCAAACATTGGAGGATGCTCCGCTAGCTTTTGGGGATTTTCTATGATAATCGTTCTTTCAAAGTGACACCATTGAATCAAGTGGCTGTTATTCTAGGCCAACCATGGTTGTATGATCATGCAAGTGTCAAGGAGCATAGTTGACATTCCAGGACAATTCTGGCCAACACTTGGAGATTGTTAGGGAAGCTTTGCAGTCTCACTCCGGACACATTGTAGTGATATCTGCCTTTCAGATGAGGTGGGCGATACGCAAGGGTGGTCAAGCATGTTTGTTGTGTGTTTAAGCTATGAAATCGGACGAGTTGGGAGATTCGGCGGCAGACAGGCAGTGCATTATTCTGGATGAGCATGGACATCTCTTTGGTTCCAATATGCCCAAGCAACTACCTCTATCCTGGCCCGAGCACCACCATATCAGTGCACCGTCCTAAGCAGCTAAGCTGAAAGAGCTTAAGCAATAGTTGGACGAGATGTTGTCCAAAGGGTTGGTCCGTACAAGCTCCTCGCCTTTTGAAGCTCTAATACTCTTGGTCAAGAAGGATGGGTGTATGCATTTGTGTGTGGACTACTGGACGATGAACAAGCTCACCGTCAAAAACAAGTTCCCACCACCTCGCATTGCTGACTCAATGGATCAGCTTGCCGGGGTGAAGTGGTTTAGTAAGCTAGATCAAAGATCCACATACTATCACATTCGCATACATCTAGATGATATTCTAAAGACAGCTTTCCGGACTATGCTAGGATTAGTAAAGTTCCTTGTGATGCCATATGGGTTGATAAACACCCCAACTACCTTCAACAAGATGACATCCCGGACTTTTCAGCCTTTTCTCGAGATATTTATCTCTTCTTTGACGATATCTTGGTCTATAGTGGGACCAAAGATGAGCATGGGAAGCATGCGGAGACTATAACCAGAAAGGCAACTGTAACACAGAAATCTTATCAATCATGAAAAACTGAAAATACACATTAGCATGCCAGATAAAAGAAGATGACAACTCTGCATAGTACACCACACTAGGGGCCAGAAGATGGCTGAACCCTCCCCCCCCCCCCTCTTTATGGTTAGATTACCAAAAAGGAGTCTGCTTCCAAATACAACTTCACGGGTGCCCAAGGATTCTCCACTGGCTAGCACCTATCTCTTCCAATACAATATGAAAGCAAAACAAAAACATTTGCAGAATTTGTTGACGATCCTCAACACAAGAGGGCACTTCCGGCATCAAGCACATGCAAGACAACTATGGACAGCCCATAGCACTCCCACATCAGCCCGGAACAACCTTGCATCTTCACCTTCCTCCTGTATGCCTCACAAAACGAGTCGACCAGCCTTGAAGGGCTATTTACAGTAGTCGACCAGCCCTCAGTAGTCACAAGCCATACACAAATCTAGAAGTCTCCGATCAATAGAGAACCTGTCCCCATGAATCGATCAGCTTTTCTCTCCCGTTTTATGACCTGTCCAGCCACTTTTTAAGGCTGTAAAACTGACGGCCAGTGACAGGGAGCATCTAGAAGGAGTCGGCCAGCATCTCCCATACACCAGGTGGGTTTTTGTCGTGGTAGATGGCTGAAAACAACCTGTAGAACCAATCGACCAGCTCCCATTCACCAGAAAAGCATGCGCCTACAACAAATCTGGAGTGTTCCCCCAGTAATATAGACTCCCCGCTGAAAATAGCTCAATCGTGTGCTTTACTTGTCCATAAGGAGGCGCCTACAAGAGTTTGGTACAAATCAGGTACGATGCCCACCTTATGGCTACCGCATGTATTAAATATGTCCTGTCCAGTGTGTAAACATATAAGTTGTCCGCAAAACACATGTAGACCACCTGTCCGTCCCAAACAAGTGTGCACGTACACGTCCACAGGGTGCCCAAGCGTCCCCAGCCCCATGGACAACATAGGCAAAAATCTCAGGCATTGTCCAGGCAAAGAAGGCAAGTCATCCAAAGGTAAAATCAAAGTCATGCA
The DNA here is from genome assembly GCF_041138505.1 of Cibotium barometz. Classification (NCBI taxonomy): domain Eukaryota; kingdom Viridiplantae; phylum Streptophyta; class Polypodiopsida; order Cyatheales; family Cibotiaceae; genus Cibotium; species Cibotium barometz. The sequence goes on along the minus strand of NC_141063.1, from coordinate 23,104,387 downwards.
CACAGGAGTGTAGCTAGACTAGAAGAAACACCCATCTGCTCAGTTGTATCAACTAAAATGTCCAGGGCTCATAATCCTTTCGCAACCTTCCCAGAACTTAAATACAGAAAATCTCCAAGATAGCTAGTCACAGGGAATCACATCATGTCAAGCTCCATAAGCCATACATGTACACCATGTCAGGCCCCACAAGCCACATGTACTATCATGTCGGGCTCCATGAGCCATACATGTACTGTCATGTCGGGCTCCATATGCCACACAAACACACCATGTCAAGCTCCACCAACCATACATGTATGTCATGTCAAGCTCCATATGCCACACATGAGCAGTAGACAAACAGAAGCTGTGAGGAATTTTGTGACGTTCCCCCCGGCTTCTAAGCAATTGACCGCAACTGAAAAGCTTCCAAGTAGGCCTTCAGAAGCTCCGGATAATCCGCAAAATAATCCTCGTCCATTTATTTTGCATCCATAGCCGAATAGTTTTTAAACTTCACAAGATACCTGCGTACTAGCTTGCCACCTACATGCTTACGCTCTTTAACTATCTGCTCAGGTTGCAATACCTCCTCAAGTTCAGCCACTTATGGTGGATCCTCCAAAACTGGTTCCATAGGAGGTGGTCCCACATATGGCCTCAACAAGCTGACATGAAATGCATTGTGTGTTTTCCAATGATCAGGCAATACTAATTTATATGCCACTTCATTTATCTTCTACAAGATCTGGAATGGCCCATAATACCTGTTTGAAAGCTTAGGAAACCGGCCTTCTTTGCCTGGCCGCTTTCGAAGGCGTGCTTTCTCAAACTTAAGTAATACCCAATCACCTTCTTTGAACATAACCTCTCGCCTGTGCTTGTCAGCTGCCTTTTTCTGCTTAGCTTTAGATCTTTCTATGGCTATCCGAACCTGTGCAAACGCAGTATCCAAATCTCGGACATACTCATCTGCTGCAAAGATTTCATCTTTTGTTCGTAAGATAGGTGGAAGCACCGCCTTGCCATAGACTATCTCAAACGGAGCCTTATTTGTTGAAGAATGCAAAGTGTTATTGTCCACAAACTCAGCCAATGGCAAATACTTTTCCCAATCAAACTTCTGCTCATATACATAACACTTGAGCAAGTTAAGTACGGTTGAATTTGCAATTTCACTCTGACCATCTGTTTGAGGATAATAGGCTGATAAAAAACTCAACTTTATACCCATGTTATCAAACAATGCCCACAAAAATAAACTGGTCGTCCGAGGATCTCTATCCCCCACAATAGACTTGGGCATGCCATGACGCCCGAAAATCTGAGCCAAGAATAACTTTGCCATGTGCTCTGGCTTGATTGTCTTCCTCACAAGAATGAAATGTGCCTGTTTGCTACAACGATCAATGATAGTCCATATGGCATCATTACCATGTGCCGATCTCGGCAAATCCATAATGAAATCCATGGCAATGCTTTCCCATGGTTCTTGTAGAATGGGTAAGGACTGAAGCAAACCAGGTGTTTTGTGTCTGTCAAACTTCAGCTTTTGAGACACCAGGCATTCACGAACATAAATCTCAATATCCCTGCGTAGAGTTGGCCAAAAGAAATATCTTTCCAAAGCCTGTGCAGTAGCCAGAATACCACGATGACCTGCATATGGAGGAGCATGACACTCTTCCATAACCTTTGGCACAATTCGTGGACTACACAAATACGGTTTTGCATCATCAAAAAACCATCTCGAATTGAATAAGATGGGACAGCAATACCATCATTCAAATCAGCCCAAATAAGCTAATAATCTATGTCCAAGCATACATATCCCACATCGCTAACAAGTCCTGATGATAAGCGGTAATCACTACATGCACTTGAGGCCTGCGGAGAAAGCATCCGCTACCAAATTCTTCTTGCCTGGAGTATGCAAAATCTGAAAATGGAACATGGACAAGAAATTTGCCCACCTTAGATGCTTTTCTGAGAGTTTAGACTATGTGAGAAAGTGTTGTAAACTCTGATGATCTGTTTTAACCATAAATTCAACCCCAAAAGATAATGCTTCCATGTTTGAAGGGCATGAATAACGGCCAACAACTCTTTCTCATAGACCTGCAAATATAATTCTACATGTTGTAGGCTGCGGCTTTCAAAAGCCACACATGTCCCTCTTGGTTTAAAACAGCCCCCAAACAATCTCCACATGCATCACACTCGACCACAAAAGGTCTATGCACATCTAGAATAATAAGGACAGGCCCTGAGATGATAGCGTCCTTCAACTTTTGGAAAGCTGTCCTTTCTGAATCTGACCAACGGAATGCAACTTTCTTCTTCGTCAAATCATGCAACGGAGAAGCCAAGAAAGCAAAGTGTCAAATAAATCGACGATAATAAGAGCATAAACTAATGAAGCTCCTAACTCGATGAACATTCTGAAGCTCTTGCCAGTCCTTAATGGTTTGAATCTTTGCAGAATCCATGCGTACACCATCTTTTGAAACAATGTGCCCCAAATAATGGATCTCTGACAAAAAGAATTCACTCTTCTTTCCATTGATGAAAAGCTTGTGTTTCTTGAGCTCTTCATCAAAAACAATGGCGAGATGCTCTTTATGCTCAGCCTCACTCTTTGAAAAGATAATAATATCATCAAAGAAAGTTCCTATGAACTTGGGGTGAGATCTAAAAATTATGTCCATCATTCTATTGAAAGTGGCAGGAGCATTTGTAAGACCAAATGGCACCACCAAATACTCATATAGTTCAAATGATGTTCTGAAAGCCATTTTGTGCACATCTTGAGGTTCCACTCTAATCTGATGGTAGCCACTCTTAAGATGAATGCGACTGAAACAAGCAGCTCCCTCAAGTTTATCAAGAATATCATCAATTCGAGGAATCGGAAACATGTTCTTGATAGTAATTTTGTTAAGGGCCCTGTAATCAACACACATTCTGTATGTCCAAACCTTTTTCTGCACAAGTAAAACTGGAAAACAATAAGGCGAAGAACTTGACCTTATCAACCCCTTCTCAAGTAAATCATTCACTTGAGTCGTGATTTCCTCTTGTTGGGCAGCACTCATCCTATAAGGAGGTCGGTTAGGAGGAGAGCTACCAAGGATTATGTCAATGGAATGATCCTCTGGCCTCTCTGGGGATAACTGTCCAGGTAGGGAGTCGACAAAACAATCAACATAATCACTTAAGAAATCAATCTTATCTTGATCTACGGGATTTACAATATCATGCTCAACATTATCACGTACAAAGACCAAGTAAGAACAAGCTAATTTCTTTATTGCCTTGGAAATAGAAATGTGGCTTACAACGGGTATGGTACTCCCAGTAGTACCCGCATCAATACAAACTTCCCTACCTCCATAGTTGTCAGATACGATACCGTACAGGAAAATACAGTACGATATTTATAAAAAAATCTTAGCGTACGATAAAATACGGTGTTTTTAAAAAATACTTATAAACTTAGGTATTTCCAAGTCCAGATATGGAGTATTTTAGAAAGGAGGGATGCACATAGTACAGAGGAAGCTCAAACAGCCATAGATAAGCAAAAGAAAGACCATTACCTACGAAAAAAATTAAATTTCTTTTGGGGAATTTTTGTTGAGAAAAAAAACAAAGAAAAAAACCGAGTACGTACAGTATTTCGTATGATGTGCTGTCGTACGTCGTACGGAAACAACCATGCCTACCTCTATGAGTAAACATAACTTACTTTTCTTTGTGCAAAATCTTGGGATCCAAATGATTATGCCATGGCATCCCAAGTATGACATCACATCCCGTAAGTGGTGCTGCGAGAAAGTCTTCATGATCCAAATATCCCTCAATCTGTATGCGAAGCTTCTCGATAATGGGAGTGACCTTAACTTCCTTGCCCTCAAAACGAGCATCTGCATGAAAGTCCATGCCCAATTCCTCGAGCTTTAGCCCTAGAGCAACAACCATCTGTATGGATATAAAGTTATCTGTTGAGGCATTATCAAAAAGGAATAAAGCTGTTTGATCCTTTAACACGCCACATGATCCCTTTGGTTCATGTGGAGTGTTACCCTGAACATCAGATATAACATTCACACTCGATTTTGCATCCTGCACATTATTCTTTTTGGGATTCTAGAGACATTGAGATTCCATGTGATCCTTACTCCCACATGAGAAGCACTTCCCATCTCTCATGCAATCAAAAATATGTTGTCTGGACTCGACAGCTTAAGGTCATCCTTTTTACCCCCCGGCTTCTTTTACGATCCCCCTTTTGCATCCTTGGACTCATTGGGCATAAACTTAGGTGGCCAATGAGTCCATTTCCAGCTCTGAATTTTCCCTTGTATGAGCTGAATTCTTGTCTTTTTGATGCTCCCTTACCATGTAAGTCCTCGGAAATAGTAGCTGAGTATATGAGCTCTTGTAGAGTGTTGTGGGGATACATTGCAAGGCTCTTCTGAATGATTCTTTGCAATCCTGACTCAAACTTTCTTTTCTTCTCGTCCTCACCAATCATCATGAAAGGTGTGACTTTGAGAAGAAACTGCCAAAACTTTAAGGCATAAGAGAAAACGGATTCGCCTTCATCTTGTGTTAGCCAATCCCATTCCTTTCGTACATCCTTCTCGAAGTGACGGGGAAGGAACTGATCATTGAATTGCTCTTTGAAAGCACTCCATGTACGAGCAAACGTCTTGTCCAAAAGCTTTGCCATCCACCAATCACTTGCTATTTCTTTAAGATGCATACCCACATGCCTCAGCATAGATTTCTCGATGAAGTCCTCAGTGCAAAAGACTTTCAAATTGCCTTATGAAAGCAAGTGCCTTGGTGGTATCCAGCTTTCCATTATAGCTCTTGAATTTGATGTCCTTGTCCCCTGACTTGAACTCTTTGGCCTTCTTGTTGTGACGAGCATCCCGACGCTCTAAAAAATCATCCTCTTCGTCAGGTCTACAGTGGCGACGGTGCCCAGGTCTAGGGCTGGTTTCCCGTGCAACACCCTCCACTCTGGATGAAACTCTAGGAGCAAGAACATACCTAGAAGGTGGAGATACCACCAACACCGCATGAAAATCTTCTGCTGTCACATGCACTCTGCACTATAGTGCATGGTGACAAGATGACTCATCATCATCAGTGCAACATTGTACAGTATTAGTACCCTTCAGGATGATAATTGTCGTACGTCGTGACCCCATTGTAATCCTTAGTCCAGGATATGTTAGGCACGAGCTACGTAGGTCATTCCTCAACCATAGCGAGTCAATCAGTCAATTAAGTCCCTTCACCCACTTGAAGAGATTCATTCATGCATGTAGAGTCAACAGAAACCTTAGGGTTTGCATTAGAAAGCACTCTGCATATTGCATATCATTCATCCATTGCACATAGATCATTGCAGAAGCCTTGAAATAGCATCTGGTATCCTTCAGATATTTATTAGTATTTATCTGGTATTTTTTAATATTTACAGCATTTAAATATCATTTATATTACTAGATGAATCCAGGAACATGTCCAAATTCACCTTTTAGGAACGTGCATGTTATATATACTCATGGTAGTCAACCCACAAGACTATATAACTATCAACTCCATTATGCATAGTATGGACTAGATACTACGACATCCCCACTAACGTCATCAGTGCCCAATAGTGGGTGTAGAACACTGTATCAAGATATGCTCTCACACACACACTCCACACACGCACACACACATGAAGAGCATATATTCACACACAGCCCCTCGTACTGAATTTCTATCAAACCTCCAAAGACGCAGGATAGACTCAGTCATAATGAAGCCTAGCACTAAGGGAAGTAGCAAATAGAAAGAATTAGTCCAGCAAATAAGTAGTTGATAGGGCAAATGCACCGCTAAAGATAGAAAGAATCAGCACAATATCAACTGGCCACCACTCGGACGAAAACTTCACAATGTGAAATCTGCATGTCCGCTAATACGGCTGAATTATATACCTAGATGAATCCAGGAACATGCCCAAATTCACCTTTTAGGAACGTGCATGTTATATACTCATGGTAGTCAACCCACAAGACTATATAACTATCAACTCCATTATGCATAGTATGGAGTAGATACTACGACATCCCCACTATCGTCAGCAGTGCCCAATAGTGAGTGTAGAACTCTGTATCAAGATATGCTCTCACACACGCACTCCCCACACACACACACACACATAAAGAGCATATATTCACACAAAGCCCTTCGTACTGAGTTTCTGTCAAACCTCCAGAGACGCAGAACAGACTCAGTCATAATGAAGCCTAGCACTAAGGGAAGTAGCAAATAGATAGAATTAGTACAGCAAATAAGTAGTTGATAGGACAAATGTACCGCTAAAGATAGAAAGAATTAGCACAATATCAACTGGCCGCAACTTGGACGAAAACTTCACAATGTGAAATCTACATGTCCGCTAATACAACTGAATTATATACCTAGATGAATCCAGGAACATGCCCAAATTCTCCTTTTAGGAACGTGCATGTTATATACTCATGGTAGTTAACCACAAGACTATATAACTATCAACTCCATTATGCATAGTATGGACTAGATACTACGACATCCCCACTAACGCATTATTTAGCATGAACAAGTCGTGTAGCACTTAATGCTATAGTCGGCCAGCATTAAATGCCAGCCGACCAGCACTTGTGCATATAAATAGCATTCCATAGCACTCATTCTAGTCATCTCATAAATCAGCCATCAAGCGATTGAAGCATTCATCACTTCAGCCTTCAGCACAAGGAGCATACGCGATTGAAGCCTTCATCACATCAGTCCTTAGCGTTTTCAGCCAGCGCTTCATCCTTCAGCAGCTAGGAGCATCAACGCATGTGCATTCAGCCTTCATCGACAAAACACATCAGCATACAGCATTCAGCCCATCAGGAGACCTTGCGTTTTCTGCACAGAAGCAGTTTTCAGCATAAATATCTTCATCGTTTTGCTACAACACTTTGGTGAAGGTAAAACTCAGCATTCATATGCATTTCAGCATGCATTCACAGCCTAGAAACAGTCCCAATCAGCCCTACCTCAGCCTCATATTTGCAGCCTTCCCTCATTCCATTGGGAAGAGTGCATAGGCTCAAGATTGGTCATCATTGGTGCTTCTACAGCCGTGTACAATTCAGCCCGACTCTTGGTCCTCTGAGATCTTGCGTTTGGCTTATTGTTAGTCCAAAGTTAGTCTCTTCAAAGTAATAAAGCAAATACTATTCCGGTAACGAGATAGAGGGCCCTCAGTGGATAATTCGGGACCCCATACGGTGTACAGATTATCTCTCTCTCTAATCTCTTAAAGTTTGAAGTCATAAAAGTGGATTGCTAAACTCGCGAAACTTAGGATACAGAAGGCGGTGTGAGACTTGTGTGACAGGATTCTTAATTACGAATACTTCTGCTGCATGTTACATTGGTATCAGATTCAGCTTGTCCACACACACCGCATCCTAGCGTGAGGGCATCCTTGGATGGTCAGATTGCATTCCGGCACGACCATCGACTTCAGCATCATGTCTATAGAGGAGAGTACATGTCAGCTGGAAGACGTCTCCCCCGAAGGAGGCCTTGCTCTTCTGACTACCGTAGACACCATAGCTCTACTCAAAGCTCAGAACCAACTTCTTATGGAGCATCTCCAACTCTTGGAGGCAAGAGCAATACGACCTCCTCCTCCAGCAACCCCTGACTTCTTTTAGATGGAACAACAAAGAAGAGAAGACGAGGTTCGACAGAGGGAAGAAAAAGCTAAAGTTGAAGCAAGAAAGCAACAAGAAAAAGCAGATAGACGGGACTATGAGGAAGCCCAACACAAAGATCGAAGAAGACCGACGTCAGGCTGAACTCACCGCTCAGGAGCACCAACGAGAGCTCGATCAAGAACGTATGTTACTCGAGCACCAAAGGGAAAAGAAGGCCATGCATCTGAGATATCAGCACCCCTCTTTAGTTTCCCCAGCCATAGGTGCCACCAGCCAACAACCCATGACATCGACTACCGTCATTCGAACTCAACCAAATTTTAGTAAGTATGATGGTAAGTGTGATCATTTAGCAGTTAATCAATTCATTCATAAATTCATTGCTCGTTTTCCTTTAGCTAGAATTACAGATCCGCAGGATAGAGTCCACGTAGCGGCTTCCCACCTTACGGGTGCGGCAGTCACTTGGTGGCAGCATTGGTCTAGTCTTCATAATCAACCTGGTAGATGAGTTCTATGGACTTAGACAGAACGGGTCACCTCTGCTTCAGTTTTCCAGAAAGGTCATCACTTTAGCACAACAGTTAGGGGATCAATTCATTTGTGGATTAGATCCTAATATCCGGTTCACAGTTCGTAACTTTGAACCCAGTACCTATGACCGGGCTTTGACTCTCCCTCAAAATGAAGAAATGAAGATGAACGGAGGCAAGCCTAAGCAGTCGTCATAGTCCAGTACCAAACCCCAACAGCAGCAATCTGCTGTGCAGCCAGGGAAAGGTAATGCATCTTCTAAAGATGCTAAGAAGGACGACAGTAATAGCTCTAGTTCAAGGGGTAAGAAGGATAAGGATTCCAAGCCTAAGAAAACCCCCGAGGAAAAAGCTAAAGCAGACATTACTGGAGGTTATCTTCCTCCAGAGAAGCAAAGGAAATACCACTCAAAAAACAGATGCTTTTTCTGTCATACCATCGGGCATAGTAAGAAGGATTGCCACAAATGGCAAGTGGAGCAAGCCTCCAAAGCTCCTACCACAGTTGCCACAACATCTCCAGCTCCTCTAGCCACGCCTACTACCACAAATGCAGTTTAGCTTTTACCTTCTATGCATCCTATGCCATCCGTGGTATTTGATGCTAAGCAGGAGGGTGAGAGTGATGCTGCACAGAAAAGCCTCATCCGAGCTTATGGCTATGCCAAGAGCCGACAATTTGTATTCCTATTCAACATGGACACTTCTGAGGACGCCATCTCTTCCCAGTTGGCTAACAAGATGAGCTGCACATTAGTGCCATATCATTTGGATGTCGACGGGTTCACACCTGGTCTCCACACCACATATCTCAGAAGGCACAGCAATTTGTCTTCGAAGTTCAAAAGGCCTCATTCCAACGAGATTTCATTGTCTCGCCTCTTTTGGGATGTGACATGATCTTAGGAATCCAGTGGTTTCGTCAATATGAGCCTATTCCTAATTGGGGACATGACACTTTTACTATCTGTAAAGGTTTTCCTGAGCCCGTCATGATTCGTGGGGATAGAAGCATTCTCGGCATCCCATTGATTTCTCATCTCCAAGCCCGACGAGCTATCCACAAGGGAGCGGACGGGGCACTACTTTATGTACGTACTCAGACAACCTCTTCCTCATCGGTAGCAACTATCTCATCTTCAGTCCCACAGTTAGCAGACCTCTTTTCTAGACATCAGGACATTATGCTTAGGGACGATCTCCCGCCCAGTCTCCCCCCATCACGTCTTGAGGACCATCATATCGATTTGGTCCCTGGATCGAACCTCCTAGTAGGTTCCCCTATCGTCTTTTTCCAAGATTTTGGAGAGCGAGCTAGAAAGACAGTCATCTGAGCTCCTCCAAACCGGATTAGTTCGGCCTTCTTCCTCACCATTTGCTGCACCCATTCTATTTGTCCAAAAGAAGGACAAGTCTACACGCCTTTTTGTAGACTACAGGGCATTGAATAAACTCACCATTAAGAATAAGTTTCCTATGCCAAGGATTAAGTACATTTTGGAGTGTTTAGACGGTGCAAAATTTTTCACTAAGATCGACCTCAAGAGTGGTTACCATCAGGTCCGCATTTTCGAAGCTAACATTCCAAAGACAGAGCATGGTCACTACGAGTTCGTAGTCATGCCTTTTGGGCTTACCAATGCACCCACAACCTTCAATAAAATGATGTCCAAGATTTTCGCAGTCGAAGACTCGCAGACAGAAAGTTTCAGTCACAGGCAAGGCGCTTGATGCATTCCGTGCACTCCAAAAAGCTGCCTCAGAAGCGCCTGTTTTGAAGTTAGCATCTTGGGATGAACCTTTTGAGGTCATTACCGATGCAAGCAATGTCGCCATAGGTGCAGTTCTCCAGCAAGACGATAGACCCGTTGCCTACTACAGTAGAAAGTTGGATGTCGCCGAAAAGAATTATTCGGTTTATGACAAAGAGCTTTTGGGTGTGATCACAGCGCTCAAACATTGGAAGCCTTTCCTTTATGGACAGGTTTTTACAATCAAAACAAACCACCAAGCACTTAAGTGGCTCCAAACTATGCCAAGTGCCCAGTGGTGGAGTGATCGGCAAGCCGGATGGAGTCAGCTCTTCCAACAATTTGGAGGAATGAGCGAGTACATCCCTGGTAAGCATAACCTAGTTGCAGATACTCTTAGTCGAAAGGCCAGCATCTAGGCAGTGCAAGAGTCTACCATTCTCGAAATCACAGGGAAAGACTTAGATAGCATGAAAGACCAGTATGTTGACTCCCCTGAGTTTGGTACTCAATACAATTTGGCCCTCACTTTTGAGCCTTGCCATTATTCAATGCAGAACGGTTGGTTGTTCTTCAAGAGCTGCCTCTGTGTCATTCATAGTGGTTGAGTACTTTAGGTACGATGCGGTACGATACGTGTACGATACGTATACGGTACGAGTACGTAAAGTACGCATCAAGATAAGTACTTTAAGTACACTCACGTTTTTTACTATATATATATATATAGATAGATAGATAGATAGATAGATAGATAGTAAAATAAGAAATATCTAGCATCTATACAAAAATAGCATGAAAGAAAATGGTAATGCTAAAATGAAAACTAATCTATTAACTACTGAGCAATGACCACTGACTAAAATAATTAAAAACGGGCCTAATAAGTGTTGTACATTGAACCTCATATTTGGTACGCAAACCTTATCCGTACGAGGTACGGAATGCAACTATGGTGTCATTCGGAAAAAGCAATCAGCTCTTCTCCATAATGCCCATGACTCCTTAGTTGGAGGACATAGAGGTATCAACAGTAACCTCGAGAAATTAGAACAGTCCTTTTATTGGCCAAAAATGAGGCGTGATGTATATTCACATGTTCAAGCCTGAAAGATTGGTCAAAAAGTTAAGGTTCCACATACAAAGAAGACTGGGTTACTTGAACCTTTGCCTATCCCCAACGGACATTTCATCAACATTTCTATGGACTTTGTAGGGCCTCTACCAGCATCCACCGGATCCCGTAACACTCAGTGTTTCACCATTGTGGATCGCTTCAGTAAGTTCTGCATGCTTATCCCATGCAAGCATACGGCCACAACTCAAGATGTAGCCCGTCTTTTTCTCAAACATTGGTACTCCATTTGTGGTTTGCCTAGCACGATTACATCAGACAGGGATTCCAAGTTCACCTCGCATTTTTGGAGGACATTATTCGAAAACTTTGGAACCAAGTTACAATTGTCTAGTGCATTTCATCCACAACAGACGGCCAGACAAAAATCTATAACCAGTTGGCCTTTGATGTTCTCAAGTCATATTGTCATGACCAGCAATCCAAATGGGAACATTATCTTCCATTGGTCCAAGCCATCTTAAACGATACTCATTCATCTAGTGTCGGACAAACTCCGTATGAAGCAGCATTTGGTCGCCGTTTCTCTTCTCTTTTGACGAGATCGGTGTCTTCATCTCTTGAGGCTAACAAAGTATTTTCCGAAATCATTAAGTCAGTTAAGGACCGCTTGACCAAAGCACAGGAAGGCAAATAAGTCTAGACGAGATGTCCACTTCAAGGAAGGGGATTGGGTCTATCTGCGCATCATGAAACAGAGATTGAAATAAGTGGACAAACGTCGTCCCAAGCTTTCTTTCCGTAGTTTTGGACCTTTTCCAATAGTTAAGAAGATAAATGATGTCTCCATGAAGTTAAAGTTGCCTAACAGTTGGACAATGCATGATGTTTTCCATGTTTCTTGGCTAAAACCATATGCTGGACCAGAAGTGTTTGATATTTTAGATGAACAGCAGCCAGACAGTGGTAGACGAAGCAGAAGTCATTGAGCCTAAGCAGATCCTAGAAGCACGGTTCCGATCGACAAATATATCAGTTCTATACGAAGTTCCGAGATCGAGGTACCGACGAAGCCGTTTGGCTAGATGAGGAGTTCTTTCAAGAGTATCCCCAGTTGTTGGCGGACTACTTGGAAGCCATGAACCTGCCGCCAAGCCAAGCAGGAGGGAATGTCACATGCACTCTGCCTGTAGTGCATGGTGACAAGATGTCTCATCATCATCAGTGCAACATTGTACAATATTAGTACCCTTTAGGATAATAATTGTCGTATGACATGACCCCATTGTAATCCTCAATCCAGGATATGTCAGGCACGAGCTACATAGGTCATTCCTCAACCATAGCGAGTCAGTCAGGTAGCCAAGTCCCTTAACCCACTTGAAGAGATTCATTCATGCATGTAGAGTCAATAGAAACCTTAGGGTTTGCATTAGAAAGCACTCTACATATTGCATATCATTCATCCATTGCACATAGATCATTGCAGAAGCCTTGAAATAGCTTCTGGTATCCTTAGGATATTTATTAGTATTTATCTGGCATTTTTTCATATTTTACAACATATAAATATCATTATTTAGCATGAACAAGTCGTGTAGCACTTTATGCTATAGTCGACCAGCATTAAATACCAATCGACCAACACTTGTGCATATAAATAGCATTCCATAGCACTCATTCTAGTCATCTCATAAATCAGCGATCAAGTGATTGAAGCATTCATCGCTTCGGCCTTCAGCACAAGGAGCATAAGCGATTGAAGCCTTCATCACATCAATCCTCAACGTTTTCAGCCAGCGTTTCATCCTTCAGTAGCTAGGAGCATCAACGCATGTGCATTCAGCCTTCATCAACAAAACACATCAGCATACAGAGACCTTGCGTTTTTTGCATAGAAGCAATTTTCAGCATAAATATCTTCATCATTTTGCTACAGCACTTTGGTGAAGGTAAAACTCAGCATTCATTCACAACCTAGAAACAGTCCCAATCACCCCTACCTCAACCTCAAATTTGCAGCCTTCCCTCATTCCTTTGGGGGAAGAGCGCATAGGCTCTAGATTGGTCATCATTGGTGCTTCTACAACCGTGTAGAGTTCAAACCGACTCTTGGTCCCCCGAGATCTTGCGTTTGGCTTATCGTCAGTCCAAAGTCGGTCTCTTCAAAGTAATAGAGCAAATACTATTTTGGGCCCTTCAATGGGTAATTCGGGACCCCATATGGTGCACAGACTCTCTCTCTCTCTCTCTCTCTCTCTCTCTCTCTCTCTCTCTCTCCATGATGAGTTTCCATGGACAGTTTTGTATCACCCCAGTGAGATAGCTACATTTATGTTTTTATTTTCCATTCCATGATGAGATATGCCATGGACATTATTGTACCACTTTGGTCTCATAGGCCCATTGGATCTTTAGTAGACGCTTAATATCTCTCTCTCTCTCTCTCTCTCTCTCTCTCTCTCTCTCTCTCTCTCTAAATCTCTTAAAGTTTGAAGTCATAAAAGTGGATTACTAAACTCGCGAAACTCAGGATACAGAAGGCGGTGTGAGACTTGTGTGACAGGATCCTTAATTACGAATACTTCCACTGCATGTTACATCTGCATCTCTCAAATGGGTTGAAAACCCCTCATCATTCCCTCAAGCTACATGTCGATGTACATCATCTCCTTGGACTCCATGCCCCCTCATATCTGTTGCATGGGCTCCAAGCCCCCTCATTACATCTCTTCGGGCTGCATGCCCACTTACATTACTTGCTCGGGCTGCATGCCCTCTTACATCACTCGTGCGAGGTGCATGCCCTCTCACATCAATGGTGCGGGCTGCATGCCCTCTCACATCATCATCGTAATTCCCTTCACGGGATAGCCTACGAGGTTGCCGTGTGAAGACCCACTTGCCCTCGTCATCAGAAACAACATCGCCACAGCTTTTCAAATAAGCAACATCCAACTCTTGAGGTTTGTCAATTCCCATCTGTTGAACAATTGCATCAAAAGTGACCACATTGCATCTCTCTCTCTCTCTCTCTCTCTCTCTCTCAATCTCTTAAAGTTTGAAGTCATAAAAGTGGATTACTAAACTCGCGAAACTCAGGATACATAAGGCGGTGTGAGCCTTGTGTGACAGGATCCTTGATTACGAATACTTCCACTGCATGTTACATCTGCATGGGTTGAAAACTCTTCATTATCCCCTCGAGCTGCATGTCGATGTACATCATCTCCTCGGACTGCATGCCCCCTCATATCTGTTGCATGGGCTCCAAGCCCCCTCATTACATCTCTTCGGGCTGCATGCCCACTTACATTACCAACTCGGGCTGCATGCCCTCTTACATCACTGGTGCGAACTGCATGCCCTCTCACATCAATGGTACGGGCTGCATGCCCCCTCACATCATCATCGTAATTCCCTTCACGGGATAGCCTACGAGGTTGCCGTGTGAAGACCCACTTGCCCTCGTTATCAGAAACAACATCGCCATGGCGCATCCAACTCTTGAGGTTTGTCAATTCCCATCTGTTGAACAATTGCATCAAAAGTGACCACATCAGCCTTGACATGAGACTTTGATTCAATGACCCTCTGCACATCTCGGTCCCTTTGCAAAGCACGGAGCTCTTCAAGCTCATTCATCAAGGCATCAATATCCTGCTGATCTTCAGCCCAGGCAGACAACGGTGGATCGTTATCTGCCAAATCCCCAACATGGTCCCTGTTCTATCCTCTTCCCGCATGCGGGGATTACAGGTGAGAGAGTCCTCCACATAATGACTGACTAGCTGGCCATAATGTGTCTACCAGATTTTCAAAAAGAAAAGAATTTCCGTGCCCCAAAACCGCTCTCTACCATACTGAATAGGCTGCAAGGGTGCAACAATGCCCCTGCACAGACAAGAGAGCCACGAAGTCTTTCCACACGCTCATTGTCGCTTAAACCAAAAGTAACCTCTTTCGAGGCGCAACAATAAGATAAGGGCTACCTCAGAATCCCAACCTTCTCTCACGGATAATGACTCCTTACAGCCATATCCAACATCATATAAGAAACAAGCTTTGTAGAAAGCCTAGTTCTGATACCAATGTAAACGGAAAGGCAACTGTAACACGGAAATATTATCAATCATGAAAAATTGAAAATACACATTAGCATGCCAAATAAAAGAAGATGACAACTCTGCACAGTACACCACACTTGGGGCCAAAAGATGGCTGAACCCTCCCCCCCCCTCTTTATGGTTAGATTACCAAAAAGGAGTCTGCTTCCAAATACAACTTCACGGGTGCCCAGGGATTCTCCACTGGCTAGCACCTATCTCTTCCAGTACAATATGAAAGCAAAACAAAAACATTTGCAGAATTTGTTGACGATCCTCAACACAAGAGGGCACTTCCGACATCAAGCACATGCAAGACAACTATGGACAGCCCATAGCACTCCCACATCAGCCCGGAACAACCTTGCATCTTCACCTTCCTCCTGTATGCCTCACAGAACAAGTCGACCAGCCTTGAAGGGCTATTTACAGCAGTCGACCAGCCCTCAGTAGCCACAAGCCATACACAAATCTAGAAGTCTCCGATCAATAGAGAACCTGTCCCCATGAATCGATCAGCTTTTCTCTCCCGTTTTATGACCTGTCCAGCCACTTTTTAAGGCTGTAAAACTGACAGCCAGCAACAGGAAGCATCCAGAAGGAGTCAGCCAGCATCTCCCATACACCTAGCATCTCCCATACACCTGTTGGGTTTTTGTCACGGTAGATGGCTGAAAACAACCTGTAGAACCAGTCGACCAGCTCGCATGCACCAGAAAAGCATGCGCCTATAGCAAATCTAGAGTGTTCCCCCAATAATAGAGACTCCCCGCTGAAAATAGCTCAATCGTGTGCTTTACTGGTCCAGAAGGAAGCGCCTACAAGAGCTTGGTACAAATCAGGTCCGGTACCCACCTTATGGCTGCCACATGTATTTAATAAGTCATGTCCAATGTGTACGACTTATAAGTTGTCCGGTCACTTATAAGTGTGTGTGAACCTGCACCCATAATTATTAGTATGTGAAATCATAAAGCTGTAAATTGGGTTTTTGGGGACACTTACCACCTACTTGTCAGTCCCAAACAGGTGTGCACATACACGTCCATAGGGTGCCCAAGCGTCCCCAGCCCCATGGACAACGCAGGCAGAAATCTCAGGCATTATCAAAGCAAACATGACAAGTCATCCAAAGGTAAAATCAAGGTCATGCACACATGAGTGCAGCTAGGCTGGAAGAAACACCCATCTGCTCAGTTGTATCAGCTAAAACGTCCAGGACTCATGATCCTTCCGAAACCTTCCCAGAACTTAAATACAGAAAATCTCCAAGATAGCTAGTCATAGGGAATCACATCATGTCAGGCTCCATGAGCCATACATGTACACCATGTAAGGCCCCACAAGCCACACATGTACTATCATGTCAGGCTCCATGAGCCATGCATGTACTATCATATCAAGCTCCATATGCCACACAGACACACCATGTCAAGCTCCACCAACTATACATGTATGTCATGTCAAGCTCAAAATGCCACACATGAGCAATAGAAAAACAAAAGCTCTGAGGAATTTTGTGACAGAGACTATTTTGTGACAGAGACTGCCTTACGGTTAATCAACTCCAACCAGTTGCTACTTCACCCTTGGAAGACGAAGTTTTTCACGATCAAACTCACATTTTTGGGATGTGATACCCAAGAAAGGAATCTTGATGGATCTAGAGAAGATTGAGGCCATTCCAATAGTACTAGCGAATATGCATGAGTTTCGAGGATTTCTTAATATACTTTTTTCCAACGGCATTTTGTGGAGTACTGTGCCAAGCGACCAATCCTTTGATACATGCAACAAAGGAGAATTGGATATTTTGCTTAACCAAGGCTAAGCACATTTGGTTTTCAAAAACTCAAAGTTCTCATGTTATCTACTCTCATTCTCCTATTACCGGATTTGGATGAACCCTTAATGGTTTTTTGCAAAGCTACCGAAGGTTGTAGCAACAACAAGGGCACCCTCTTGCTTATGAGACCGAAAGCTCTATGGTGCTAAGATATGGTATTCCACGTATAACCAAGAGCTGCTTGCACTGGTGCACGCTCTTTGGAAGTGGCATCACTACTTAGTTGGTTCAGAGTTACGGATCCGTACACATCCTCAATCACTCAGATATTTGCTCACTCACTCAAAGCAAGATTTATCTCCTTGCCAGCTTCGTTTGTAACAATTTCTTTCTCAATTCACTTTCCAAATTGAGTATATGCCAGTAGGTAAGAAGAATGTGGTTGCCAACGCACTTAGGCAAAGACCACATCTAGTGGAGACGATGGAAAGCTGCCATAGTGAGTATTTATTTTGTGCCAACGAAGGCAATGTGTTTTGTACCTCAAGCTAATCCTCGGATTGGCAGGCCTAATCCATTTGACACCCCCACCCCCCCCCCCAAAAAAAACCAAAAAAAAAACTACGAGGCTGTTTCTAGACACTTGGCGACCTGCTTCTGTGAGCGCCTAGAGGCTTCTGGCTGTCTAGCTTTCCGACGCTCAGCCACCTCCATAACGCTCCTATTACCTGGAATAAGAGGCTCGATCAGGCTTTTAAAAGGATCAAGCTGATGGTGAGAGATGCACCAGTTCTAGCCATACCAGATTCTGGCAAACCATTAGAGGTTGAGAGTCGAGACTAATGCCAGTGATTTAGCGACAGGGGCTGCCTTATTTCAGGAGGGCCGACCTTTGGCTTTTGAGAGCAAGAAGCTTGATGATACCCAGTTGAGATGGCATACTCAAGAGAAAGAGTTATATGAGGTTATTCACGCATTCAAAATATGGAGAGATCACTTGTATGGATCCAAATTTCTTGTCTTGACCGACCATGAGTCGATCAAGTATTTCTATGATAGACCCACCATCCATACCATCATTATCTACAGCATTGGAGGCTTGGGAACCCTGTCGGCTGCTTGTAGACAGTCTGTCGGCAGCCAGCAAGAGTCCCAGCAGCAAGCCGCCAGCACAAGGTTGAAGGGGGGCATCATCTAAGCACAGAGCAGGATAAATTTGATTTAATCCCTTAATTCAGGTCCACTGCTGGCCAACCAGCATCCACAACCCATATATAAGCAAAACCCATCATTTGCACAAGTCCTTCAGCAGTATAGCAATAGCAGAAATAGTAGTCAGTAGAAGTCATGTAGAAAGGGGCCAGAGGTCACCCCTAGGGGCTGACCAAAGGCCTGCATCATGTACATCTATTCAGCAACCTTTTTGTACCATATAATACAGAGGAAACCTTGACACCAATCTCTCTCTCCTCTATCTTAATCATGTTTAAATCAGCATCTTATTCTTAATCAAGCTTAGGGCTATGGATCAAAACAGCAAGGCTTCCACGCATGCAACAGTTGTTGCTTTGGCTGCCCATCATAGACGGAAGGTGCATCAGTTGGATATCAAGATAACCTTTCTCAATGGGAACTTGCAAGAAGCGGTTTATGTGAGTTAGCCCATTGGTTTTGTGATGCCTAGCCAAGAAAGTAAAGTGTGTAAGCTTCGCAAAGCACTATATGATCTCAAACAAGCTCCCACAGCTTGGTATGAGAAGGTTCATTCCTATTTGTTCAGTCAGGGCTTCAGGAATAGTACATCTAAGAGCACACTATATGTTAAAGAGGATCACTAAGTGTGAGTTCTTCTGTAAGGCTCACATACCTAGTGTTAGAAAATTGTGCATCTCAGTGTATTGGGGCCATGCCTATTTATTAAGTTTTATCCATTTTCTCTCCTTTTAGTAGGTCGTGGAGCAGTAGGCCAACTCCTAGGGGCAGTTGGCCAGCTAACTGCCAGCTCCCTACCTCACTATATAAGGGGCCTCCTCTATTCACTTCCATCATCCAATCCTAGCACAATTGTACTGCACTCTCTTGCTGGCTATTGCCATTGTAAAAGCTTCATGCTATAATAAAAGATGATCTTGTCAACAAGCTCTCTCTCTCTCTCTCTCTCTTTCCTTATCTATGCTTCCGCATGTGCATACTTCAACATGGTATCAATCGCTTAGGTACCCAACTTCCTTCTACTTTGTGATCTTAATCGTTCCCTCTGCTGTGTTTTCTGGCAATCAAAACAATGGCTGGTTTCTCATCATAGCTATGTTTTCTTTCTCCCAAAGGCTTCTCACATCAGCGTTTTCTTCTCTAGGCTGCCTTGCTCCTGTGCTTGGTTGCCAAAGCATCAAGGTGCAAGCTTCTTTTGGCTGTGTTTCTGCTTCTACATGCATTTATAGTAGTGGTTTGCGGTGTGAAGGCTGTTTCTTACAGCGTGGACGACAGTGGAGGGTGTTTTCTTCGCATGTGGTGCAACACGACAAGCGGCTCCGATAGTTCCTCCTTCCCCGGCTTCTCCCCTTCTCGGTTGGGTGTTTTCGGTGCGTTTTGATGGACTATTTTGCTGCTATCCAGCCTCTTTCTCTCTCAAATTTGAGAGGGGTCTGATTGATCCTCGTGCCTCACTTCATTGGAAAGTGCTCGAGAGGAGTCTTGAAGTACTGAGATTTGTGTACTTTGTTGTTCTAGATATGGCTCCCCTTCTTCTGAGATGAAGACTTGCCCTTGGTCTTGTCCTTTTTCTTGGACAAACAATCCTTAGACAGATGTCCTCTCTTCAAGCAATGACTCCGACCTTTCTTCTAAACTGAAGTAAGTGTCTGATCTGAACTGTTAAGAGACACCTTGATCTTACCTTGAGAAATGAGAACGGACTCTTCTTCCAAGAGAAGGAAGCTAAGGTCATCAAAATCCAATTGAGTGGTTGTGACCCGGCACCTCAAAGCCCGAGAAACCACATCATACTCCGAGGGAAGCTTGGTGAGGATAAGTGCTGCCAATTGGTCATGGATAACCTTGGCCTTCATGAGAAACGATTGCATGGAACTGCCAGTAGGAAATAACAGACCGTAGAGTTGCCCTTGCAAAGTAACCGTAGAATCTCGAGCATAGGGATCCTCCAATTTAGACCATACTTGATTTGCACTGGTTAGAGTTTGCATGGCCGGTGAGACCTCTTTTGTAATGGTCCGTACAAGCATCAAGTGCGCCTTCGAATCACAATCCTCCTAGTCTTGTAATTCCTCAAGGAATTCATTCTTCTGAACTTGGGTCCGCCTCCTCGAGTTTTGAGGGCGCTTGGGCTTCTTCTCACTGCCCTGAACAATCTCCCAGAAATCCTAATGGATGAACGAGATCCGCATATTTAGCTTCCAATGGGCATAGTTGGTTCCGTCCCAACTTGTCCTACTTGTTCGTATAGGGGGGAGCCACATCTAGAACAACAAAGTACACAAATCTCAATACTTCAAGACTCCTCTCGAGCACTTTCCAATAAAGTGAGACACGAGGATCAATCAGACCCCTCTCAAATTTGAGAGAGAAAGAGGCTGGATAGCAGCAAAATAGTCCATCAAAACGCACCGGAAACACCCAACCGAGAAGGGGAGAAGCCGGGGAAGGAGGAATTGTCGGAGCCGCTTGTCGTGCTGCACCCCATGCGAAGACTTGCCCTTGGTCTTGTCCTTTTTCTTGGACAAACAATCCTTAGACAAAGGTGATTCCAATATCTGCAATACTGAGGGTCCATGGTTGCATCTTCATCAGCTTATCTTCTTCAAACTCTTGCACACTTTGAGCTACAAAGGGAGAGTTAGAATATTGTGCATCTCAGTGTATTGGGGCCATGCCTAGTTATTAGGTTTTATCCATCTTCTCTCCTTTTAGTAGATCGTGGAGCAATCGGCCAGCTCCTAGGGGCAGTCGGCCAATTCCCTACCTCACTATATAAGGGGCCTCCTCTATTCACTTCCATCATCCAATCCTAGCACAATTGTACGGCACTCTCTTGCTAGCTATTGCCATTGTAAAAGCTACATGCTATAATAAAAGGTGATCAACAAGATCTCTCTCCTTTGCTCTCTCTCTCTTTCCTTGTCTATGCTTCCGCATGTGCATACTTCAACACCTAGGTCATCGAATTTCTCGGGATGATAAAAAGGTGTTGGATTGGCCAATTCCTCGGACAATAAGGCAACTTCAGGCATTCTTAGGTTTCATTATCTTCCGTAAATTCAAATCTGTCTATTCCTTTCATGAACCTTCTCAGATGACAAGAACGAAAGTCCAAAAGTCCTATTACCTAGAATGAGAGCCTTGATGCAGCTTCTCTTACTCTCAAGCTCAATGTGAAGGAAGCACCTATTTTAGCCTTGCTGGATCCTAGCCAACCACTTGTTGTTGAGACTGATGCCAGTGATTGCGTGATAGGGGCTGCCTTGTTCCAAGGAGGCTGTGCTGCGATTAGGAAACGGATCCTTTATGAATGCCATGACTCTCCTATAGTAGGCCATCCGAGGATACAACGGACCTATGATTTGGTAAAATGGACATTTTACTAGCCTGAGATAAATGCAGAACTCCAGGAGTATGTGGTGTAATGTCATCAATGTTAGGTGAATAAGACCGAGGATCTTAGAGCAAGACGGATGTTACATTCTCTAGAGATCCCTTTTGGGAAGTGGGAAAGTATTTCCATGGAACTTTTTTTTGTCGGATTGCCACGAATCAACACCAATTCAAGGATTAGCTCCAAGTACATAACATGCTTCCCCTCCTCAGATATTTCCGTTCTTGGAAACAAAATCTGTCCAAGAAAGAAAATTGGGGAACCTATGCTATATACTAGCAACTATCTCCCAAGCCAAGTCCTCCTCTGCCCTATCTTTCCAATTAATTTTATACTCACAAATCAACTCATTTCTAAGTTTCCTTTCCTTGAAACCAATCACAGCTTCCGGTTTATGTGTAACATAGAACAAGTCCTCAACCTCAACAAGCTCCTAAGAAGTCACAATGTTATCCTCAACTCCCAACATCTATTTCAATCTACTGACATGAAAGATTGGATGAATTTTCATATTTTGAGGTAGTTCTAGTGTATAGGCTACCTCTCCGATCTTTTTAAGGATCCGGAAAGGTCTACAATACCTAGGGGATAACTTTCCAACCTTCCTCGTCCATAACATCTCTAAACTCTTGGTTATTCGCAAATACCCTGGCATTTCCTCGGATGACTCTCTCGATGAACACTCTCTATTGACATAAAACCGTGCTCTATCCTAAGCACTCTCTATCGGCATAAAACCGTGCTCTATCCTAAGCACTCCTGATAGAATCTCTAGCTCTGGCTAA
Organism: Cibotium barometz; assembly: GCF_041138505.1. Lineage (NCBI taxonomy): Eukaryota > Viridiplantae > Streptophyta > Polypodiopsida > Cyatheales > Cibotiaceae > Cibotium > Cibotium barometz. Next base: position 23,081,994 of record NC_141063.1, on the reverse strand, counting down.
CATCTCCTCCATTCCTATCAAGAAATCCCTAGCCGCATCATTCTAAATACCCTTAAGTCTCATAGCTACCAAAGATCTAGGTTGGTAACCGTACTTCAACATAAACGAGCCGTAACCAGTGGCCACATGCTTAGCATTGTTATGGGCAAACTCAACCATCAGGATGTACCTCTCCCAGACTGATGGTCTCTTGGAGTCGTATGCACGAAGCATATCCTCCAAAACCTGATTCACCCTCTCCATTTGCCCATCGGACTGAGGATGATCACAGGAACTCAAACTTAGCTTGGTCTCCAATTTCTGGAAGACTAGCTACAAGAAGTTTCCAGTAGACTTCGAGTCCCTATCACTCACTATGTCACAGGGTAAACCATGTAACCTAAAAAGTTGCTCAACAAACTGATGTGCCAATTTAGGAGCCGTTACTATTTTGCTTGTGTATAAAAATCTTGCCATCTTTGTCAATCTATATAGCACCACCCAAATGGCACCATGCTCTCTGTGAGTGCGTGGTAAATCAGTGATAAAATCCATGGAAATACTCTCCCATTTACTACAAGGGATTCCTAATTTTGCCCTATAGAAAGCATTCATGTAAATGCATATAGTTGTATGCATTCATTTTGCTTACATCTGCACATAAACACCTTGGCACTCAGAAAAGAATTTGCAAACATCAACTTGTAAAAACCTTAGCACTTCAAAAAGAAGATTGAGCGGAACTATCTGATAAAGTATCGGCGATAACCGTCAAAGTGAATCTGTCAATGTATGCGCCAGTAGACTATGGTGGTGGGATTATGTTGTCCCGAATAGAACAATATGACCTAACGTGGATTTATCTCAAGCCAATAAAACATATGCTCCAACCGCTTGAAGCTCAACAAGTAGCTCAAATTGTTCAACATAGGAGCAACAAGTTTGCCAACGTAATCTTTGTCCGGAAGTCTGCGATATAAAAGCTTTCTACCCACAGATGACAGCTTGAGACCCTCTTAGTGGTGCATGAAGCATGCAAACACAAGATTAACATGTTTTATCTTGTAGGATTGTGACAGGTAAAACTGCAATTACCCTTTTCCAGGGCCCAAGCCATGTACCACCCCGAGCTTTCCCGAAGCTACTTCCAACTGTCGAAAAAAGGCAAAACCAAAAAGAAAACCATTAGCATGTCCTAACACTCGTCACCACATGCAGATCTCAAGGAGTTACTAACCCAACATCAAAAGGCAAGGCACACAACCGCAGCAGCAGGATCTGCGAGCATGGCAAATGTGATGTTGCACTGCGAGGCAACTTCCGCTGGTGAGGAACCACAACTGTCCACATTTTGCAACCAAAAATATTTGCGTTTATTAAAAAAAACTCATTAAAACAAATAAATCTAGAGTCCTTGAGAAGAAAGCATATAAACACCTTACAAAAACTACAAATGCATAGCAACTCTAATAACCATGGAACAAAAACATATAACCACCTCGAGCATTACATGAGTGTGTTGTGTACATACACACATGCATGTATCCATAACATATAACCACTTCGAGCATTACATGAGTGTGTGTACATACACACATGCATGTATACATACATGGATGAGTATATTTATTAGAACATACATGGACAAATTTGCTTATTTATACATGCATGGTTTAATTTAATTATTTGATCTTCTTGCCATGGGACTACGCTTTAAGCTGGGAAAGCTTTTAGGGTGATCATAATTTACCTAGCTCCTTGGTTGATTAATGGCTCGCATTTGCTGGCATTCCTATTCCAAACTAATACATCGAACCTATAACAAAGGAAACAGGCATATGGTTTAAAATAAAATAAAACGTGGAATACACACAGAGGAGCAGAAATGGTTAAAGAAGAGAGATCGCATTATTAAAATAACCATAGAAAATTATTCAAACAAAAGCAGACACACACACATTGTTTATTTATGAATGATGCTGACCTTACCCGGCCTTGATGAGATTGCTTGCCATGGCGGTGCCCATGATGCCAAGCCCAAGGAATCCAACGGTGGGTTTTCCCTTATCATCTGAAATTTCATACTATTTAAGAAAAGAACCCATACTGTATCTTATTTATGGGATTAAGTTGATTGATAAATGAGACCCACCACTGTGAGGGGAAGAGGCAGACGAGCTACAGCGAGCAAAGTTGGCCTTGGAACGTGGACAGAAGACGGCGCAAGAACGGAAGGGCAAACGCCGAAAAGGTGAAAAGAAAGAGGAGCTTGCAGAGGCACACATCATTTGGCTGAGCTGAGCCATTGCACGCAACATCTGCGAAAGCCACTGATTTTTATCTATTGATCTATTTTAGAGTGTGTGGCCTCCCCCACACACACACACCGCGGCCATGACCTGGCACAACACGTCACCAGGGGCCGTCCAATGCACTCTGTGAACATGTGGCTCTACACGGCCCGAACGAGCGTCCTCGCTTCTGACCCCGGCTCCAAAAACAAAAACTCTACACAGCCCCTTTGTGAATTAGCCCTCATACTCTCCAACGCGTGTATAGCTGTTTTCAAGTTCTCCCAATGTTTGCATACTTTGACAATGTCCATCCAACTTAATTACATACTTCAGGAATGGGCACAGAGCGAGCTTTTTTTGACATTCACTCTCTCTCTATACCCTCTATTACCCATGTCCTCTCTCTCTCTCTCTTCTCCCCTCATCCTCCCTCCTCCCAGCCCAACCTAGCTCATCCCTCTCTCTCTCTCTCTCTCTCTCTCTCTCTCTCAGCTTTAGTTACAAGGTTTTCAGTTTCAGTTTTCTATGATGACGATATCCATGGATACTTGGAATCATCTTTTATCTCATAGGCCCATCCGGCCTTTTGTAAGACATAAATATAACTTTCTTTCTTTCTCCCCCCTCTTCAACCACTCCTCTCTCTCTCTCTCTCTCTCTCTCTCTCTCTCTCTCATTCCTTTAATGGTTGAAGATCGATGAATTCATTCCTTTATGCAAAGCAAATTATATAATGCCCTTGTCATTTGTATTATCCTTGATATTCCTTCTGCCACTCCTGCCATTTGTACCATCCTTGATATTCCAATAATTATATTATTCTATAAAACATGGATGAAAAAGTGTCCTCCATATAAACATTCAAAAAATAAATAATTATGTATTACCATTTCTTCCACGTAACTATAAAAAAGTTAAAGTTCAGTCAATTCATTCTTTATACGAAGCAGGGATTTCATTAACGTCTTCACAATTTCGTGATCACGTTAACAAAACCTATTGTTAACATATTAAAACTTGTGATCACATTGTATATTCACATGACCTGAGCAATGACCTGCCAGAACCCACTAGTCCCGTAACACCTCCGGGCTTTTAGTTTTCCCGGCGGGCTCGCCGGGAAAACTGTCATCCCGACGGGCCCGCCGGGAAAATTAAAAGCCCGGCGGGCCCGCTGGAAAAAATAAAGAATACCGGCGGGGTACTATTCTGTATATAAACACTGCCCGACACCCATCGTACAACTTTTGGGGAGATAGTCCTTGTTTTGGGGGCGTGATATCTCTCCTCAAAGTACTTGTAGAGCTCTCGAGTTGCTAGAAGTGTCCTCTTGGGAAGAACGTCCTTATCTTAGGGGCTGTCGTCTTTCCTTGTAGGCACTCCTAAGGCTATTGAGCCACTCGTCCTTAGTTCTTTGAACTGGGGGCAGGGTGTGGTTCGTAGCTAATACTTGCAGAGATCTAGGGACAAATTTGGAGTCATTCAGCTTTGCATTTGAGCCACGTACGTAATCTACCTCATTCTGCTTTATGAATGGTTTGATGGAGCCAAGAGTCCTGCTTAGGGGCTTGTATTGGTTCTTGATACTTGATATAGTTTAGAGTAGACAAGGGTCTATTGTCCTATACTAGAGTATTGGGCAAGCATAGATCTTTGATTTTCTTTGTGAATGTTAGAGAAGGTCTATTGTCCTATACTAGAGTATTGGGCAAGCATAGATCTTTGATTATGTAAAGTATCCTTAATTGGGTACAAAAGGCATCCTTCATTGGGGGTGCAATGTGCATGATAGTTTCGAAGTAGTTTTGTAGTAAGACCTTGCAAGATAGTTTGAAGTAGTTTTGTGTTATGTGATGATCTTTTGTATTTGTCAAGATAGTTTCAAAGTACTTTGTCTGCTAATGTATGTTTTGTAATACGTGAGTGATTTGTTGTTTTTTCATTTGTATATTCATTGTTATATGCTTGGTTGAATAGGTTATTTGTTGAGATGGAGGACAATGTTGGATCCAGTGATACCTCCAATAGAGTCCAAATTTCAAATAGCAGGAAAAAAAAGGCACCTGGGATAGAGTGGCAATATGCAATTAACGTTGGTGATCGATTCATAGATTGGGAGTGTACAGTAAAATCAGGTGGGGCGCCTCGACTAAGAGAACACTTTTTAGGCGGACCGAAGAAAAAGTCATGTACCCACCCCTCTGCACCTATAGTGGCCAAACGCATAAGAGAAGAAATTCAAAAGAAAGATTCAAGAAAACATGACACTCCTACCGTTAATGTATCAAGGCAGCAAGAACACTGTTGTTCTAATCATCAAACTCCCGCTACATCGCCTACTTGTACCCCGAACGGCAATGTGCAACCAGAAAGTAATCTACCCAGTGCATCTTCCTGCAAGCGAAACTTTGACGTAGGAAATATACCCATGCGTCAAACTTCATTGCAAGAAAGCCTACGTCAAGGTCAACTCGATGATGCACAACTCGCCCTTGCTGAAGCGATTTACTTTTCTGGGAGTGCTATGATGATGGTGGACAGTGAGCATTGGAAGAGAGCATGGAAGAAAATTGGTGAGTTTGGACCAGGGTTTTCACCACCTACGTACCATGCTATGCGAAATGATCTATTAGAGAAATGTTATGCGCAAGTAAAAGAACGTGTACAAAGAATAATTCTTAGCAATATAGAGCTTTCTGGATGTAGTATAGTAAGTGATGGATGGTCTAATGTGCAAAGAAAACCATTAATTAATATAATGGTTATTTCACCTAGAGGTGAGACTTTCATTCGTGCCGTGGATTCAGCTGGTTCAATCAAAACTGGGGCTTACATTGCTCAAGTCATTAGCTCTGTGATGATAGAGGAAGTGGGTGCCAAAAATGTAGTCCAAGTCGTCATGGACAATGCAAAAAATTGCAAAAATGCATCCAAAATCCTACAGCGACAATATCCACATATTTTTCCGGTAGGCTGTAATACTCATAGTTTGAATCTTGTATTAAAAGATTGGTATAAATTTGATGATACCAAATGGTTTGCCTCAATCGTCGACACTACTCGCCAGCTTGTGAGATTCATGCTCAAGAGACAGAGAGTGTTAGATATTTTTCAACCTCGCATGTCAGTTATGTTAAAGCTTCCAGCGGAGACTAGGTTTTGCACTCACTTTTACACTTTTGAGTCTCTTCTTAGAAATAAAGATGCAGTTTGCGAAACATTTACATGCATGGCATTTCATGACTGGGAGAACACTCAACTTGAAAAAGTGAAAGAGAAAATCAAAGTCTTGAAGGGAGCGCTTACGAGAAGAAGTTGGTGGAACAGTGTGATGGATGCATACCATGTAATGATGCCTGTTATGTATGCTGTACGAAGTCTTGATCAAAGAGCGCCTAATCTCGGAAAAGCATGGATGCAATGGTGGACTGTCCAGCAAAGTTTGGAGTGTCCTGAGAAATTAGAGCATTCAGTGGTGGAAAAGCAATGGTGTGTACCATTCTCCAGTAGACAAAGAAAAGTTCTATTGAAGTACTTTCATGCTAGATGGATTGGAGCGCATTTACCACTACACAGTGCTGCTTACATGTTAGATCCTGAATATTGGAATATGGATTTGATGTCCAACGTTGAGGTGGTGCAAGATTTTTATAAAGTGGTAAACACTTTCTATAATAATGATGATGATCGTGTACAGTGCATAAAGGAGATGACCTCATTTCGATTGAAAGAGGGTTTATTTTCCAACTCCCTTGTTCAACAAATGGCTAAAGAGCAACCTGCATGGAAGTGGTGGATGATGAATGGTGGTGAGCATTATGCTTTATTGCGCAACCTTGCGATGAAGGTTCTAAGTCAGTGCTCTTCAAACTCAGGCTCAGAAAGAAACTGGAGCATGTACAAATATATTCACAGTACTATTCGCAATCGACTTCTTGCAGATCGAGCAGATAAACTTGTTTACATGTATTGCAATGAAAAGATCTTGCGAGACATTGAAAGCGAAGAGTATGAAGAAGATATGCCCAGATGGATGTACAATTGTGATGATGTAGTAGACGAGAACTTTGATGTTGGACGCACGTTGTGCACCACCCTTGAGATAGAAGACAATTTAGACATTGACTTAGATGAGCTTAATTTAGCAGACGAGAGAGTAAACGGTGAAAGAATTTTGGAGCAAGATACTGACATAGAGGAAGAAGTCACTTCATTAATTTCATAAAAAGTACTTGTACAAATGATCGTATTTGGAGAAATTATCAATACAAAAGTAGGATTTGTTTTTCTTAGCTTTCATCTTGAAATAAATTACGAATTGCACTAGGAGTTGCATCTAAAGGTCCTGGTGGTTTATATTCGCTAGCCATGCCGAACACTGTATAAATACCTTGATTTATTGGGACACTGCACAATGCACATGTGGAAGTATTTTGCATTTGCCTCACTAAACATATTAAGTGGTAGTAGTGTTCACATGGTAGTATATACTGGCCGCTCCACCCATCGAATACTTTGTAACATACAGGACATTGGGGGGTGGAGGAACTAGTAGCCTCAGCAGAAACTCCCACAAGATCAGGATGTATCAAAAAATGAGAGATGTGGTTTCCTTGGCGCACAGGAGCAATACGTGAAGAGATGCTCTGCACATCTTGGCTGATCTTTGTGAGCTGCTCTTGAATCCCTCTATTGGCCGGGGGAGGAGTTGACGCTTGAGTTAATCGCTCAGCTTCTTTCTCCTTCTCTGCTAGCTGTGTCCCTAAGCTTTCTTTGACCTTGTTTAACTCCAATCCAGCGCCCTCCACCATGAGAGCAAGTTCTTCCCTTGTGAATGTCACTGTCTCTTCACGTATGTCGTGGGTGTTGACAGTCGCCTCTCTGGAGGCGAAGTCCACTGGAGTTTCTAGGATAAATTGAGCATATAGCATCTTAGCAAAATAGAGTGGAGCGTCGGCGTTATGGAGAGGACGACTGTACACCTCCAAGAAAATGCGCTCGGCATTAGTTTTGATATCATTGTGAGTGCAACATGAAATCTTCCATCTTCCCTTCTTAATCTCGCCATCTAGACATGGCCATATTTCCTTTATCATCTATGTGGTTACGTGTTTGTTTATGTCTTTCCATTGGGCATAAGTTGGATTTGTCCATTTCGACAACCTGCATGCTGTTCTTGTTGCTTCGCGGACTGTCAGGCCATGTGCAAGGGCCTTCATTCGCTCATATGCCTTCTTGGCTAACTCTTGATGCTCGTTTGCTTGCGCCTCTGCGATATCTGCATGAACATAAATGACTTTAGGATTTTAATGAATTGTAAAGATCAACGAAAGATAAATTGACCATTACTCTCAAAAACTTAAAGTTAAACACCACGAGAGGAGATATGTATTGCAAAGACTCGATGAGAAATATCCACTTGACTCCAAAAATACTTCAAACAATGTGCGCACATCAAATTTTGAAGAGAAAACATAAACTTAAACACCACAAGAGGAGAGAGATATTGCAAAGACTCAATGAGATAATATTTCAAACAATGGACACATCAAATTTTGAAGAGAGAAACAAAATGCCATTCTTGAAACTTAATCTCCTGATACTGTATCATTACAAAGTTGGGGTGAATGGCACCGATAGCTCTACAAGAGGACGTTGTGCCCTCGTTGGGTCAGTATTTAGTGATCTAAAAAATTCAACTACTTGCAAAATTGATTTTTGCTCATCGCGATTAGGCAGAAACATCCAATTTTTGACTCTATGAATAATAGTATTCATGGTAACTTTGTCATGGGAACTATTATCCTTCCACAACTCTTGTACTTTCTGCCAAAAGTCATATAAAGTTTATAATAAATATCCCAAGGCAAAAACATCAGATGCAGGAGTGTATGCATCTGCCAAAAATGGATCATAAAGCTCCGGGGCTACCCACGGCCGTTTATTTCGCTCTCTGTCTGCGTAGGAGACCGCCTGTGCCACCTTCTCAGGGTTCTTGTCTGCTTCAAATACAAAATTGAGAGACACCCGTTTTTTGGGCGCTCTCAGCAGTAACCCCCAATCGATAATACCTATGCGTGGCTTCAACTCTTTTGGAAAATCCAACACTACATTGAATGGATGTAGGTCGGTATGTATAATTCCTTCCAGATGTGCTACCGCTAGGCCTTCCACCAGGGCATGCATAATATGTGGCATTGTTATTACTATTTGTTTTATTTTAGAAAGTTCTAGATGACTTAAAGGAATATTATCAGGCGGGGGTTGTCTCCATCCTCAATCCAAACGAAAAATTGCTCTGGTGAACTCACTGAATCTGAAGGGAACTTTCATGAGAGCATCACCAAGAGAGCCGCCATTATAGTACGGGAAAATAGTGATCCAAGGCGCTTCTTTTGTAAAGGCAATACACCTGACAATCGATGGGTGTAGAACTTGCATGCCCTGCCCTGCTCTGCGTGGAAGCTCTCGAACTTGGCGCTGCCTTCTCCTTTGTAGTGCTTCCCGCAAAAAGTAATGTACTCCAGTAAAAATGATATACCTTTAACTGTATACTCTTTTACTGTGCCAAAAACACCAGAGCCTATTGTTCGCCCTTCGAACAGAGCCTCGTGCGGGATGCCAATGAGATGTGTGCACATAGAATTGTAGATGGTACGATTAATGACACCTATACCATTTGCATCTGCCTGGCTGGACGTTGCAGCGACGTCCTGGGCAATGCGCACTCTTTTGGGGAGGGACTCTGCATCCAACGCCTTCATGCGCTTGCTCTTGGCTCTTTGCTCGCTCCATACAACGTCCCATAACTGTAGACGTTGCATATTAGCTTCAGGCGGGGCAGCATTTCTAAGATCACTGCATGCTACACACATGCTCTCCAAAATGGTTCGTGTTATATGTTGATGGTTGAAATCTGCTATCTTCTGTCTATCAAGCAACTCAGCATTGCCTCCGACGCTGTGCATTTTCCCATATCTGGTCTATTAGATCTCGCATGAGTATCTCAGACTCATTGATCTTTTTGACGACATCATCAGCACATTGTGACACTGTGATGACTGCTTCAATGCGAATTGCTCGTAGAACGATTTTACGCTCTTCGGGGGAAAGCATGTTGGTCGTCTTCGTAAATCTAGCAAATATCACTAAACACAAAAAAACAGAATATCAAACATTACTGAAATCAACATCAAGCAAACGTGAGAGAACAGCAACAAGTGTATCATTACTTATCAATGTTCAAACAAAAACGGAATATTAAATAATTTTAATGAACTCTACATCATCCAATACATCATCAAACGTGAGAGAACAGCAACAAGTGTATCATTACTTATCAATGATCAAACAAAAACAGAATATCAAACAATATTACTGAACTCAACATCATGCAATACATTATCGAACGTGAGACAACCGCAACAAGTGCATTATTACTTATGAAGTGTATACATTATCGAACGAGAGAGAGAGAGAGGGGGGGGAGGAAGAGAGAGAGGTGTGACAGATAGAGAGAGGGAAAATTAAATGACATTTTTAATAGTTTTGTGAGTTCCTAAAGAGAGGAAAATAATGTTTTGTAATCCTAAAGCACTCCTCATCTACACACCTATCGTGATAGAGAGAGAGCTGTGAAGTGTATCATGAGAGAGAGAGAGAGAGAGAGAATTGTGAAGTGTATCATGAGAGAGAGAGAGAGAGAGAGAGAGAGAGGAGAGAAAGAGAGGGTTGTGACAGATAGAGAGAAGAAACATTAGATGACATTTTTAATGTTTTTGTGAGTTCCTAAAGAGGAAAATAATGTATTGTTTTAATTTTTAAGTAAATAGAGGGAGAAAAATGAAATTATTCGGGATTATGTATATTTTAAGAGAAATAAAAAGAAATCCTTATCTACACATCTATCGTGTTGTGAAGTGTATCATGAGAGAGAGAGAGAGAGGGGGTAGGAAGAGAGAGATATTCATATTTTTCGAGTTACGAATCACGATATTATAAAATAAAACGTTTAGACAATATGATGTAAACTTTGATCCATGAAATACTCATGCCGCGTTAGCAACCAAGTATCGCATGGATCAAACACAATAAAAACAATACAAGTCAAATCAAACAAATTTACGACATTTTTTTGACCGCGTTAACGATCATATGCCGTAATATGCAAGCAAATTTACGACATTTTTTCGACCGCGTTAACGATCAAATGCATATGCAAAAAACAATTTATGCACTAGCGGACAACACCAACTTGCCGCGTTAATAACGACAAAATGCCGCCCGATTCTATGGGAATACGAATAGGATACGAACATACACTGGCCGCGTTACCGACCATATGTCCGCATTTGACAAAGGGAAGGGAAGGGAAGGTGACATCGCCATAACGATACTATGCTTGCCGCGTTCCAGACTAGTACCGCTACGGCGTGCCATACTTACCATAGGACACAGACTAGCCGCGTTACCGACTAAGTGCCCCAGGGTAAGCACCATTCCAAAGAATGGCCTTACACACACATCCTACCGCGCATTGCGACAATGGGCAGCTGCCCGCACGAACACACACCCACACACACATCCTGCCGCGCATTGCGACAGTGGGGGCGGCTGCCCGCACGAACACACCCACACACACACACACACACACACACACACACACGTTTCATTACATGTGTATGCTGTCAGCAATGAACTCCCAAAGGGCCCCTCGGGCCCATATATATAGGAAATTGTACCCCGCCGGGCTCGATGACGACCCCGCCGGGGCCCGTCGGGGTTTAGGTTTCCCCGGCGGGACCGCCGGGTATAGCAAAAGCCCGGCGGGATTTTATCCGGTTACCAGGTCGCTTGCCACCACCGGCTTTTTTGAGAACATGTTAACATGTTAACACATGTTATTAACAAAAAAAAATTTGTGATCACGTGAATATAAAATCATTGATACGAAGTAAATTGTATAATGTCCTTGTATTTTGTACCATCTTTTTTTTAATCTCTCTTTCTCCCTCTCTATCTCTCATCACTCTCTCTCTAGTTCCAAGTAAGATTATGTAAATGCATATTCTCAAAATTTTGGTTGTGAGCCTAGCATTACAACGGACATACAAAAGACCTATCAAACATAAGCATTGTTAGCCAGACAATATCTTTATAAGGTCTTCCTTTTTGGGATGGGGTTGGTGTATGAACATATTGTTATGGGCATCCAGGTTGAAGATTTAAAGGTACACGAAGTGCAAGTGCTTGCATGCAACGAATGCACGTCGCCCAGCTACCTTGATCTTCTTTGAAAGTCTTGGCAGGTGCAATTGGGGTGTTTTGCAATAGTGACATCATATCTTTCACCTCTAATGGAAAAATTACTTGTCTCTATTATAAAGATCTCATGCTCCAATTTCTTAATCACCCTTTCAGCCCCACAATGGTGCACAACAAATGATAAGGCATGGTCAATCCTCTTTGTTGCAGCCTCTAACACCCCGCTCCTATACCTTAATGTTTGTATATGTCCAACATCTTACTCCCCCTGCACTATCTTCTATCTCCAATATGTCTAGTGCAATTACCTCTATCTCTGTTAGATTAGCTCCCTTTAGTAGTACAGGCCACATGGACAATAGCCTCATTGGAGCATTTGGTATCGTGTAGATTTTCCATGAGTGGTCTATGCTAGTGTTGCAGAACCACATGAATTGCCTCCATTGTCCACCACTCCATTCTTGCATGCCGTAAAAGCTCAGTGCCATAATTCCTTCTCTTGACTGCTTGATGGGTTTCTTACACTTGCCTCCCCTAACCATGCTTGGCATCATGCAGCCCTGTTGCACTACATATGCATCAAATTGTCTATGGTAGCATGTGCCTCAAATTGTCTATATGGTAACATGTGCATCAATTTGTCTATATTGTAACATTTGCCTCAAATTGTCTATATGGTAACGTGTACATCAAATTGTCTATATGGTAACATGAATCTTGACCTCTCTAACCCTTTAAATACCTTGGTCCAAGTCAATAGGTTGCCTCCTTATTATCTTGATGGTTGAATTGTAGATGTCCAACCCCATGAATAGTTCGAGCCTAATTCTCTGTTGTCACGTACTCTAGCTCTGATAAGAGATATTATCATCTTCTATTATGATGACGTGGGCCACTAGTGCTACGGCTATCACCCACTAGTGCTACGATGGACATTGACCCGCCTGGGTGATAGCTTCCGCATCTACACCACTGGTGGATTACTAAAGACTAGCATAGTTATAGCACCAGCTCATTTAGTCAGGTTCACATTATGGACCGACCCTTGTATGTTGTAGTAGTTGAGTACTAACCCATATAGTGTGTACTCTTATCTTTATGTTATGTTGGTTGAGTAGCGAAGAAGAAGAAGATAGAAGAAAATTCAGCTATCCATCTCTCTCTTGTGTCTTGCTCTCTTTCTTGTGTGTGTGTGTGTGTGTGTGTGTGTGTGTTTGCTTGCTAGGGTTTGAAGCTCTCCCTCTCCCCCACATTCTCTTTATGGTATCAGAGCCTGGTTCGTGTGAGAGCTAAGGAGACAAGAACAAGCAAGGAAGGAAGCGATACTACACGGGTAAGAGCACCATCATCTCTTTCCCCTTCTTGGTTTAGGTACAACACCCCCTCAATAGCTCTGGGAGCTACACATCTTTGGTTGAGGAGCTGTCTTCGCTGGCGAGAGCGGAGCTATAGGGCAGGTATACTATTTTTTGGATAAAATTTTCAGCCATATTCACGTTTTGGGCGCGTTACGGGTCCCGTTTCGTCACTGTATGGTATTTTCGATAGTTTTTTTGGAAGTTCTGGTAGAGAATTGTTTCTGCTCGAAATCTGGTTATTGCAGTGCAATAGTGCATTTTGGAAGTGCAGATAGGGTTTGCACATGTATTGTTGATACTGGGTGTATATACATGTACTCTGGTCACATTTGGTGACACACAGACTGTGCTGAAGTGCCGTTGCTACAACAATTACAGGAGATACTGATGTATTACATGTTGCATACAGAAGTTGTCTGTTTGCAGATTATTTGATTGCTGCAAGAAAACATGCCTGACGGAATTAATCAGATTGTTAGTGAGAAGTTGGATAAGAATAACTTCCATGCCTAGAAGTTCAGAATGACCAATTTCCTAATGGGTAAAGGATTTTGGGATTATGCAGAAAGAGATAATGAGGAGCCTCCAGAGTTATCTGAGGAGAATGCCACTCCTGTAGATATAAAGGCATTTAAGGATTAGAATCAGGGTGCAAGAAAAGTCATGTACTGGCTTTCAATTAGTGTCACAAACACTATGATAGGAATCAGGGTGCAAGAAAAGTCATGTACTGGCTTTCAATTAGTGTCACAAACACTATGATAGGACACATACAGGATCAAACACTCTAGCAGTTGCATGGCAGAATCTAGTTCAGATGTTCCAAACTAACACAAAGGTAAGGAAGTTGCAGTTAAAGCAAGAGTTGCATACTATGGAAAAGAAAAGTATGTCTATTAATGAATATGCCTTAAAGATAAAGGGCATTGGGTCTATCAATGTATATGTGGAGGTTGTATATGTGGAGGATGATGATTTGGTGAGTGTCTGTTTGAATGGGCTTGGCAAAGAGTACAAGCCATTCAAGACCTCCATTACAGTTAGGGAGAATATTCCCAACTTTCGGGACTTAATACCTATGCTGATCATAGAAGAAAAGGCTTTAGGTGAGGATTCTTCTTCACAAAGCAAGAACACATCGGAACAAGCCTTCTACTCTAATTCAGGTAGAGGCCGTGGTCGAGGATTCTTCTTCACAAAGCAAGAACACATCGGAACAGGCCTTCTACTCTAATTCAGAGTAGAGGCCGTGGTCGAGGCCAAGGTGGTGGCCGACAAGGAAATCAGAATTCTGGACAACAACAGTCCAATGATTCACAGCAACAATCATACATAGGTGGAAGAGGCCAGTCTAGAGGCAGGGGGAGCCAAAGAGGCCGAGGTGGTTTTGGCAAAGAAATCAAAATACAAATAACATAGAGTGCTATTACTATGGCAAACCAGGACACATGGCAAAGGACTGCTATAAAAAGCAGAACGACATTAAAAGTGGGAATTTGCAGAGCAAGGCAACTATGCATCATCTAGCAAACATGGAGGTGATGACAGAAGTGAGCAGCTGCTTGTGATGTAGCACATGCTTAGTTCCATAACAGGGGATGTGTCAAGATCTCAATATATATGGTATGTGGATTCTGGCGCCTCTAACCATATGACCAGTCATGCTGAGTATTTTAGAGATATGCAGAAAATGGAAAAACCAGGTTATGTAGAAACAGGTGATGATACTATGCATCCCATTGCGCATGTTAGTAAAGTGCCATTATCTATGCAGGATGGCAAAATGAAGTACTTGACTGATGTACTTCATGTTCCGAATATTACAAAGAATTTGGTTTCTGTGGGACAGATGGTTGAGCAGGGTCTGCAACAACTAAGGTTTAATCCTCAAGGATGTACTTCATGTTCCGAATATTACAAAGAACCTGGTTTCTGTGGGACAGATGGTTGAGCAGGGTCTGCAACTAAGGTTTAATCCTCAAGGATGTTTTGTGGAAGACTTCAAAAATAAGTGTCGCTTTGTTGCATTTGAGCTCTTGCAACAAGCACACACACACTCACACAACAATGGATAAGACACACACAAATATGGAAGGCTATTCAGAGATTTAAAGCCTTGGTCAAGAAGGAAAAAGGCATGCAAATAAAATGCCTAAGATCTTGATGGTGGGGGAGAATATTTCTCCAATGAGTTCAATGATTTCCTGAGAAAGCAGGAAATCAAGAGGCAGTTTATGTGCAGGTACACTCCGTTAAAACAAAATGGTGTTGCAGAAAGGAAAAACACGCACATTGCAGAAGTGGCATGTGCCTTGATGGTGGATGAAAAGAATATGCCACAGTACTTTTGGGCAGAAGCAGTAGCAACTACTGTGTACATTATGAACAGGACACCCACTGCAGCTGTTCATAGTATGACTCCTGAACAGAAGTTTACAGGCATAAGACTGGATGTGTCTCACTTGCGTGTACATGTTCCTGATGAAGTGAGAACAAAGTTGGATCCAAAGGTAGAGAAATACATCTTCATTGGTTATGCTATGGAGCAAAAAGGTTATAGATGCTATAACCCTACCACTCGTGAGATGCGAGTAAGAAGAGATGTCTACGATGAGATGAGTAGCTGGTATACACCAGTAGTGAAGGCAACAGAAGATGCACATGTAAGAAGTGTTGATGTTGCACCACATGTAGAGCAGCAATCATCACAGGTGTTGAGTGGACCTGGGGAGTCCTCGAGTAGTGGATGCAATGTTAGCCCATGGTCAGGCAGGTTGAGGAATGATGTAGGTACAAATGTATCACTGAAAGGGAAGGAAAAGGTAGATCAGCCTTTTGTGCATGATCTGTCAGCAGGTCACTCATATGTGGATGGTGACTCTAGTGGCTCTGAGTAGAGCCTTGATGAGAAGCTTGGCATTCCGTATGTGGTTACTCCTAGTGTAGGGAGAACCAGGGTTGTTTTGAGGACACCTGGTAGTGATCCAGGTGTACGCAGGTCTACGAGGGTTAGATACCCTATTGACACGTTGAGATATGATGGATATACAGCCCATCATTATGCTTATATGGTAAAAGCAATACACGAGGTTGAGCCCACTTACTTTGAGCAGGCAATTGAAAATAAGAAATGGGAAGATGCCATGGATGAGGAGATGGCAGCATTAGATGCAAATGCAGCATGAGAGTTAGTGCCTTTGCCTAAGGAAAAGAAGGCAATTGGATGTAAGTGGGTGTATAAAGTCAAGCACAATGCTGATGGTTCAGTGAGCAGGTACAAGGCAAGATTGGTTGCCAAGGGCTATGCGCAAACTTATGGCATAGACTATGAGGAGACATTCATTCAGCCTGGTTGCAAGAATGGCAACTATGAGAGCTATCATTGCTATGGCTGCACAGCAAAGGGTTGGTCTCTACATCAAATGGACGTAAATAATGCTTTCTTGCATGGTGATTTGCAAGAAGAAGTGTACATGATGATGCAGCCACCAGGTTATGAGAGTGATGCATGTCCAGATTTTGTGTGTAGGTTACGCAAAGCCTTTTATGGCTAGAAGCAGGCACCCATGGTCAAACAAGATTGGGAAGTATCTTGTTACCATTGGATTTAAGATATCCAATGCATATTTTTCACTATATGTGAAAAAGACGAATAGAGGGATCATGCTATTAGTCATTTATGTGGATGACTTGATTATCACTAGTGATAGTGATGCAGACATACATGACGTCAGGATGCTTTTGAAGCAGAAGTTTGAGATGAAGGATTTGGGTGAGCTGCGATATTTCTTGGGGCATAGAGGTGGTGAGATCACCTCATGGCATTTTGCTATTGCAGAGGTAGTATGGCTTGGACATGTTGTCCAAGTATGGTATGACAGGCTATAAGCCTATTTCAGTGCCATTAGAGTAGAACACAAAGCTTTTTGTAGATACAGGTGAGCAGCTTTTGGAGGACCCCACTACATACAGGCGCATAGTGGGTAGTTTAATCTACATGACCATTACAAGGCCAGACTTGAGCTATGTTGTTGGACGTTTGAGTCAATTTATGCAGGCCCTTAGGAAGCCACACTTGGATGCGGCTAGACGGATCCTCAGGTACATAAAGTCCACAATTGATTATGGACTTTTCTATGAGGCTGGTACAGAGATACAGTTGCATGGGTACACAGATGCTGATTGGGCTGGGAGTATTGCAAACAACAGGAGATCTACCAGTGGTTTTATGTTCTCATTTGGGAGTGCTGCTATGAGTTGGAGCAGTAAGAAGCAGCCAACAGTTCCCTTGTCGAGTATAGAGGTAGAGTACAGGGGTGCTACTATGGCAGCTTGTGAGGTAGCTTGGTTTCAGAAGCTACTTGGTGACAGGGAGAGCCCGTGGATAGGGCAATTGTCATATATTATGACAACATGAGCAGCATACAGTTGGCAAGGAACCTAGTATATCATGCTAGAATGAAGCACATTGAGGTGCATTATCACTTTGTGAGGGAGAAGGTTCTAGCAGGAGATGTAGATCTGGTATATGTCAGCACAAAGGATCAGGTGGTTTACATCTTCACAAAGGCATTGGGCATAGAGAAGCTCCACAGGTTTAGGAGCTTACTTGGAGTGCAGTGTGTGGAGTTGAGCTCGAGGAGGAGTGTTGAGATATCGAGCTTAACTAGTGCTACGGCGGACATTGATGACGTGCCTGGGTGATAGCTTCCACATCTACACCACTGGCATGTTTCGTGAGATTATGGGTGATATGCGGCCAGTGGGATGATAGGCTGTGTGATAGCCATTTTGAATTACTAGAGACTGGCATAGTTATATCGCCAGCTCATTTAGTCGGGTTCACATTATGGACCGACCCTTGTATGTTGTAGTAGTTGAGTACTAACCCATATAGTGTGTACTCTTCTTATCTTTATGTTATGTTGGTTAAGTAGAGAAGAAGAAGATAGAAGAAAATTTAGCTATCCATCTCTCTTGTGTCTTGCTCTCTCTTGTGTGTGTGTTTGCTTCCTAGGGTTTGAAGCTCTCCCTCTCCCCCATATTCTCTTTACGCCCCTCACCTGAGATCGTATACGTGAGTAGCCATAGTGGTCCAGCCTTAAACTCTTCGCACATGATCAAAGCCTCTTTAAATCTCCATTGCCAATTTGACACGTACAGCTAACCAGAAGCGCTCCAAAAGAAAGCCTAGTAGTTGACATCTTAAAAACATAGTGTTGTTCATGTCATTGGGCCTTGGAAAACTAGTACCATGAAAGAACTCATAGGTGCATTGCTTCTTCAACTCTAGCATACTTAACTCTGGTCCTTGTGCATGCCCACCTTGCTTCGACGTCTTGACGATTCTCTTGAAGCTGTCAGGAAAAATTTAGATGCTTAACTGTAGCACTAAAGAAAAAATATACTCCCTATAGATATGTTAAAAAAAACATTGTGTAACCCATTTGTTTGAACGAGCCAGCAAAAGTAGATCAAACAACTTCCTCTTGCTTATTTGCTTATGCACTTCATTATTTGTCCTAAAACCATGACATATACACATTTGAAACTTTCGTGGGTGAGAAGAAGATAGGTCAAAAACTTTCGTGGGTGAGAAGAAGATAGGTCAAAAACTGCTTCTGAGCTCCTTGGTGTGCCTCTCTGAACCTCATGGCTATGAATGCATCATCAGCACTTGCATTAAATGTGCATTTCTCAGCATACAATAGTATACACAAGCCTCACAATGCAATAAAAAGAAACCATAACCTTCATGTTGGGGTTTGCATATAAAACAAAGATGAAGCATAATACACATAAGAGAGCACTAAGACGTAGTTGCTTTGATAATTTATATTACTATAAAACTGTATTCATATTCTCCTTTACAATGAGCGCCTTGCACATGTATATATAGTGTTTACATTGAAGATTTGAATCGGCACATATGCCTTATTACATCTTCGTGCAGTCCATTAATGTGAACTTGCCTAAGCTTATAAGGGTATATTGTTGGCCAGCTGCTATCACATGGCACACCCACCGGTGTCCATTAATGGCCCCTTGACCACTCTCTCATACAAGACCAAAATGTACCTATATATGTGCGGCCGTTGTTGTCCATCCCTGCACATGCTTGATGTGATCAAAATAAATCCAAGCCCTTCTTAAATCATCGTCTCCTGTTTGGTGCATACGATTCACTAGGTTGTTGAGTTTTTGGGAGACCCAAGCTCTTCATGGCAATGATGCTAATCCCACACTAATCACCTACTAATTACACATGATTAAAATGACCTAAGGTGGATGGTGTCTAATTATACACGTGATGATGTGTATGTGCATAGACTCAAATCAATTAGGTTCCAAGATAGATTAGCTTGGGCTCATAGAGAGACTTGAGATGTGCAAAGTGTGTGAGATGATTCATTGCTTGAAAAATGACCCCTTTTATAGGGTGGAGGTACAAATCTCATGGGACTTTCCTTGCATATGGGATAAATATCTACTTGCCATATGGCATTTCTCACTCCATACCTCTTGTCTAGTACACTTTGGCACCACAATTCTCAACACCCCCCCTTAGTGCCAAATCTTTGGGCTACTTCAAGGTGGTTGGCGAGTCATACAAATAAGCTTTCACTCTTCCTAACTCCCTCTATGTGCTTAGGGTTGTTTTGACCCAAGATACAAATGTGCTACTTTGGCACTAACCCCCCCTTGATGCGGACATGGCAAATTACAGGCAAGGGTGACAGGCTACTTTGGCCATTTCTCAGCATGAGTACATCATCGGTCTCAAAGGCTGGTTTTTTACAAAATCTTAAGCACTTTTTGTAGAGAGAAGGGGTGAAGCATACATGTTTTCCTTTTTCTTTAAAAGAGTGTTTTTGAAGCATCAATCGCTTCGGTGAAGGTAGATTGATTCTTTTTCCCATAGCAGTTTTCTTCTAGGTGGCCAATTTTACCACAATGACCACATACAAGTTTAGACTTGTCCCTGTTTACGACACTCATTGATAACATGACCAAGTTTTCCACAATGAAAACACCTTGGTAACTTTGTGCCTGAGGTAGTTGCTTTGTTGTTCTTGAATCTTCCTCCTTTGGTGAAGAGTGCAGTCTCTCCTGAGTATGAAGTGGGTGGCTTGTGTTTTGCTTCATACTCTAACAAAGAAGACTCTACTTCTGATAGAGTTTTATCCACATTTTGAAGTGTTGAAACAATGGTGTCATATGGCTCTTTATCCACACTATTAAGCAATACATCAATAGCTTCATCTTCATCAATTTTCTTCTTAATTGCATGGAGTTGTTGTTTTACTGCCTTGAATTTGTTGATGTGTGAGGCCATGCTTTCATTGTTTGCTTTGTCGAGCTTGTAAAATTGCATGAGCAAGTTGATTTTGGAGTGCTTTGATTCGGTGCCAAAGATCTTGTTCAGCTCCTCCCATGCCACCTTTGCTTCTTTGATGCCTGCAATGTGATGAATCACTTTATCGCCAATATTTTGAGCGATTATACCCAAGGCCTTGTGATTGTTTTGAGGATTCGTTGATGTAGAGGTTGCTTCTTCTTCATTGTCAACAATGAGCTCCCAAAGACCTTTCCGCATAAGCATGTACATGGTCTTTATTTCATGTATAAAACCCATCACCATTGAATTTATTAATCTCTTGTTCCATGTTTGAGGTGTCTCACTGAGTACTACTCAGCAGTGTCTACCTCTTGATTACAAGTTGGGCATGTGCAACAATACAAGCAAGATTAATGCAAAGAGTTGGTGCAATACAAATGAGAAAATTTCACTTCCCACTTTTGATTTTTGATTCTGGATCTCTCGAGAGAAGCTTGGATGCAATATGAGTGCTTTTGGTGTCAATTCAAGGTTAATGCAAGCTTTGCAAAAACTTGAAAATATTGAAAACCTCAACAGAAAAACTGGACAATTTTGATATGCCTACATTGCAGAGAAGATCTAAGAAGATCCAACCGTTGGATCGACTTCATGTAAAAATGAAAGTTGTTTTTTACCTCATAATCTACACTTTCACCGTTGGGATTTCCAAAATCATTTCTCAGCACTGGGGTACACTTTACTAAATTCCAAATTTCAGGCAGTTTGCAACAACTGCAGCCTCCTTGTTGGCATTTGGTTTTTTTGCTTCCTCCAACTCACCCAATGGCCAAATGGCATGAGATTTGGGCTATAGGTAGCTCATAAATTGCTAAACTTAATCTAAGAGGATTTAGCATAATTGTGAGTAGAGAGAAAGAATGATTAAAAAAACATGGATAGTAACCAGTCGGATTTGCAATACAAAAATCGGGAGGTAGAGGATAAAATTGGCCAAACCCTTGGATGTGTAGCTTAGCAATAGGTTGAGGAATGTGTGGCTAAGAGGGTTTAGGAAATGGTGTAAAGGATTGAGAGAATAGAGCACGTCAAATTTGGGCCACAAGCGAGAGAAATGGATAAGATGTGATTAGTGCTAATTGAGATGTGTGAAGACTAATGAGAAGAGGGAAGATAGGTAGGAGAGCTATGGGGAGGCTTTGATACCATGTTGAGATTTTGGGAGACCCAAGCTCTCCATGGCAATGATGCTAATCCCACACTAATCACCTACTAATTACACATGATTAAAATGACCTAAGGTGGGCGGTGTCTAATTATACACATGATGATGTGTAGTGCAATAGACTCAAATCAATTAGGTTCCAAGACAGATTAGCTTGGACTCATAAAGAGACTTGAGATGTGCAAAGCGCATGAGATGATTCATTGCTTGAAAAATGACCCCTTTTATAGGGTGGAGGTACAAATCTCATGGGACTTCCCTTGCATATGGGATAAATGTCTATTTGCCATATGGCATTTCTCACTCCATACCTCTTGTCTAGTGCACTTTGGCACCACAATTCTCAACAGGTCTAAACCCAATGTGCGGGCCCTGTGGTTGACATTTTAAACACGTAACATCGCTTCGACTCGTTGTCCAAAGCTTGCTCAGGAAAATGGCTTCCATGGAAGAACTCAAAAGTGCATTGCCTCTTCAATTCTAAGATACTGGATTCTACACCTTGCACTCTACCGTTGATTTTAGAAGCATGTACCATCCTCTTGAATCTACAAGAGAATCGGAGAACTTAACAAACTATGTAAATTTAACTTGATAAGAACAATTAAAAAAATTAATATCAATATGGAGTTAACATTACCTTTGACATTGAATTAGGGGATGTATGTGTTCCAATACTAGTGATGACTCCATGTTGCTAATATTTGATCCATCCTTCGTATGCTTCCTAACAACTGTATCAATACAAGTTGTTTAGTGATATCCATATCTTCCTTGGACACTTGTAGCCACCTAAGCAACTACCTCTTCCACAAGTTCTCTAATCTTTTACCAATGTGTCCCTTTGTACCTCATGCAAATGTTCCCTTGATGTATCATCAATCTGGTCATATGTGGGTCATCAAGCATATAATAGTACATGGTAGCACCACACATGCTTCTGCATACAGGTTTATTCTTACAGTAAAAACAAGCTAAAGAGCCATATCCATCCAATGTTAAGGCCAATAAGGGAAGCTTTTGTGTGAGCTTGCTTATTATTTAAAAAA
Organism: Cibotium barometz; assembly: GCF_041138505.1. Taxonomy (NCBI): domain Eukaryota; kingdom Viridiplantae; phylum Streptophyta; class Polypodiopsida; order Cyatheales; family Cibotiaceae; genus Cibotium; species Cibotium barometz. Next base: position 23,059,486 of record NC_141063.1, on the reverse strand, counting down.
ATATGAAGTCCCAATAAATACTCTTATTAATCAAGGTTTACTAAAATTGAGTCAAGATAATAAGCTTACCAATCTAGGATGTTGTATTTGATGTGCCATTCATAGTCTTATTTCCACACAAGGCATAAGTGCACTCAAACAAGCCTCCATAGAAACTCTTTTAGACTACTCCGTGACTCTGCACAGGTTTCGCCCAACAATGGCCATCATGTGCTTGCTCCATTCCTTGCATTGGAGAGGCTAAAGGATCATGTACATTCAGTAACTCAAAAGCCGCATTGCCATTGTGAATTTGGGGAATCTCTTCCACCTTCTCAATATGCATGCTTGTTGTGCTAATATTATTCTATGAAGAACACCTTCTCAATATGCATGCTTGCTAATACTATTCTACGAAGAAAATCGTGTCAATATGTGTGCTTGCTAATAATATTCAACGAATAACACCTGTATGAGATTCCTTAGATAATAAGTATTTGACCACACTGGAATTTTGGTTGATGGCACCTCCTCTTTTACGATCACTCTTAATGGATGCTATGCGAGGCCTAGTATAAGAGTTTGATTTTCCTTGTTAGACCTTGAATTTAGATTCAACTATCCTCTAAATGCATTACCTTAGTGTAAAAATCACACTTGCTAGTCATGTAACAAGTGTCCACTCTACCATTACATGGTTCTACTTGGCCCACAATCTTGTAGATTATCTTCACTCTCTAAGTAGGCCAGTTCAGTGATGATTAGGGTTTTGATTGTCTTGATCAAGTAGTGTACATGTTTCTTCAGTACATCCTTCATCATTGATGATACATCATTGTTAAATTGAGCATCTTGGTCCATGTAGGGATATGCTGATTTATACCCACCATTGTGGTTAGGTTAATGACATTAGTGCCATTATGGATTGGGTTTATGACATTGGTGTCATTGCATGAAATTTACACAACCATGACACCATAACGAATATTATCAATAAATAATATAAACTTTAATTAAATAATTTTAATTACATAACTTTAATTAAATAATTTCATTTCAATAACTTTAATTAATAATTTTTTTATTACAAAATTAACATTATTAATAAGGGGGGCAATCGAGTCACCCTTAGTGAGGGGGCAATCGAGTCACCCTTAGTGAGGGAGTTGACACCCCTCACTAAGAGCGACTCGACCCCCTCACTAAGGGTGAATCGGGTCACCCTTAGTGAGGGGGGGTCAACCCTCCATCCCCCTTAATAAGGGTGATGTCATCCTCAGTGGTGCGGGGGGTGTCCCACCCCTCACTAAGGGCGACGACACCCTTAGTGGGGGGGAGGGGGGTCCCCTAACTAAGGGCGACCCCCCTCACTAAACCCTCTCTCGAGCCCCCTCACTAAACGATCTCTCTGTCGCGCCGGCCTCACAACCCTCTCCCTCTCCCTCACTCTATTGCCTCTCTCTCTCTCTCTCTCTCTCTCTCTCTCTCTCTCTCTCTCTCTCTCTCTCTCTCTCTCTCTCCTCTCTCTCGCCTCCCTCTCAAACTCTCAAATGCCTCCCTCTCTCTCTCTCTCTCTCTCTCTCTCTCTCTCTCTCTCTCTCTCTCTCTCTCTCTCTATATATATATATATATATATATATATATATATATATATATATATATATATATCCCCTCTCTCAAATGCCTCCCCTCCTCTTCCTCTTTCTCTGTCTACCTCTCCTTCTTTTTGCTTGTTTTTCTATTTTTTATTCTTTTTCTTTCTTTTTCTTTCTTTTTCCACTCTTCTCTTTTCTGTTTCTTTTTTTCTTAAAAAAAGCTCTTAAAATTTATTTTGTTTCTCTATTTATATCTCTTTATTTTTTCTTTTTGTTTATCTCCTCTTTCTTTTTTTAATCTCTCTATTATTATTGTTCACTTTGTTTTATTGTTCTCTTTCTTTTCTCTTCTAATCTCCTTCATTTCTATTTTATTTAGCAATCTCTTACTTTCCTTAACTCAAAAAAGGGACACGGGTGTTTTTAACTTTCAACAGTACAAAAGTAGCTAATGGCACTGTGTTGCATGCAAACGCCATTGTCAATACTATCCATGGAATTTCTTTGCTGCCTAGGTATATTGGCATGTCAGTTGAAGATGTCGAAGTGGGAGAAGTAGCCCTTCCTTCCCCCCTTGAAGATGGTGATTAACGCACAATAAATCAAAGCAAAGTCTACACCATTGTATGGCCAGCAAGAGATTACATAAGTGTGTTTACATCTATTGTTACCTTTGCAAGTATGTAAGTGTTTTTGGTTTTACTGAGATTTATTTGTCTTGTATGTGTCGTTATATTTAGATTGATACACATTCAATGGAAACCCAGCATGTAATTAAATCTCTAAAGTGTGTACAACGCTTAAAGAGCACTGCTATCAGACAAGTAAGCCAAGAAGTAACAAGCATGAAGAAGAGGAGGAAAACAGTGCAAGAAGAAGAAGATGATTTTGTGGGTACCTCCAGGAAGAAATCCAAGTTGGTCTTTCAGGTGCTTCTTTAAAATCCATGAAAGAAACAAGGGAAGTAAAAGAGATGGAAGAGGGAACTGAAAAAGAACGCAAGAATGAAGACCACCACATGGTCAAACATGCAACTCGTTTGCAGACTAGAACTCCTACAGTTTCGCTTTTTAAGTAATCTTGCATAAGGTATTTTTATGAGTGGTAAGAACAACCTATGTGTGTACATTGCAGGTGAAGAAATCCACTCCTTTACCACCTATTCCCTTGTGCAGACTTGTGCCTAACCCCTCTATACGAAGAGTGAAGTTTAGGTACAAGAAGCTAGCAAGCAAATTCTACAGAAATGGCTATGTTGCCGATCGATGTAGGTTCATTTTCTCTATCTCCTCATCCCATAATACTATTAGAGAATATCGCATGATGATGTTAGTACATGGGATGACATATGGTGAATTAAAACCGAGGAGTTTGAGAATGTGATCAAAGACACACAGTTGACATTTATGTCCAACAAGATGTTTTATATGTGGGATAGCAATCATCGCGTTTGTGGCATGGATGGAGGAGATTAGTAAATGGGAGTCATCTCAAATTGCTAACTTTTTGAATGCGGTGTTAAGTTTTTTAAAATAGTTTTAGGATTAAATAGGTTCACATTGGCTGTAGCATTCAAGAATGTTGTCTCAAATTGCTAACTTTTTGAACGTGGTGTTAAGTTTTTTAAAATAGTTTTAGGACTAAATAAGTTCACACTGACTGTAGCATTCAAGAATGTTATATCAAGACATCCATGTGTTGATGCTATCCTTATTGAACTCAATGAGGATAGTGAGGGGGAGGTCCTCACAATCATAGCTCGCTTAAATAAGAAAGGGAATGTACACATTACGAGAATATATGTCTTAAATCTCTTTGACTTAGGAAGGTCCAAGTGCAATATGTTTAATCTTTTTTCATAACTCATAATTTGTTTGCTATATAGGATGAATGAAGTGGGCTATGTTTCGTCGTCTCTTATGGACAAAGTGTGCCTCATGAGGGCACTCGAACTAGCTAATAAAGAAACAATTATGAAGCATACAAGGGCGATGAACAAGGCATGGATGGAGAAGTATGCCTCGATGTAGAAAAGAAGGGTCGCCCATCTTGGTACAACTGTGAGCTTTCAGAACTATCCCGAATAGTATTCTAGGTACAATCTTCTATCTTCTAACATTTGTAATATACGATTAACATTTATATATTGTCAAACTAATGTAATACCTGTGAATAATAGGATGAGTACCTTTTGCAGCCACACGAGAGATTGACCCCCTAGTAGATACCTTGCCTACAAATGAGTTCAAAGCCAAATGGAGAATTGCATTTTATAAAGTTGAGAGAAAGTGGGGGCATGTTACTAGACGGCTGGCCATGGTGATTGCAAACCTTGCACAAGGAGAAGCTTTCTTTAAGTAAGAAAGCCTGCACTCTTCCCTCTTTTTCTTTTTAGTAGGCAATGACACATTATAGTTTTAATTTTACGGTTTGATTTTGGTGTTGTGTGTTATAGACGACTAGTGTAAGTAAATTGGGAATGAGAAACTAGATTGTTTGATGGAGGATAGGCTATATAGCTTAGTATCTAGCTCATTGCCAAATGACCAAAAAGCAATGATTTTAGATATTTTGATTAATGGAGATTTGTAGAGGCTCAAGGACTTACAAATCCTAAAGAGTAAGTAATAATTACTTCCCCTATTTTCTTAATATATACAAAGCACCATATTTTGTATTAATAACAATTTCAATGCCAACGCAGAAGGCAAGTTTATTTAGGGATTGGCTAAGAAGAGAAGTCATATGGCACAAGATTAGAGCACTAGGTGTGTGGAAGTCCTTGTAGAAATAACAAATAAGTACAAAAAACATTTTCCAAATACATTTCAGGAGGACCTCACCGATCTCAAGGGATTGTATTTTGGGAAGCTATTTGAGGAAATGGTGGGGTCCTTAAAAAAACAAGGTGTGGTAGCTTTAAACCCTACTGTCATCAAAGCTGCTAAGCGTGCTATGTTTAGGTTTGTAATATTCTAGAAAGACTACTTATTACTACTTTATTGTGCTCTTATATTTATAAACTAAATGGAAACAATTATATTTAGATGGATTCGTAAGTGCCATGCCGAGACATATATTGCTGTTGTACCTGCCATCATAAATGAGTAGCGCGATCCATGACATGAGAGCACAATATATACATAGCAACAACTTCAAGAACTTTGGGATGCAGGGATATACAAGAGATGCCCATTATTCCTTGACTTTCCAGATGGAAAATTTCCCAAGAGCAAGAATGAGATGTACACTCGGGCTTGTAAATTAGAGAAATCAAAGATGGTATGTACTATATAATTAGATATTTCAGTTCGTTTTTAATATTGTATCTTATATCTTTTCGAATTGTGATTTATATTGTGAAGACTCGAACTCTATACGTGACCAATCACATCTTCAAGATAAGGGCAAAGGGCTTATGAAAGATCAACGAGCTGATGAAGATGAAGAGGATGATGATGATGAAGGGGCAAAAGTGCCAAAGAAGGATACCACAAAAGAAGAGGAAGAAGCAAAGGCATAAGGGGAAGAAGATGACTCAGATGTCTTTGCATCGGAGTATGACAAAAGCAATTTCGAGTATAATACTCGAAGGATCGAGGCAACCTCAAAAGTTGACAAAGTGGGTCATGCAACAACACAAACAGGGCACTCTTTTACTTGTGATTGATTAGTTTATAGTTCGGATACTAACGTACATGATTAGTTATGCGTCTAGAGATGCTTGGCAAGAGGTGAGGGGTTTGATTATTACATAGTTGGAATACTAACGTAGATGAATAAGTTATGGATCCAAATAGGCTTGGCAAGAGATGAAGCGCCAAATGCACCATTGTAACATAATAATCCACCTAGCCTAGGTGTTCTTACACCAATCCAAATGAATTTGCCAAGTATGATTTTACTAAATATCCACCTAGCCTAGGTGTTCTTACACCAATCCAAATGAATTTGCCAAGAATGATTTTACTAAATAGTAATGACAATGTAATGTATATGTGTAGTGCATGCACTTACAAAATGTATGCTTTGTAGGAGTGTCTTGTCGTATGCCCTCTACATTAGTCCTAGGTGTTATGAGCATGTTGCAACATCAAAGTGCTAGCTCCTCTACTATTAAAGAAGCCTTGGTACGCTGACAGGTGTAGTAATAAATTGTGAACATGTGTGTAAGGACTACAAATGTGTGTCTTTTATATCGTGTAATGACAATCAATGTGTAACTCTTCTCAAAATGGTGTGGCAAAACATGCTTCTTCAAAGGTGAGGGCATTTGTTGGGGATCCTTCCAAGATAGGCTGTGCAATTCCGAACCATGAGTGTCCAGAGAAGTTAGTATGTCTTTTTGATATGTTACAAATCGTGAAAGAGGGAAACTGGACCTTTAATATTAAAGGTGTTAATACAAGTATAGGGTGTGATTGTATTGTAGTGAGGTTGCCCACAGAAGGTTCCGTTTATGGCTACCACGATGACATTGTCCCACCATGAAATCTTTGTACATGTGAGTGATCAAGAGGAATTTTTTATCATTAAGACCTTAGGTGTTATTGTGTATACGTTGGGTACAAATTTTCATATTTTTTGTCTATGCCACATAGATGGAGACGAGCCTTTATATTGCTGAAGATTTGTGAGACCATCCTAGATGGCAATGTCTCCCTTATTGTCATTGGTACTATGTATCAAGTGAAAGCCCATTATAGCATAGGCTGAGCAATGTGGCTTTGTATTAGACACCCTGGTTGGTGAATGTGCAGTGTACAATGTAAATTGGAATGGCATTTGGACAAGAGGTAAGCAGCACTAACCATAGAGGTGCTTATGATTCTCATAAAATGTTGCCATTGAACATCACTTTTTATTACAATAAATCATCTCATACTCTTATGCAGACATATACCCTCGATGCTACTACCTTCATGAGCATAGTTGGAATAAACTATGCACAACCTTTCTCGCTTGATTATATCATCGATCCTTGCACCATGATGCACTGGGGAAGATGCCTAGATGATAGCATGATGAGGTATGGTATAAACATATAAGTTCTCCAAATTATGGGTATTGCATACTATGTGAAATTTAGCGAAATATTTTCTTTGCAGGTGGATGTCAACGTGGATGTGACTTTTGGGATAGCCTATTGAAGCATCATGCAAAAGAAGGGCAAGTGATAGTAGAGATTTATCCAAGATGTGGAGATTGTGCTATGGTAGTGCGTAAATTAGGCATGAATGTTGTTTGTATTGATCTCGAAGAGGACGTTGTGCAGGGTGTCTTGATGAACATGTCATTGTAGTGCAATGAACATACTTGTTTACGAATATTTAAGTGATTGGGTTTAATAAAAATTATTTATGATTATGTCATGATCTTATTTTACATATGAAAAGAGAGAGAGAGGGCAAGAGTAATGCATGTATGATTGACAGTTTCAACAATGTTTTTGCTCAACATGTTATACAAAGCAATAAAGAATTGACATTTTATGTATTGTGTGGATGAATAAGTTAGTGTTAAGTTTGTAGACTCGAAGGATCTGTACACAAAACATGAGTTAAGTGTACTGTGTTGAGAAAGGAAAATTAAGAAGGATTAGAATGATGAGAGAGAGAGAGAGCAAAGAGAAGGATAGAGAGCGAGAGAGAGGATATAGAGGGAGAGCAAAGAGAAGGATATATATATATATATATATATAGAGAGAGAGAGAGAGAGAGAGAGAGAGCAAAGAGCAAAGAGCAAAGAGAAAGATATATATATATATATATATATAGAGAGAGAGAGAGAGAGAGAGAGAGAGAGAGAGAGAGAGAGAGAGAAGGGAGAGAGAGAGAAGCAACGGAGAGATGTGAGATGGTTTGAGAGAGAGACGAGAGGAAGAGAAGATGGTAATAGATAGAGAGAGAAAGGGAGGAGCAAGGTTGTGGTGGAGGGAGCTAGGAGGTGGTGGACAGAGATGGTGGTGGAAATAGTTAGAGAGAGAGTATGTTCAAAGTAGAGAGAGAGGGTAGCCAAGAACATGGACATTTGTTTATTAGTGAAGATGGGTATGTTACATCCTTCCCCCCTTAAAGAAATCGAGATGTCCTCATCTCGTCATGAATTGGGGATAATCCCTTAAGAGTGTAGCTTCATCTTCCCAAGTTGCATCTTCTTCAGGGTAATCTTTCCACTGTACTAGATGTTCTATAAGAGTTCTATTTCGGAGTTGCCTTTCCCTAGAATCTATGATGCTATTGGGCTGTAATTCAAGGACTCCTTGAGTAGGGATTACAACTTGTTCTTCATCAAGAATATGATCGAGACTGGGTGCATATGGTTTTAATAAACTTACATGAAATACATTGTGGACTTTGATATGGGCTGGGAGTTGGAGTTTATAGGCACTTTTACCTAGACACTTGATAACTGTATAGGGACCACAATACCTAGGGCTGAGTTTCTTATATTTCCCAAGTGATAGAGAACTTCGTTTGGGTCGCACTCGTAGAAGAACTCTGTCTCCTTCCTTGAAGATCCTTTCAGACCTCTTGGTGTCAGCATAATGCTTTTGTCGATCTTGGGTAGCTTTAACATCCTTTTGGATTGCCTTGGTTTGTTCCTCCATCTCTTCGAGGATTTTCCCTGGATACCTCAACTCTTATGGTCGGATCAGAGAAATTTAGAGGAGACAAGCATTCTTGCCCATAGAGTGCTTTGAACGGTGACATTCCTATGCTTTGATGATAAGATGTATTGTAGGCGAATTCTACCAGAGGAAGGTATTGAATCCACCTTCTTGGTTCCCATCCATAGTATGCTCTAAGAATGTCTTCAATTACTTGATTGACTCTCTCAGTCTGGCCCATCGGTCTCTGGATGATAAGCTGTGCTAAAGTAAAGTTGAGTTCCCAGGGCTTGAAATAAGGATTGCCATAACTTTGAAGGGAAGTCAGAATCCCGATCACTTACTATCCTTTTTGGGAGACCATGAAGTTTGAGGACTTCCTTGATGAATATTCGAGCAACATCAGAAGCTTTGAAGGTCTTTTTTACTGGTATAAGGTGAGCTACTTTGGTAAGTAAGTCCACTACTACCAGAATGGAGTCATATCCTCCTTGAACAGTGGGGAGACTTGTGACAAAATCCATACTAATGCACTCCCACTTCATTTGGGGAATATCCAAGGGTTGAAGTTTTCCAAGCATCTTGACCCTTTCAGCTTTGATCCTTTGGCATGAGAGACATTGCTTCACGTACCGAAGCACATCATTTTTCAATCCTGCCCAATGAAAGCTCCTTCTTACGGCATTTAATGTTTTTGCATAGCCTGGGTGTCCTGCAGCAGCAGCAGCAGGGCTATCATGAGCTTCATGGAGGATTAGTTTCTTTAAAGCAGGATCCTTAGGGACACATAGCCTGTGATTGAAGTAGAGGCTTCCTTCATGAGTTGAGTATCCCTTGATTAGATTCTTCTCTTTCTCTGGATTTCCCCCTTCTTCTACTAACTTCATCATCCTCTGATAATCTGGATCATGAGATGAGACTTCTTCCACCTTGACTAGTATGGGATTATTTGAAATTGAAATTGCACTCCTAGTTTTTTATGCTACTATAACTTATTACCACATTTTAAAGAAGCTTTGCATTGCTCGTATTGTTCATTATGAGTTTAATGGTACTATGCTCATCATGTAGAATTTCTTGCTTTAGCACTAGAATTTCTTCAATAGTCATATCTATTATTTCAGTTGTAGGAGTTTTGTTGATATCGGTGATAATCTTACTTTGTGTCACAAGGTGCCTATCTGAGAGCTCCATATCAAACACAAATAATTTAGTGTGAGAGGATGTGTTGCCAAGGACTAAAGGCACTAGATTTTCCTTTTTTAACCCTTTGACTATAAACATTGAGAGGTTGGATCGGCTGTTGTCAGATTGCACTGCAAATCCATTTCTTTGATAAGTACTACCCATAGGATTTGAAAAGAATTTCCTCATTTCCAACACGGCAGAGTGGAGCAAGTATCAAAGAGGATGAGAACGTGTCACAAAAAAGGGATGTAAACTTGGATTACATTTTTTGGTCCTAGAGAAAAATAGCAAAAATCAAATTTTGAGATTCTGTGTTGTCAGACTAAGATCTTTGACTCTATAAAGGAATGAGAGTTATTGAAGAGAATTTAAGACGACACAGATTTAATGACCAATCAATATTCATAATAGGAATGTTAATCATTTATAAGACACCTGGCACCTAACATTATTTAATATTTAGTTATTTGTTAATTTTCTTTGTACTCTCTCTCTCTCTCTCTCTCTCTTCCTCCCTTTCTATCTCTTCTTGATGTGCTATTCTATCACCCTTTCTCCCTTCTCTTGTGTGCTCACCTACCTCCTTCTCTCCCCCTCCTACGTGCTCTATTGAGATGTCAAGCTCAACATGATCTGACACTCACGAGGCACCTGCGTGACCGTTCAACATTTACATCACTGGCGGGTTTGGTAGCTGGCACTGACATATCTTCGCTAGAGATTCTACAGGTGGACTCATTGACTAGTCCACACCTACCCCCACTCCACTTAGTGTGTTCACATTATGGACCGCATGTACATAGTACTTATGTTGTATTTTCCTTATCTTTTGTTAGAACCCTTTTTGTTGTTTAGAAGAAGAAGAACAATTTTTAACCTCTCATCTTGTGTGTTCTCTTTTAGGGTTTGTGAGAGTGTGTGTGTGCTTGCAAAAGCTCAAGCTCTCTTCCTCCCTGTATCTTTTCATGGTATTAGAGCTTGGTTCATCCTAAGAAGCTGAGTAAGAAGCTGAGCGGCAAGCAAGAGAATCACAGGAAGCGGTACATGGTAAAAGCTTCCTCTACTCTTCCCTCTTTGTGTTGGCTACTACACCCTTGTCGTTCGGGAGCTCTTCGGGAGGCACCGATAAACGAACTCCAATTGAGAAGTTGTCTTTGTAGGAGCAGAGCTGCAGGGCAATTATAAGGTCCTTTGGACAGAATGTTTTGGGGGAGGGTAAGTTTTGATTCTCTACAGATTTCTATTTTTTGGAACTGCGAGAAGGGAAATTGGTTGTGCAAACATTGTGTGTACTACAAAGAGGTCTTCTAGTTGCCATTGGGTGTATGTATGTGAATTGAGGTCACTGGTTGTGACAGTTTGGGTGTAGTATAATACCCTGCAAAGAATACAACAGTTTGTGCAGGTCAAACAAAGTGCTATTTTTGGTGAGTTTATGTTACAGATAAGATGTCGAATGATAGAATTAACTAGATTGGTGTAGAAAAGCTTAACAAGAATAATTTCCATGCTTAGAGGTTTATATTCACAAATTTTCCGATGGGAAAAGGCTATTGGGACTACATTGAAGGTGAACATGAGGAGGCACCAGAGATACCGGAGCTGCTGTAGATGTAAAAGAATACAAGGATTGGAATTAAGGAGCAAGAAAATTCATGTACTGGCTTTCTATTAGTATAAAGGACACCATGATTAGGCATATACAGGATGCCAAGTCACACAAGGAAGCACGGGACACCTTGGTGAAGTTGTAAGAAACTAACACCTAGGCACGAAAGATTCAGTTGAAGAATGAGCTTCATACTGTGGAGAAGAAAAACATGTTTGTGAATGATTATTCCTTGAAGATCAGGGGCATTGTGGAATTCCTTGCATCTATTTGTGTTTCTATTGATGATGATGATAAGGTGGAAGTATGTCTACGTGGTCTCGGGCCACAATACAAGACATTCAAGACGTTTATTCAGCTCGAGAGAACATTCCCAACTTTACAGATTTGGTGTCAATGTTAATCATTGAAAAAAAGAGTTTGGGTGAAGACTAGTCTTCACAAAACAAAGGTAGTTCAGAGCAATAGGCCGTCTACACAAGAAGGCAGAGGACGAGGCCATGGCCAAGGTGGTGGGGCTGAACAGGTAATCAAAATTATGGTCAGCAACAACAGTCCCATGAATCACAACAACAACACACAGTGGAAGAGACCAGTTTAGAGATAGGGGGAGTCAAAGATGTTGTGGAAATTGGCAAAGGCAACAAAATGATACATGAGGCTACTTTTATTATGGCAAATTTGGGCATGTGCATGCATATTGCTATAAGAAGCAAAATGACATGAGAAGTGGAAAAGTGCAGAAAAATAATTATGCATCCTCTAGCCGAAGCAATGAGGACAATGAAAGGTTGTTTGTTATGCAACATGTGCTTAATGATGTGTCAAAAAATGATGTATCCGCATGTAATGATGATGTATGGTATGTGGATTCAGGTGCTTCGAACCTTGTGACCAGTCATGTGGCGAGTGGTTCAAGGATATGAAAAATCCTGAAAAACTCACTTTTTTTGAAACATGGGATGATACTACTCATCCAATTGCCCATGCTGGAGATGTGCCATTGTCTATGCAGGATGGTAAGGTGTACCTTGCAAATGTACTTCATGTTCCAAACATTACAAAGAATCTGGTTTCTGTTAGCCAGATGTAGGTGCAGTTTAACCCTGATGGTTGTTACGTAGATGGCTTTAAAGATAAGTGCAGGTTGGTAACAAAGTGGGCAGAATTTTTACACTGAATATAAATATGCATGAAGTGAGTGCTACAATGTTTGCAAATGGATCAGGAGTTGTTGCAGATAATTTGGCATAAGAGAATTGGGCATGTAAATGTGCAAAGAATGAAGTCTATGCAGACTAAAGAAGTTGTGACAGGCTTACCTAAGTTTAAGGTTGATGGTATACAAAAAGTATGTGAAGCATGTCAATTTGGAAAGCAGACAAAGCATGTATTTCCACATGACAGAAATGTGAGCAGGAATGTACTAGATGTTGTGGATTTAGATGTATGGGGTCTTGCAAAAACTATGTCCATGGGTGGCTGTAGATATTATGTAACATTCATGATGAGACCACACGAAGAAAGTGTGGGTGTATTTCATGAAGGCGAAGAGTGAAGTTTTCACTCATTTTCAAAATTTCATAGTGATGGCTAAAAAGCAAACAGGGTAGCATGTGAAGTGTCTAAAGTCAAATGGAGGGGGAGATTACTTCGAGCTCTCTGATTTCGTACATAAGAATGGCATTCAGAGACAGTTTACATGTAGATACACTCCGTAGCAAAATGGAGTTCTTGGGCGGAAAAACAAGCACATTGCAGAGATAGCATGAGCATTGATGAGACAGAGAAGATTATGCCGCATAGCTATTGGGCTGAAGCTGTTTCTACAACAGCTTATATCATGAACAAGACTCCTACTGCTGCAGCCATACATGATGTAACGCTAGAGGAGAAATTCAGTGTGGCAAGAAACCCGATTTATCTCACTTGAAAGTTTTTGGATGTATTGCCTATGTGTATGTGCCAGATGAGTTGCGTATGAAGCTGGATCCAAAGGCTTAAAAATGTGTGTTTATTGAATGGATGAAAAAAATATATTCTTGCATGGTGACTTGCAAGAAGTGTATATGGATCAGCCACCTAGTTTGAGGATATAGGACACCTAGAGTATGTATGTAAGCTTCATAAGGCCTTGTATGGGCTGAGGCTCCACGAGCATTGCAGGACAAGATTGTTGAGTATCTTGTCACTATTGGTTTTCATATGGCAGATGCACATCACTCTTTGTATGTGTGCAAGAGTGTTAAGGATGTTGTGATCATCACCATCTATGTAGATGATCTTATTGTTGGGGGTGACAACTTGGAAGAGATTGAGCATGTGAAAAGTCTTCTCAAAAGGAAGTTTGACATGAAGGATTTGGGAGATCTATACTACTTTTTGGGCATTGAGGTCATTCACACACCTGATGGTATTTGGCTGTCACAGAGACAGTATGTATTGGACATGTTGTCCAAGTATAAGACGGCTGGTTGTAAGCCAATCTCGGTGCCATTAGATCAAAATGGCAAGCTTAGTGTGGATGCAGGTTATGTGTTGGTGGACCCCACTATGTACATGAAGATTGTGATGAGTTTGATCTATGTCAAGATGACCAGGCCAGATTTGAGTAACACTGTTGACTTAGAGAGCCAGTTTATGCAAGTTTCGAGCAAACCACATCTTGACATTATACGACGCACACTTCAGTATTTGAGGGCCACTATTGATTATGCATTATTTTATGCAGCAGGTGTACCATTTGAGCTATATGGGTACACAGATACAGATTGGGCAGGTAGCATCTCAGAGACAGGAGATCTACCAGTGGATTTATGTTTTCATTGGAGAGTGTTACTATGACACGGAGCAGCAAGAAGCAACCCACAATTACCTTGTCGAGTATAGAGGCTGAGTACAGAGGAGTGTTGCAGTGGTAGCGTGTGAGGTAGCTTGGTTACACAAGCTACTTGTTTTGCTGATTTGGGGTTGCACATGGAGAGAAAGGTTGTCATATATTGTGACAATCTTAGCAGTATATAGTTGGCCAGGAACCCTGTTTTTTCATGCGCGGACAAAACACATTGAGGTACACTACCACTTTATTAGGGAAAGAGTCTTGGTAGGCGACATCGACTTGGCCGACGTTAGCACATAGGATCAGGTCCTTGACATCTTCATGAAGGCCTTGGGAGCTGAGAGCCTCCGTAGATTTCAAGATATGCTTGGAGTTCACGAGCTGGAGTGGAGCTCGAGGGGGAGTGTTGAGATGTCAAGCTCAGCATGAGCTGACACTCACGAGGTGCCTGCGTGACTGTTCGTCGACATTTATATCCTAGCGGGTTTGGTATCTAGCATCGACATATCTTCGCCAGAGATTCTACAGCTGGACTACACCGACTAGTCCACACCTACCCACTCCACTTAGCGTGTTCACATTATGGACCACATGTACATAGTACTTTAATACTTATGATGTATTTTCCTTATCTTTTGTTAGAACCCTTTTTGTTGTGAAGAAGAAGAATAAGAATTTTTAGCCTCTCATCTTGTGTGTTCTCTTCTAGGGTTTGTAAGAGTGTGTGGGTGCTTGTAAGAGCTCAAGCTCTCTTCCTCCCTGCATCTTCTCATGCTCTGACCCCCACCCCCCCCCCTCTCTCTCTCTCTCTCTCTCTCTCTCTCACACACACACACACACACACACACACACACACACACACACTTATAGATGCACAAACACAAACACACATTTCATTAAGACTTAAGTTAAACCAACCTTAGCATATAGGATATCAATTTTTGGGTTTTAAATCACATAGGCCTAGGATAATGGTTGCTACCCCTATTCTATTATTGATGTAAATGGTATTGATGTGGCACGAGCAACACTTATTGCATTGCATGCTTGGGCTCATGGACAAACAGACTCACTTCTCTTGCATGGCAATGCAACACTTATTGCATTGCATGCTTGGGCTCATGGACAAACAGACTCACTTCTCTTGCATGGCTGTCATTTTGGAGGCAAAATGCATGTGGGGCAATTTGTTTCTTGGCGGGTCCTGTGTGGAGGGTGCTCTACAGATTATACTATGACAAATACTCAATCAAACTGCAAGGCGGTGTTAGCTGGCTGCTTCGGCTCATGGCGAATATAAAACGGCTTTGCTGCTTGTGAGTTTGCTCACTTAGCCTATGTATGTTTTATGGGTTCTTCTGCCATGTCACTAGTATTGGCTTCCACGGGAAGTTCATCTTCTTCTCAGGTATTTTAGCAAGAGTTTGTGGCTACTTGCCCTACTGTCATTGATTAATTACGTACCCTTTGTGATATTGACTTTAATGAAAACCATCTGATGGATTCGTGGCTAGGGCATCTGCATGTTAAAGGTATTTGAATCATTTATTGTCTGAGATGCGTGGTTCTCTTCATAAAATTGTTTATACATACTAAAAACCTGCATGCACTATCTTTTGTTATCAAAATTAATTTTTGATGTTACAATACTTCACATGTGTGTTATAGATTTTTATCTTGACCTACACAAGACATTATGAATAGGTACGCCTGATGTTGGGCTTTTTCTGACGATTGCGTTGATGAATTGTCTAACCCCTATTTCTATAACTATAACCAAAATGGTTTGCACTATGGATTTACCTTTATGCGCCTTCTGATAATTTAACTGTTAGGCTGTATTGAAAAGAGTCTGAGAAGGCTTGTATTGACTGTATATTAAATCGGGCGACTGGTTTAGATAATATGTTTGGATTTGTTGTGCCAAATTTTTGCTTGTTGCGGGTTTATGGATTAGTACTTTTGC